>NC_136072.1:1117827097-1118376268 GCF_964261635.1 Lissotriton helveticus
GATTTCTGCTGGTCAATACCGAAATGGTTGCGATTAGATCTATGGTTTTGCAGAACAGACTTGCTCTTGACACCTTACTAGCGAAAGAGGGCGGAGTCTGCCGGATGTTGAAGTCGCAACATTGTTGCACTTATGTTCCGGACAAAAGTGTACAGCTTAAAAGATATGTGAAAAACATTACTAATCTGGAAAAGGAACTCAAACCACTCGAGGTTGATAGTGCCTGGAAGAGACTGGTAGATGGTCTCTCAAACGTAGGTCATTGGCTTGCTGGTTTAGGTAAAAGCTTATTGTTCAAGATACTGATGCCAATTGGAATTATAGGTCTTATCATATTCTTCATTTTTATCTGTTGCAAATGTCACAAGCACACCAGAAAACATCAAGTGAATGGTAGAGGAGTGAAACCAAGTGTGGATGAGATCGAATTAGAGGAAGTGAATGATCAGATATACAAAAAGGTGAAGACGTCTCACCCTACTAAAACTGAAAGAGAAAAGTTGGAACGCTTGCTGGAAGAAATAGAATTATATAAAGTGTGAAAGAAAGTTGGCATCTGGTTCCATTTATTTTGTGATGATAGTAAATATCATCAAAGAGGGGATTGATGAAGCAAAGCTTCGCATATTTTGCGACTTGCTGAAATCATGAACCTCATTTATGTGTAACAAGGTAATAAATGTACGTTTTACTAACGATATTTTTAAGTTCGAAAACAAAGTCAATGAAGCTTGCACATGTGTATTTTAACCATACTAAACGGAGTCTGTAAAATGGCCGTCGCTTGTATTTAGTTACTGCGCATGCGTCAGTCACACTCACGTGTCCTGACGTGTCTGCAGAATTGGAGGGAAATTCATGCGCATGCGTAATACATAGCTTACACTGCTCGTGCAGTTTGCTCTTGTCATCGTTTCTATGTAGCTAACTTGTAGATTGCATAAGTATATTTCTTGATGATAAGTTAGAAGTACAAACCCTGTGATGTGTTTTCGTGATGACATTATTATGTATTAATTTGTTTTCGCTTACTTTTCATGTACCACGGGGAATGGGGGTCTGAGAGAGAGGAGAGCCATATTGGAGGTCCCTTCTGCGCCTGCGCAACTTTCTGCGGCACAGTGGACCTTGACTGATGGAACACAGCCAGTTGGCAGTGATGGGCAAAATGTTCCTGAGAAAGTCACCTCTGCCCCGTGAGAACAGCGAATGTGGCTCCTATATGTTACATTGTAATGTTGCGCTACTGTTTGCCGTGTAGTCTCTCATGGGAACCCCTATCTCGCTAGGCGGTACCAAAATATGTTAATGTGGCATACAAATGGAGTATTATGATTGGTGTGTTACCCAAATCCTACCTTAGGACCAATCCAAATTGAGGGATTCTGACACTTTGCAACATTTGGGGGGTGGTACACTGCCCCAAACAGTATATCTACCCTGGGTTCACCTAGGGAAATCGTCCGACTTGTCTGGTTTTAGCTGACCTGTCACTGACCCAACGCACTCAATAGGTGACTGAAGATACAGAGAGCTGCGGAGCACTCTGTCCGAATTTGACCATAGACTAAGGTTTTACTGAACCTTAAAGTGCTGGCGAAGCACTTTGCTGGGAGTTCGCTGACCCAATCGGGGTCTTGATCGATAGCTGCAGAGAGGGTGGAGCGCAGGCGTTGCTTCCAAACTGCGGGTGCGGTCCTGTCCTGAGGGGTTCCTGTCCTGAGGTCCTGACCTGATTCCTAATCTGAGGGTATCCTGTCCTGTCCGGGGTGTCCATTCTGCACCTGCTGTCCATTGAGGGGTATCCTTCCTTGAGGGTTTCCTGTCCTTAACTGACCCGTGGCCAGGGTTTGGTTTCCACACCAGTCTAGGTAAATATTGCTCTGAACTTCTTAAAACCCTTGCACCTTCTGAATTTCTGACTTTTTGCTTTAATAAAGTTACCCTTTGCATATGTTATTTTCCATGCTTTCCGCAAACCATTGAAAGTAATTCGCAATTTTCTCGTAAACGTGTTCCCATGTCATCTCACCTGTTAGAAATTATATTTTGCATTGCAGTTTGTCATTTTCTGATATGGTCTAGAACCTCCTTACCTAGACTGTTTAAAGGTCCCTTCACTTTAAGCTTAGCGTGTTACTCTTTATAGGCCCTTCTATAGTTACCCATGCATAGTCTGTCCATGCTTAAACATTTCTGAGATTGTATAGTATTTTTTCCCATTTGCATTTCATAGCAGTATTTCGATGATTACCCTGTCTTTATTTCTCTATAGTTATATCATTTACATTATCTTAGTTATTGAATGCCTTATTCTTGTATATCTCATGAATGAAAATAACGAACTTTAGATAAACATTTTAAAACTTCCAGTTGTCCGTGGTCATTTTACACAGTATTTGAATGTTATTGGTTGGGTTTGTATTTTGTTGCCTTTCCTTTACAGCTAGCTCCCTGATTCATTGTGGTCATTAGGTATCCGTGTTGGTGGATGGTAAGTCGGGTACACTGAGAAACAATAGTAGAGAACACACACAAATTGGTAGAGCTCGTGAAGTCACCTGGTCAATGTATATGGTGATTTGAAAGTATATGGGCCCGAAGCCGGAAACGGCGAAATTATTGGTCGGGTGGCCTCGCACGCTCTATCACTAGCACGTCTAGGCCCATCATGGAAAAGATATTTCCATTCCTCTTTGTATTACAAGTGTGCTCACGTCCCATTACCTCAACATGAAAAATTACCTTACTGAAAGAGTATCATGCTGCAGAAACAAACAATACATCTAGAGATATATTTCATCCATTCATCTCTGGGTAAATTAAGATGGACAATTTCTGAATTGGCTGAAATTCACAGAATTGGGAGCTGGTTGAACCCACAAAGCATTTTTCGAATGCGAGCTTGTGGTTTGTGGGTTTGTGCGATGCATAGTGGGCAGTCTGGCATTTATTTTAATGAGCACTACACAACTCCAACATGTAAGAGAAATTAGTAGTAGTCAGAAGCACCACAGATGATTGCAACAACCTTCTCTTCCGTAGACTGTCTAGTGTCAAAATAGCAAATATTCTCGCTTTTTGTCATCAAGAATGGTACAACAAGATGAGTAGCATAACAAAGCCTACATTTTAATCTAATGCATGTATTTTTTAAACATAGTATTCATTCACATTGGAGGTAATACTGCCTGTCTCCTATGTTATTTACCACAAAACTCATGAAACATATGCTGAATGAACTTGGGAACTACTGCAGAATGTAAATAATGCCATCCTAGCACAGTGGCCTGGAATACTGAAGTCTATTAGGTAGTAATGATGGAACACAATGCTGCCTGGCTTCCTTGAATTTGAAATACACTCCTGGCATTTTTATCAACAGTTGGCATTAATGATGGCAACCACTTCCGTGGAGCTGCTGGAGGTTGACAGTGATGTGTGGTTTTCAGAGCTGCCTCACTCATGGTACCGTCAAGATAGAGAGGGTCAGCCTGAATCACGCTGTGTGCTTTTTTCCTCCATTCACCATTATTTTAGATTTTAATGAGACAATAAAGAGTTTCTAATTCCATCAACATATCTCTTACCTGCAAAGTAGTAAAGAGGAAAACGTATTTTCTATTAGAAAGTCTGAGCTATCTTCATTTTTTTCCTACAGTTTGTAATCAAGACATTTCTTAAGAAGGCAGTGTTAATAACAACTTGTTCTGTGCAATACTTTGTGTCAAGGGGGTGTACTATAGGTGGTCCATGTGCAGTCCCATGCAACCAGTGCTTTAAATGGGCATGTGATGTCTGGTACTGAGTGTCTGCACTTCTAAAATTTAACAGGGAGAGTACTTGCACTTCTCAGCACTGATGCACTACATTAATATAGAGAGTACCTGCATTTCTCAGTGCTAGTGCATTACTTTTAATGGGACAGTGCCAGTACTTCCTATTTGAAAACAGGTACTCCAGATGATAGAGTACTCACACTTTTAAATTTTCATTTCAAGCATTACAAGCAACCAGCCATGTTTTTGTCGCAAATTACTATATACTAACCTATATGTGGATGGGTATTTGCACCAAAAATGTAAATACCTCCTCAAGGCATCACACATACATATCTTGAACTCACTCATCTTGTGCAGGACAGCACTCACACACTCCTCATTCATTCTCACTTTGAGTAATCTGAGGGGCAGTCAGCTGAAACTGCTGCAGATGTGTGATGCAGCACAGAGACTATTCTGATCTGATCCAACTAGCTACATACTACCACTGGCGACCACTTCTTGGCACCTCACAATGACAATGAGATATGGGATGCTATTAACAAAGTCCATTCTAGCAGATATCTCCACAAATCCCTACTCTTTAATCTAAGCCTGCACAGAACCATTAACTTTAAACAGTAGACACAGCATCGCAGAATGGACGACTCAGTGCTGTAACCACCAAAGTGGGATTATGAACAAAATAAATAGCATAAATAAACCAGCAGAGTGATGAAAACCAAAATAGCGCGCATATTTCTTACACCTAATCCATCACATTGCTTAGCTCTGTGCACTATTGCACAATAAACTGCACACACCCCACTCAGCAGTCCTCCAACACAACATGGAAACACTTCCCACATAGCATCAAAACAAAAATAACACCCTTCCAACCACACACCCAGGCCCGGACTGGCCGTTGCGGGCACCGGGCAATCCCCCGGTGCGCCGCAAGGGTGGAGGCAAGGGTGAAGCTATAATAGCTGCAAAATCGTCCCTGTAACAAAATCGGCTGAAAACCGGCCCCGCCTAAGAGCTCGGTCGCACCGCCAGGGAGCCGGCCGAGCACTTTGCCAGGGCCGGTTTTGGTTCTCAGTCCGGCCCTGCAAACACCCTACACATAGGATAGCTTGCTACTCATGTAGGCAAGCGGCAAGAGCTTCATTGCTCCATATAGTGGTAGTAAGCCCTCTATAAATATAACAATATAATACATTCAAGATAGCTCCAGCCTCTTATCTCCTGTCTTCTTGGCTCTGTCCCTTTAAGTCCTGGCTCGTATCATCTTCATCCAACTGTTGAGTGATTACCTCCCAATCCCACCCTTTTTGCTACTTCCTGTTTTGTATCTTTCCCTTGAATACTCGCCTTCTTGCACCTATTCCTTGATGCAAGAAGAAAGGGGGATTATTTTACAAAACATGCTTGATTTGTGTATATTGCTGGACTGTTGATTGTATTATTTTGCACTTTGGAAGTATTTTCACTTTTTCCTTTGCTTTACCAACTACAGTTTGTATAGATTCTGTCATTAGGTACTTTCTGATATGGTCTGTAAAACATGTGTCTTAAATCTTACAATTAGCATTGTTTACACTACAGAAATTATAAATTCAAACAGACAAACATCTGTAACAATGTTCTGGAGCATCCAATCAGTTTTCATCACCAGCCTCGTTTGCCTGCCTGTTTTTGTCCTGTTTACTAATACAGACATGATGGTAGAAATTAAAATTGCTTCTTCAGTTCACGTTATTTTCATGTACACCCTTGACAATCGCAAGTGTGTGGTATGCAGATAATTCACTAGTTTATTTCTCTTGGAGCTGGCAGTATACTGAGTTATCTCAAAACAAAGAGAGAGGGATCCAACAACCAAAGGGGAAGGTTACCAGCAAAGACCAAATTCTTCAAAAAAGTCCCCTTCAGGTATATGTCACACAAAATACACCAATTTGCCTAATACACCCTTTACGCACCAGTCAGATGAAAATGAACAAAGAGGAAATGTAATCAAGCAAATAAAAATATAAATAAGAAAATACAAATGTATTAAAAAAATCATTAAAACCATTAAGAGCACAATATACAATGTCTAATATCTGATTCTTGTACTCATCCCCTGACATACACAGTAATGTTAAAAACAATAACAGTGTTGATCAGAGACAACATTTTACATTTCATATAACACTCAAAAGAAAATACCATTTAAAAACTAAACACAATTGGGAACACAGCAAGGAAAAAGTAACTCCTATTTTTGGAGAAACACTACATTAGTTACGAATAGATCAATTGTGGTTATTGAAATTATTATTCCAACTTCTTCATTCAATGCAAATGTCTCCTCAGACATAATGTAGTTTCCTCTTTTAGAAGTATCGACGCGTTTCGGTGGGCAATTAATGTACAGTCAACACCTTCTTCAGGAAAACAATATATATTCCCAATGACAACATCAAAATCTGTCTTACCCTTTCAAACTACATATTCACAGATACCACAATATAAGTATACAACCTCATTGTTCTGCAAATTCACATCACTGGTGGTAAGAAAAACACCATCTAAATGGCAACATTGCACTCGAACTTAATAGGCAGCCATACAACTCAACGATCCAATAAACAGAGCATTAGACAAAGGGGCATAGGACCTCCATAAGTAATGTCACAGGCCTTAGTAATAGCAATACCAAGTCTGTCAGGCTCTCTTATATGTTTCACATGGGCATTACATGTCACATATATAATTCCTACATGCCCTAAAGCAGTAACCTCAACTAAACTAGATGAGATACTCCCTAGGGAGTCGATTCAAGCGTGATACAAACCCGCAAATAAATAAATAAATAAAATAAACTAAAACAAAAGTAATGGGGAACTAAAACCTTCATGCAAAATAGATAGTATTAGCAAACTATCTGCCTCTTGTGTTAATAAGGTCTCAGCAAAGTACCTGAAATAGATATTATTAGCAACCTATCTGCCTCTTGTGTTAATAAGGTCTCAGCAAAGTACCTGAAATTTTAGGGCAGAAACGACCTTCAGGAATAAATGTAGCCTGATTTTAGGATGGCCAAAATCTATATCCACAAATAAAAGAACAGAGTCCTAATTACGTTTTTTAAAAATTCTTTTTATTAAAACACACATAAATAAATCACAAACACAAACCAAAAAATACACTGGGTTTCGATAGAGCATAATAGTAGATGATGCCACATCCTTCAATCACAAAAAATACAATACGAATATTGACTTATAGGTTCAGGGAACCTCCGACACAGGTGAGTCGTCTAACATAGTGAGGGGAGCACAGACATCCCCTCTATAAACATTCCAAGCCCCCCAAATCTTCCCCCACTTCCTGGGCCTCCGCCTGGCCACGTACACCGCACGCTCTCGAAACATACACCAGTCCAAATCATCCATCCATCTCCCGATAGTAGGCGGTTGAGCAGCCCCCCATAGTTGAGCAATGTTACGCTTGGCAACAGCACATGCTAGCGTGGCCCACACCCTCCCATGGGACGTAAGATCAGTCGGTTCCCAAACATTCAAGAGACACCTCCGTGCCTCCAACTCAAAACCAACTCCCCACACCTCGCGTATTTTACCATGGATCGCGGACCAATATTCACGGATAAGGGCACACTTCCACAACACATGCAGGAACGTCCCTGTCTCACCACAGCCCCTTCTGCACTCACCACTGGCAGCCAAACCCATGCGCACCAATCGTGGGCCGGTAACATAGCATCGATGAAGAATCTTCAATTGCACCTGCCTGAGTCTCATCTGAATAGCAATGACTCTTGGCGAGGCCACCGCACCCCTCCAATCCTCATCATCAAGGATCAGCCCACTAGCAGCCCATTGATCTTTAAGAGCCGCTAAAGGGTCCCCCATATGGTTAACCAGTTTTTTATAAACCAGGGAGATCGTTTTCGTCGGAAGATAACCTTCAAGGATCCGATCCGCCAACGGGGAGGCCTCAGGGGGGGTCACCTCCCAGGGAATTTTAGCTAGCAACGCATGCCTGATCTGCATATAGCGGAACCATTCACTCCCCTGCATTTGGTACCGCTCCTGCACAAGCTCAAACTCTAGGATCCCAATTTTGCCCCACATATCACCTACTCGGGAGATCCCAATAAGGTCCCACTTATCGAAGCCCTTGTGTTCCATAGGCTACCCAAGTATTCAGTAATCTTTATTTCGGCCAACGGCCATAAAAGACACACATATATACATTCATTAACTCATACATTTAGAACACAATACATGCGTGAAATCAATTAAGACAATAATTACAATAATATGGTGTAAAATTAATTCTCACCAAATAAATCGAAGACATAGTTCATTCAGCGGGAAAATACAAATTTTTAGCAGCAAGGTTCACTATTTAAAATTTATCCATCTTCAAAGCACCTGTCCCATTTTCTTTCGGACAATAAAAACTGAGTAAAGAAACCTACTGATACTAAATACAATGAACTGTGCAGTATTTGTTTTTAGGATCCTGTATGCTATAGAACAGGATCTAGTTCCTAAAAGAGCACACATAGGTTTGAGCCATCTTTTCCGAGCTTTCAGATATGCTTTGCATATGAACAACATATGGACCTCATTCTCCTTACATAAATCTGAGCACATAGGACATCTCTCACTTGTACTATTAGGACAATCCAGTTTTTTGTTTGTCCAACGCTCAATGTTGGAATTCAGCATGAGGTTCCCATACCTGAACTTCAGGAAGAGAGTCTTGGCAAGGGGCGGCTCTATTTCATCCAAGAACGATTCAAAACATGGTTCGCTTTTGAAGGTTAAAAAATTTTTGGTTAGGGTGCCAATTCTACTATCATGAATATATCTATCATTCATGAAGCACCAGTATGCTCTTTTTACCGTATTTTTAGCAAGAGCTGGTAAATTCTCTGGGTTTTCCCAGAACGAACTCAACCCCAGATTGTCGAACCATTTTTTAACATGCCCGAACCACCGAAGGGAATTAAAAGAATCTAAATTCGATACTTCTTGAAGACCCTTTCTGTAATCTACCAGTTCCGGAGTGGACCAAATCCTTATCCAGAACATTAGCGGTCTTAAGATAGTTAGGTGGTCGGTTCGTTTGAAGTTCAAATCGAGATGGAGAGGTATTAGTGGTGTGCTGGTTGGGACCTTTACAATTGATCTCATGAATTTGTTATCGAGGCCTTGAAAACTCTCCCTGGCCCAAGGTCCCCATATCTCAGCCCCATATAAAGCTGCAGATTGAATTTTAAATTTAAAAAGTTCAAGTACGGGAGTTATACTTTTACTTGTACTAGCATTCAATCTACAGATTATAGGTTTTACATTATGGGCATATGACACCTTACTTTTTTCGATGTGAGCCTTCCATGTTAATTTAGAATCGAGTACTACCCCCAAATAAGAAAAATTCTCCACAGTACCTAAAGTTTCCCCATTCAGGGTCAGGTTCCCTCTATCCGGTCTAATAGGGTTTAAAGCCATACATTTTGTTTTATCAACATTTATTTCTAGCCCTTTGGTCACACAGTAGCTGCTGAAGGAGTTTAAGAGTGCCTGGAGGCCCTTCTTGGTTTGGGATATTAAGATGGTATCATCCGCGAAGAGCAACGCAGGCACTCTCTCTCCATTCAGCTGTGGCGAATCGTTATTGCAAGCATTGAGATAATCAGGCACATCATTAACAAAAATAGAAAACAAAGTGGGGGCCAGGACGCATCCCTGTCGGACACCACGCTTAATCGGGATGTCACGCGTCAGTTCACCTTTCGGACCCCATCTGATGTTTGCGTGATTTCTAGCGTGCAGTTCAATAATGTGGACCAATAGACTTGCTGGCAGACCGGCTGTGTTTAACGATTTCCATAGCAGTTTGCGAGGCACAAGGTCGAATGCCGCCCTCAAATCGATAAAGGCTACATACAGATGACCTTTCCGAATCTGGACATACTTCCAAAACAGGCAACAAAATCTAAAGACCTGGTCTATCGTACTGGTCTTGGACCTAAAACCTGCCTGAAATTTGGAAAGTATGGCCGATTCCTCCAACCAATCATTTATCCTAAATAGTAGGTGCTTGGCATAGAGTTTTTGCAGAATGTCCATTAAACTAATAGGTCTATAATTAGAGGGAATAGATCTTTTTCCCTTTTTAAAAATCGGGACAACTTCTGCTGCACGCCAACTATCAGGATAATTACAACTTATGGACAAAGCATTAAACAAACGATTGATATAGGGTGCCCAAACTTCAGGTACATGTTTATAGAGGTCACCCGATATTTTGTCTGGTCCGGGGGCTTTATTATTTTTTAGTTCATTGATTGCCCTGTATGTTTCCTCCAGAGTAAAGTCGAGACACACAGGTAGTGGAAGTGGACATGGGGGCTCCTCCTCCTTATCATTATCATAGGGTTTGTACAGATTGGAAAAGTGCGTTACCCATGTCATTTCATCAATGAACGAGTCCCTCACAGGTCTACTGGCGTGTCCCCCATTTGCAACCAACCTCCAAAAGCCAACATTATCATTGTGTTTTGCAGCAAACAACATATCAGCCCAAATTGACTCTTCCCATGTTTTCTGTGATACCCTTTGGACTCGCTTGTACTCCTCCCTAGCGAGTCTAACATCATCCTGGGTTTTACTTCTAATCGCGTATAAGAGCTTCCTCTTAGCCATTTTACAAGCATGGTCATACCAAAGTTTTCCATGGCATCCCACGCGTACATTTTGGTGATTCTTCCTCGGCAATTTGGACATATGGACTCTTAATTCATCAAAAAAACCATTGTGTAGCTCGACAAAGTGATCACAATTATCAGTAGATAAGGGTTGTCCTACTAAGGGTGAAAAGGTCTTATCAAACAATGAATAAACTGCAGCCAGGGTCTTGCCCTCACTTAAAAGATGTGGCCATTTTAAAGCACGTCTGTTATTATTAATTATATGTGCCTGCTCACATTGGACATCAGCACCCACCTCACATGGGGCCGGACCATTGGTGTCTCTAATTATATGCGGGTCAATAAAAAGTTCCAAGGGAAAGTGATCACTCTCTGCCCTCAATGATACTTTAAAATCAACCATAAAATGCCAAATACTTAAAGAAACAAAAATAAAATCTAATCTACTATTCGATTTCCCAAAGGTAGGTTGTTTTATAAGATCTGAGGGAAGGCGACCATTGCACGCTCTGAGGCCATGATCAACTGTTAGCCTCATTAGTTGAACCGCCAGAGTGCTACAAGGGACGTAGTTCAGGGTGTCAAGCTGGGGGATATTATATGCTTGATCTTCCTCATGAAAGACATCGGAAATCCCATAGATCGGTTCGAAATTGCAATTTAGATCGCCCCCTAATATTACTGGGATTTCACCCACCACCCTTTTCAGAAAGGTATCCAGGATTTCCAGGGTGGGCGAAACTTTGGAATACCCTATCGGTCTATTATAGACATTAATAACGTAGTATTCACCCCCATTAATTGGTGCAATTTTTAAGGCCAGAATGTCTGGGGTTCCTGTATCTATAACATCAGCTCGTATGGCTAAAGTAATTTTAAGCCATATGAGCAATCCCCCACAGGGCCTTCCCCTATCGGACTGAGTGGCCTTGATACCAAAAGTTTTGTAACCCATCCTGTGCGGGATATCCAATGCCCAAGTTTCTTGCAATAGGCAAAAATCGCTGGTGTCGACATAATCTGCCCATTCTGGGTCTTTCAGATTTTTGCCCACTCCAGCGATGTTCCATGACAAGAAAAACAGATGTGGGGTTGGCTCGGTGCTAGGGGAGTCAGGTTCAACGTTAGGAACCAATGGTACCAAGGGGGGGACAACACTATCTTGCTGTGGGTCATCTAACCTTGTTTCAGCGTCCATAATCGGTACCCTGGATAAGAAACTAGTCTTAGCAGCAGCGCGTTCCTCAGCATTATCAATATGTGCTAATGTCGGATTTGGATAGCTTTCCATATGTCCGTGATTATAGTCAGACATTACGAGGGGACTTAAAAGAGGCCCTGCCATCGAAGTTGCAGAGGCCATTAATTCTACATCAGGTGTTGCTTGCCTTGTAAGTCAGTCTACCTCCTCAAGGCTGCCAAACCTATTCTGGGTGGGTAGGCCATTCCAGCACATAGAAGGATCTTGGTAATTGGAGGGATAAGTCCTCCGAGGATGGCGCTGTACCAGTGACCAACCATCATACCGAGGTTTTTTGGGGGGTGGAGGGTAGAAAAAGGACAGAAGTCTAGGGATAACACAGGAACCTTCCCCATTGGGACAAGAGCAAATATAACGTGCTGTATGTGGGTCCTCAAAGGTCACCACTACACAATCACCAACCACGGATTTCTTTGTAGGGCCCACCCAAGGAACACGTCGTACCATCAGCACTCTACTCTTCCTACCATTCGGAATTGCACGGTTCGCATTGAGCCAGTGCATTGTTTTGTTCTTCAGGGACCAATGGTTCTCGTGATGGCCATTTTCAAGCTCAGAAACACCCGTCAAAACAACCACGTAGTCATTTGCCTCTGGGGGGAGATCAATATAACCCCCTCTAAAATTATTCTTTACAAATGTACCCTGGGAGTGCTGTTGGCGAAAGTCTGTGGGCCGTGGTTTAGAAGGAGGAACTACAGTAGGGTTTGTGGTGAGTATAGTAAAAGGACGGGAAGGGACAACAGGTTGAGGTGCAACAGTTTGATTCACACCCACTGTTCGTGGTTTCGGAACTGGACGTTCCGGTGGTGGTGTAGATGTAGGAGAATAAGATACCTGTGGAATCGGATCCTCTACCCCAATGCCCTGATTTTCTAGACTTCTCAAGCCAAGAGTGGCCAAGGCTATAATGCTTTTCTCCATTTCCAGCAAACTGTTTTCGATGGAGGAGAGTCTAAGAGCAAGAGGGGAGAGTAATTTCTTAAGTGTTTCCCAAACTATGCCTATAAATTCCCCGTCCTTACCTTCCTTCCCTACCTGGCCCTCAACAGTCAGACCCCCCTCTTGAGGGGTAGTAGAGTTTTGGGTAGGTACTGACACCCCCTTGGCACCTTCTAAGTGTATCTGTTCCTTAGGAATAATCCCGTCAGTTGTTTAGAAATTTGTATAGGGGGCAGTTTTGGTTTTTGTGCAACTCTTGCCCTTTTCCCGTAATAAGCATACCGGGAGATCTTTTTCCTTTTTGGGAAGATACCCGATTTTAGATTAGATCTAGATGAATTAAAAATAACAGGGTCAGGAAAATTAGAGCTAGTGACCTGTGTGTCAGCAGAAGATTTTACAGTTGCTGGAATAGAAAAGTTAAAAGAAACATTCTTCACAGGGGACAATACAGGTGGAGTCGTATCACCGGCATCATCAATTGACTCTACAACCTGCGGAACAAGCTGTAGAGTTGGAACCTGGTGAACCTCTGCCTGCAGGACTAGTGACTTAAGAGTGGCAGGTCGCTCCGGGGTAACAGCAGTAGCAATATGCCCCAATGAAGATTTTTTCGAAGCAGTAATTACCTCTGATAATCTTCTAGCGGCTGCCAACTCAAGAGAAACACGAGTCTGTAATTTAAAAATTTCCTCATCAATGGCCAGGTTGGTGCGAGTAATAAAATCATCCATAGGGCCACTGATTGAAGTGTTTCCCTTACCAGTCTTGCTACGGGTTATCCTAACAGACATGTTTATAAACAGTAAAAACCTAAATAAAACCTTCTAAAGATCATAAAAGTTCCTAACAGCACCAACCACAGTTTAACAGTTTCTCCAGATGGGCGAAAAAGGGTAGGCCAGTCCAGTCCTCGGCCGTCCTCGAACGGCCTCAAACGGCCCAGTCTTTGCCCTGTCTTCGCCCGGGCTGCGTCCCGCGCTGCGGGAGGCGGAAGATGTAATATAGGGGGCGTGGGGGGCGGGCCAGCAGGGAGAGCGGACCGGAAGCTCTCCGTCGGTCTAGCAGGGACTTCTGGGAAATGAAGTCCCTGCACGCTCGCAGCCCCGCTGACGCCTCGCGCCCACAGCCGCCTTACCGCCACACAAAGATGCTCAGCTGGTCCGGTGTCCGCAGCCTGTGAAGCGGCACCCGCGAAGCGGGTGCGGCGAAGAGTGGGCTTAAAACGCTGGTCAGGAAGTGAGGTGAGCTAAACTCCGCTGTGCTCTGCCTTGACGATTAATTGCTGCCGCTGGTTCAGAAATAATGTCCCATGTGTTGGCGGTTGAGAACTCCTCTTAAGCACCTCGTGGGGGGGGCGGGGGGCGGGCCAGCAGGGAGAGCGGACCGGAAGCTCTCCGTCGGTCTAGCAGGGACTTCTGGGAAATGAAGTCCCTGCACGCTCGCAGCACCGCTGACGCCTCGCGCCCACAGCCGCCTTACCGCCACACAAAGATGCTCAGCTGGTCCGGTGTCCGCAGCCTGTGAAGCGGCACCCGCGAAGCGGGTGCGGCGAAGAGTGGGCTTAAAACGCTGGTCAGGAAGTGAGGTGAGCTAAACTCCGCTGTGCTCTGCCTTGACGATTAATTGCTGCCGCTGGTTCAGAAATAATGTCCCATGTGTTGGCGGTTGAGAACTCCTCTTAAGCACCTCGTGGGGGGGGCGGGGGGGCGGGCCAGCAGGGAGAGCGGACCGGAAGCTCTCCGTCGGTCTAGCAGGGACTTCTGGGAAATGAAGTCCCTGCACGCTCGCAGCCCCGCTGACGCCTCGCGCCCACAGCCGCCTTACCGCCACACAAAGATGCTCAGCTGGTCCGGTGTCCGCAGCCTGTGAAGCGGCACCCGCGAAGCGGGTGCGGCGAAGAGTGGGCTTAAAACGCTGGTCAGGAAGTGAGGTGAGCTAAACTCCGCTGTGCTCTGCCTTGACGATTAATTGCTGCCGCTGGTTCAGAAATAATGTTCAGCATTCCATAGTGGCGTGGCCATAGTTATCTTCCCTTCCCAATTATAGGAGCATCGTGCCACACCTGGGCTGCCACCGCCGTAGGACCCACCAAGGGAAAACACCCTCGTCTGGCATATAATGCCCTAGAGAACTCACCACCGGGTAGTTGGCCGCGATCCACCGGCGTATCCAGGGTCATGTGGCGAGCCATAGGTGACATGGTTAATAGCCGCCAACTAGACACCCAATAATACTTCCGAATATTCGGCAAGCCAATCCCCCTGTCATACCAGGGCAACGCCAATTTGGCAAACGCGGAGTCCTAATTACTTAAGATGTATCTTGAATGATCCTGTCACATGTTATTAATACAATATGGTACAACAACATACCTTTAATTCAATTCACTGTCTTTGCACTGTTTATAACACACGGCCACTACGAATACGGTGTGCCAATTCTTTCTTCGCAAAATTAAAATCTGGAACCAGAAAATCTATATGTAAGTGCTAACAGCATTACGCTATATAGTAAACATGGACGATGGAATTGTAGCCATGCAGTCCCCCAACCCGGCAAAGTGGCTAGGGTAGTAAGGTAGTGCTTGCACATAACTACCCATGTGAGCGCTAAAAACTTTCAGTGCAAAAAACGCCAGCACTCGGCAGCTCGAATGCACATTCTATATCGCGTACTAACCAGTAATTAATGAACGGCACCATCACTCATTATATACATGATGTCCCGGCCCAAAATTAATTGTTTTACCTTAAAATGTTATGTGAGTATGAACCAGTGTGATCAGTTGCAATCCCGCGTTTAGTTCTGTCAGTTGCAATCCTGCGTGTAGTTCTATCAGCATATAACTACGCGGTTCATAAAGGTCCCGCCTTGAAATAGATGCAGTCTAAACAAAACAAAAGTCTGCAGAGAGAGCCTTGTGGTTAGCACCATCGCCGGGGCCAAAGGATTATTCTTTCTATCAGAGTCACCCGTCGCCACATACCTGTTTCTTGTTTCTTTGAGGACAAAAATCACGGGGCCCGCGCATCAGGAAAAACACGAGATTGAAAGTGCCACCAGATACGGGCACTTAAATACCTCCATATCGTGGTAAATGACCCAGAAGACCACCGTCTTCTTCCGATCACAGGGTGAACTAGAACACCTAGTGCAGAAAGTAGGTGAATAAATCTGCCATATTAGAGATGAAACCTTAACACAAACCGATCCTATCTTTCTAAGGTGCCACTCGTTATAACAATCACACAAACCAAAAAGCGTTTCCGCAAACGTACAATGAGTGAAAACACAGAAGGTGTACAAGAGTAGTACTGCTAGAAACTTAATGATGCCACATACTACACAAATTGATGCATATATAACAATGCACACGCATCAAAATATGATCGGAGTGCCTCATGGTTACAACCAGTGAATAATAAATGCATGTGTAAAAATGCACACGCATCGATATACGGCTAGTATATTGTTATTGTTATTGTTATTGTTAATATGTGCTTGTATAGCGCCAACTCACCGTCAGGTCTCAAGGCGCTTTGACCATAAAAACATAACAGCCTAATCAACATCCTAGGGGGGGGAGCAAACTAAACTAAATTCAACGCTGCCTTAAACAGAATGGTTTTTAGGGTTTTCCTGAAGTGGAGCCTGTTACCATCCCTACGCAGGGCTTCAGGTAATTCATTCCAGATTCTTGGCAGCAAAACTGAAAATGCTCTGCCTCCTCAATACAGCTTATTAACCATTACTCATTACTTCGGGCATCTACAAATCATAGTGCACGCGGCAAACTAGATATGTTGAGTATCAAAATTAGTATATCTCATCAATGGGCCATTGCTACGGACATAAAGAGATCGTGGTGCACGCAACAGACTAAATCTGTTAAGTCTCAAAGTAACTTAGCCATAGCTAATGATTATTTATTTATAATCTAGTAAGGTATTTTAAGATATTTTCAGAATACCCACTCAATATGGTGGCTAAAGAAGGAAATGTTCCACACAATTTCCTCATTCCTCCACTATGTAAGAAAGAGTACAATCTCTCACTAAATTACAGTCGCAGTACTGGCTACATGATTATCCCCTATAAAACCGACAGCGGCTATACTTTATATGGCCCCTATTAGTTGCTCCCACTCCTCCTTAGAGTTCAGACCATTGCGAACAGTGTTGAGATGAGAGATATGCCACTGTTCACGCGCTTTCCGTTTAGAGTGGACATTCCCCCCTCTTTTTCCAATTTTGACTTTCTCCAAAATAGACCAAAGAAAGTCATTTTCTCCATGGCCAAGTTCTAAAAAATATGCAACTAACGCAGTTGGTCTTAATGGCAGACCTGTGTTCTTGAAATCTGATCCGTGCCTCCCTACCAGTCTCTCCCACGTAGCCTAGGCCACATGGGCACAGTAGGAGGTAGATCACATTTCTGCTCCTACAATTATTCAAGGTGTTAGATTTAATCAGACAGCCATTATGTGTAATCTCTTTAGTCTGTAAGCACTGTGGGCGGATGTTGCATGCGCCACATCTAACATTCCCGATTGCCGGGGTGTTTAAGATGGTTCTCTGGCTAGATTGACTGTCCTCTCTATAGGTATGCACTAGCATATCTCTTAAATTTGTATTCCTCTTAAAAGCATATAATGGCCTCCCTAGTTTAACTTCCTCATCATGGTTGAGTATGTGCCAGTTCTTATTCACCACATTTATTATCTGGTTGCTAAGGTTAGAGAATTTCCGAACAAAAACGACCTTGTCAAGTGGATCCTTGTTGCTTTCAGGTTTGTTGATCAAGGCATCCCGATCATAAAACCTAGCTCTTTTTAGCGAGTGAGATAAGAGTTCCTTAGGGTATCCCCTATCCTTGATCTTCTGTTTTAATACATCAGCATGTTTGTGGAAATCGTTCAAATCCTAACAATTTCTCCTGAGCCGGAGAAACTGGCTAAAAGGGATGCTGCCCCTCTGCGACTTAGGGTGAATACTTGAGAAATGGAGGAGAGTATTTTTAGCCATAGGTTTTGTAAAGAGCATCACCTCCAAAACTCCATTTGTGTCCTTAATGGAAATGTCAAGGAAATCAACCTTAGCTTTGCTATGATATGATGTAAACCGTAGGTTAGGGTCACCCAGGTTCAGCCAATTTAAAAACTCTTTGAGATCTTCGGTAGCACCTTCCCATATAAAGAAGATGTCGTCAATGTAGCGGTACCAGCCCGCTACATTTTCAAAGAAAGGCACAACTTTGTTATAGATATGTTTGGCCTCAAACTGTCCCACATAAAGACAGGCCAGACTGGGGGCACAAGTGGCCCCAATGCTGGTCCCCTTCATCTGCTTAAAATAATACTCCTTGAATAGGAAGATGTTATTCTTCAAAATGAGTCTGACACACCTAACAATAAAGTCATTATTGGCACCACCTAAGTCATGATCTTCAAGAATATCATGTATTACATTGACCGTGTCTTCCTGTGGGATGTTTGTGTACAGAGACTCAATGTCAAGAGTGACCAGACACTGAGTCTCTCTACAAAACTCCTTCCCTTCAATGAGGGAGATAATGTGTGCCGAGTCTCTCACATATGACTTCAAACCACAAACAATAGGCTGTACAAAATGGTCTACATATTTACTTATAGGCTCCAAGAGGGAGTCAATACTACTGACTATCGGTCTCATTGGTGGATCAGTGTTACTTTTGTGAACCTTAGGTGAACAT
Source organism: Lissotriton helveticus (assembly GCF_964261635.1). Lineage (NCBI taxonomy): Eukaryota > Metazoa > Chordata > Amphibia > Caudata > Salamandridae > Lissotriton > Lissotriton helveticus. The sequence continues at coordinate 1,117,845,528 of NC_136072.1, forward strand.
ACATAGCCGGGGTTCTAGGTTCCAAGTTGTTGAGAAATTTTAACTCATTCTCACATATCCAGTTATTATACTTAGCTTCTGTGAGGAGGGTTAAACACTCCCTAGATATACTGGAAAGGCTATTAGCATTAGTACATATGTAATGTTCCTCAACATTGAGCATCTTATACATCCTTTCCTCATAGTCAGAGGTGTTGAACACTACAACACCTACCCCCTTGTCAGCAGGTTTTATAGTCAAGGACCTATCTTCTTTTAGGGAATTGAGGGCCTGACCAAGTTCAGAGGACCGATTGGCCTGAATTGATGGTACCAACATTTTAAATAATTCAAAATTCATGTACACTACCTTTCCTTGAACAACCAAAATTACCGTATGAGTGATTCTTCCTCCAGAATGATTATCAAGGTGTGGAGGAAACCTAATCCAACCCAATCAGCCTGCTAATCCCTCCCCCTACCTCGACTGATCCACAAACCGCACCCGCAGTACCCCCAGGCTTCCCACGAGAGTGTTCACCACACTCCCTTCTTCATTGATCTAATTGCCAAAGAAATTCCAGACTGCTCACCCTGTCCTGATGATGATCTTGACTCAATTAAGATCGATGCGTCGTCGACCCCCCCCACGGAAATCGCTCCATTGTATATATTTTTGTGGATTTCCCTTTGTTGTTTAAGTGATATTTCGTCTATATCACTTTCACTCAGTCACAGTACACACCCCGTCACTTATGTAAGCAGCTGAACGTATTTCTGAAGTACCAACATGTTTAAAAGCACAATGATTAAAATTACACATGTTGCCCTACGTGCTCTGCTCCCAAATTGATTTAGTATCTAGTTTAAATTAATATTTTTTGCTTTTGGACCTAATTAGGCCACCCTTGAACCATTGTACTCCTTATATACACTACATCCCCAGGTTCACTTTGGAGGGGCACCCTTGTTTGTCTTATACTGCAGTCCAGTTTGCAACACACGTTGCTCCCAGTGCAGCCCGCCGGGACCACTCCTCATTGCAGGATGCGCACACGCTGTGTACTTCAGGTGCTACTAACTCACTGCACCATAAATCATCGCCAGGGCAAGACATTGCTTCCAGTGTGGCCCGCCGGGACCACTTTTCATCGCAGGGTGCTCACACACCGAGTACTCCAGGTGTCACTAACTATGCAGCTCAACTCAACACCACGTGGCTCTGGGCCCATCCTGACTGCTGACTGTGCCCTACACTGGGCTTACACAGTTCACAATTCAACATTAGTAGCGATGCAAATTGTGTAAGACACTATAATGGGTTAAGAAGTACAAATACTCCCAATCTGTGCATCTCAAGTCAGAGTCACCTGCCTGTGGGCCTTTGCTGACTGCTGCCTCCGGCCTACACTGTGGAAGACCGGCGACACGGGGTGCCAACTAACCCTGTTCAACACAAGCCGATCCCACATGTGTAACTGGTTCCTGAGTCCTGAATGGCAGCGTCCACAACTTCGTTGCACCGACCACACCACCAGACTCCCTTCAATCACTGAAGGATATTTGCATATGGAAAGCCAGCGACACATGGTGCCACTGAACCTGTACTACCCAGGCCGGTGGGGCCATCAATATATGCACGTGGCTGTGGGCCCTTGCTCACTGCTACCTCTGACCTACACTGTGGAAGACCGTAAACACATGGAGCCACTAACCATCTTCAACACAAGCCGATCCCACATGTGTAACTGTGTACTGAGTCTTAAATAGCAGTGACCCCAAGTCTGTGAGTCAACCACAGCACAAGACTCCCTTCGATCATCAGTGAGACATATTGCCATATGGAAGGCTGGCGACACGTGCTGACACTAACTCTGCTCAATACAAGCCGATCCCAGATGTGTAACTGTGTCCTGAGTCCGGAATGGCAGTGACCCCAACATCGTGGCAGCGACCACAGCACCAGACTCCCTTCAGTCTTATTTGTTGTTCTTTTCTTTAAATAATTTTTCTAATATGTAAATCTTTACATGACGAAGATTCTTCTTTGTCCAACCGCACAGGGATACTTCTGGGCCCAAGAAGGTTGTTGCAGGTATGTTGGTAATGTTGGAAGAGGATACATTACCTGCTAATGTGGGGAGAGGGAGCCTCAAAGGGGTATCACTCACAGAAAGAACTCCGATATCGTTTCACAAATGCCTCCGACAGATGCCAGCTGATGGACTGAATCATAAAATGGTTTTTCAATACTTATGTAGTGTGAGTTATGAACAATTCGGACCCAAGTTCGCAGAGGGACAGCTGCGACCCAGCCGCTCGACTCCCAGATGCAGTACTATGAGCCGTTCGCGTCATTGTGTCTATCCCTGCCCTGTTCCATCGTACGCCACGCCACTCCGATTACATTCCAACATTGGTCAGACATAGCTACCTGTTGCAGGCGTACTCGCTGTTGGTGTGCAGGTCAGTGGTCTAGTTCTCAACATCTCACAGCCACTTCCTGAGGGCAAGTTTGCACACACACCACACTCATCCGACACATGCGGCACAGGCCATGTGACCACACAAATATAATAGATCGACAACGTCACATCCTTTATTGGTGGTGATGACTAGTGGGCAAACGCTACACGGGTCTCAACCCCCCTCGTCATCTGCATACTTAGGCTTCTCTCCCCTCTCCTTCAGTGTTTGCGCGTAGCCCGGTGGCAGAGGGCTTGCGCGAGGCTGTCACTGCATTCCAATTTTAAATACCTTTTGTCTTCTTCTGCTGAATACAAGCAGTTCAGCTCCCTCGCCCCGCTGACTACGAGCGGCTGACTTGATTTAATTTTTAAAATTCACTTCCCAACCCGCCCTGCTGACTCCGCCCACCCCCCTCGTCATCCACCTACTTAGGCTTCTCTCCCCTCTCCTTCAGTGTTTGCGCGTTGCCCGGTGGCAGAGGGCTTGCGCGAGGCTGTCACTGCATTCCAATTTTAAATACCTTTTGTCTTCTTCTGCTGAATACAAGCAGTTCAGATCCCTCGCCCCGCTGACTACGAGCGGCTGACTTGATTTAATTTTTAAAATTCACTTCCCAACCCGCCCTGCTGACTCCGCCCACCCCCCTCGTCATCCGCCTACTTAAACGTCCCACATGCGTCCGCGCGCAGCGGGCGCGCCGTAGGCGCGCCGGAGTTGCGCCAGAGTTAAGCCCGTCTGCGCCCGTCCGCGGCCGGACGGGCCCAGGGGCCAGGGACTCTGCCGCTGTGACATCTTACACTTCCAGTGCATTAAAGAGCCTACAATGTCATTCTTACTCCCTCCCGCCCGACGTCAAAGTGCTTATCTCCGCTCTAGGACTCACCGGGAACACCCCTTCCCTATCGGGACCTCATATCTCACCTACCCTCAGCAAACCTAACATCCGGATTTTATATCTCAATACTCGTTCCCTTGTAAAGCATCAAACCGACATCTTTCTCCTACTTTCGGTTGAGAACCCGGATGTCCTTCTGCTTTCCGAAACTTGGCTAACCGATGACTCCCTCCCGGATATTCTGGCGGCATTACCCCCTAATTATTATCTGCTAAATGCCAACCACCCTGGGGGTCGATCCAGTGGTGGGGTGGCAGCCGTCATACGTAAGAACCTTAAAATTATTGCCACCGCCTCCCTGATCCTCCCTGAATTGGATAACTTGGTCCTCAGCCTAGGAACCGAGGTAGGTGCAGTCACGGTTATAATTCTCTACCGCCCCCCCTCCCCTATGCCCTCCTTTCCCTCTTCCCTTACTGAGCAGCTCGCCAATCTCATCACATCCACCTCTCGCGTCGCCATCTTTGGCGATTTCAACTACTGGTTCCAACATAAAGATGCCGGGCCGCACGCTACCGAGCTTTTTGAGACCCTCTCTAGTCTCAATTTTACCCAACTTATCAATCTCCCCACGCATAGCGCTGGCCATATTCTTGACCACTTATGGACCCTGGGGGTGAAGTCCTCTTGTCCGCAGATCTCTCCTTGTGTGTGGTCTGACCACTTCCGGATCGATATTACAATTTCGGTCAGTGATAACATCAGAGCCCCCCCTCTAGAGGGTGGTGTGGCCCGCAAGTGGAGGTCTGTTGATTCCTCCGCATTTCTCTCTCACCTGTCCCGCTCCTGCCCCTCTCTCCCTAGCGACATCTGTATCGACGAGCTAGACGGTAATATCTCTGACTGGCTCACGTCTGCCAGTAACATCTTTGCCCCGCTTACGAAGTTTCCCCGCTCACGGCATAGCAACTCCCACAAATGGTTCGACCATCAACTAAAAACCCAACATCTGGAGTTACGCCAGCTGGAGCGTAAGTGGAGAAGAACCTACTGCTCCATGAGCAGAGACACCTACGTTACTGCTCGTAACAAATACAAAAAAGCCATTGCTATTGCCAAAACTACCTATGTCTCTAACAAGATCCTTTCCGCCCCCTGCAAATCTAAGGAGATCTTCAGAGTGCTTGAAGAATTCTCTTCCGACCCCAGGACGCTCCCTATCCAGGCTCCGACTCAGGAATCTTGTAATGCCCTCAGTTCATTTTTTCTGGAGAAAATTATTTTGATCAAGGACACTATTCCGGTCACCGTTCCTGGCGCCAATTTCACTTGTCCCCCTCCTAACGCCCTCACCTTCACACACTTTCCCCCTCTAGATTCAAAATCGCTGGCCACCTTGGCCGTGTGGGTTAAATCTGGTTCTCCGGATGACTGTTGCCCACCTTCTATACTACGGGACATCTGTCTCCACCTCCCTGATAATACTCTCTCTCTGCTGAATTCTTCTCTCTCTTCTGGCTCCGTACCTAACTCCTTCAAGGCAGCCGTCCTAGTGCCTTTACTGAAGAAACCGGGAGCAGACCCCGCGGTCTTGGCGAATTACCGGCCTATCTCTCTTCTGCCCTATTTCGCCAAGATTCTGGAAGCCCACGTTACCATCTGTCTCTCGCAGTTCATTGAGAGCTCCAACTTCCTCGAAGTCAACCAGGCCGGTTTTAGACCCGGCCATTCTACAGAGGTAGTAATTCTGGCCGTACTGGACGCTCTCCGAGCCGGCGTCGACAGGGGCATCCCTCAGGCCTTGGTTCTCTTAGATCTGTTGGCCGCTTTCGACACGGTGGATCATAACATCCTACTCCACCGTGTCGAGCAGGCCGGCATCCAGGGCCAGGCGCTGACTTGGGTCAAATCCTTCCTGTCTGGGAGGTCTCAGACTCTCAGCCTGGGTACTTTCAGGGCTCCTAGGGAGTGTTCACTTTGCGGGGTCCCCCAGGGCTCTTCCTTATCCCCTCTTCTTTTCAATCTATATCTTCAACCTCTCCTCTTCTCTCTGAGGCAGTGGGACGTCACCGTATTCAACTACGCTGACGACCTGCAACTAATTTTTCCTCTTGACTCTTCTTCTGCTATTTCTAACTTCCAGGCGGTTATGACCCACATCCTTCAGTGGATGAGCCAGAACCAGCTCAAACTCAATCCCGGGAAGACGGAACTCCTTCCTCCCGGCAAGAGCTCTATTCACTGGGGCCCGCATTTCTGGCCGGGAGACCTCGGTCCTCCTCCCACCCCCGTGGCTTCAGTAAAGAGTCTCGGGGTCATCATTGACTCCGAGTTATCTCTTAAACCCCAAATAGGGTCGGTGGTCTCCTCCTGCATGTACCAGCTGCGCAGGATTAGAAAGGTGGCTTACCTCCTGACGCCTGAAGCCCTGATTTTAGTCATCATGGCCCTTGTCCTTTCCCGCTTGGATTTTTCGAACTCACTCTATCATGGGCTGCCTAAGGCCCTTCTTTCTAGACTCCAGATTGTCCAGAACCAAGCGGTGAGACTAGCCTGCGGGATCCCGAAATGGCAATCTGCCAAACCCTTCCTCACTAAACTCCACTGGCTTCCTATCTCCTCTAGGGCAGCCTTTAAAATCGGCTGCCTCACTTTCAAATCTCTCACTGGCACCTGCCCTGTTTTCCTGAAATCCCTCATCAGTCCCTACTGCCCCTCACGTAATCTCAGATCCTCTACCCTTCGTCTTTTGGTTGTTCCTCCTTTTAAACTTTGCAGAATGGGTGGCCGGAGATTTGCTCTCCTTGCCCCCACATTCTGGAATTCTCTCCCTCTCTCACTCAAACTCTCTAATTCGCTTATCCAATTCCGTAAATCCCTAAAAACTTGGCTTTTCCCACATTCCGATTAACTTTCCTTTCCTCTTTCAGTGTCAGACTAGCGCCAGGATACCCACGGTGACAGAGCGCTTTAAAAATACCCCTTAACATAACATAACATAACATAACATATAAAGAGTCCATGAAAAGTTGCACATTAGGTTAGTCGCACCCTCAGCTATATGGCCGTCAGCGGTCTATCCTCCCCTAGGTGCGAACTTCATATGCATAGGGTTAGTGCCACCCCAAACTCATGTGGCCATCAGGAGCCTACCACCACGTGCCACGAACTTGAGTTCCACAGGCTTAGCAGGACCAAACCCTGAGGTGCTCTCCGCCATTGACGACTCAGGACTCAGCGACATGTGTGACATATGCCGGCCAGCGGAGAAGCTCAAGTGGTCGCCACCATTCAGGACTCAGCGACATCTGTCAGATCCGCGAAGAAGTTGATGTGGTCTCCGCCATTCAGGACTCAGCGACACATCTGAGATAGTGGGGTTTTGGCAGGCATGTGCAGTCCACCCACTGCTGCACACTCCGATGGCACCAGATAATTATTTGCTAATCGATGCACAGACACGACAGTCTCCTCTCTCTCTCTCTCTCTCTCTCTCTCTCACTCTCTCTCTCTCTCTCTCTCTCTCTCTCACTCTCTCTCTCTCTCTCTCACTCTCTCTCTCTCTCTCTCTCTCTCACTCTCTCTCTCTCTCTCTCTCTCTCACTTCCCTCTCTCCTCTCTCTCTCTCTCACTCTCTTCATTCCTTTCCTTCTAGCTCCCTCTCCTTTCTCGCTTTCTCACTCCCTTTCTTTCCTTCCCTCTCTTTTTCTCTCTGGATTGTTTTGCCTTCTCTGTTTCTCTCTCTCACTCCTTTCATATGTACAATACACACGTCCTTATTTTGTGCTTTATTTTCCAAGCTCTGTCGTCGACATCCATGGTCCCCACAGGAATCTTCCACCTTGTTGTTTTCTATTACATTTGTTAAATTGTATTTATTGTTTATTTTTTATATATATATAATAATAAAAAAATAACATTTGAAAATAATTTATGGTTTATATATGTTAATAAAAAAATAAAGTTTGACACAAAAATATTATAAACCTTTTTGGTTGTTTTCTTAACTGCTGTGTGACTCTTTCTTGTTCTCATTACTGTTATTTTCTGGTATCCACCATGGTGTTAAATTTTGGACCACTTATCGCGGGAATACTGTTGATCTCTGTAGTTTACACCAACTTCTGAATACTGTGTTAGATTTATCTTAACTTTAGTTGCATTAAAGTGCTAATAATGAAATGCAGAGTAGCCGTTCCCGTGCAAAAAGACACAAGGTGCACCTTTGCGATTTATTCTAAATACTAAAATCCTATATTGAATTGCACTGGGGTAGTGCCTGCACTTACAGTGTACACACAAAAGAAGAAATCTCATTGTATTTATATTGATTAGGAATAGTGTGTCAGGTGTAGGATCTTGACGAGACACACTGCCCAGTCTGTTTATTGTTCTGCACACAAAGTAATGACATCACAACTTTCACAACTGCAATTTGAAATAAATTCCGGCGATAACCCACGTTACCACCAGGTATTTTACACGTGCTTTCTGCTGGTGTTAAGCAGGACTACTACTTTCAGCATGAAAGGAAACGCAGCGAAGAGACACACCAGAACACCCACAGGTGACAAGGAGTCAATGAGCACGATACAGGGATACCCATGAGGGCCACAAGACTCATCGCAACAACAACAGGATCACCAACGTCCCCTAAACCCGCATCTAAGCAAGTGTATCTGTGTTGTCATTGTGTTAGCATGATAAGCAAATCACAGTGTGCTGTCTTCAGCAGGCGTTACCATGTCACCTCAGCATTAGCAGTGACCCTGGACATGTAGCTTCGCACTTATCCTCTTGCAAGCACAACACACGTTCTGGTCTGGCCTACACTGGTCAGCGCAGGGGTGTGCCTATCCGGCAAGTGAAACGAGGTGTCTCGAACATATCCGTGTGCAGGAAGTGCGGTAAGAGTGTCTCTGTGTTCTGCTGTGGCCTGCCACAAGGGCGGCAGCAGACGATGTTGTAAAGTGGCATACACCACCACCAAAAGGCACTCTCATGGTGTAGTTAGAATGCCACAGGACATGCTGGAATATGCATTACAATTCTGTGCCATACGAGTGCACGGGATACAACAATGCACCGTACAAACGTGTGGAGGCTCGTGGGAGGGAGGAGAAGCTGTTTGGCAATGTAACACACAGTGAGCCCGCCCATGTGTCACTTGCTGGGAATCTCATCCATGATGACCACGGTTGCACACATTCCACCTTACCCACGACCAGCCTTTATACACATCCTGTGTGAATGCAGCGTGGTTTTCTCTTCTATGCTCGTTCAGTGCTGTAATCTTTTCGGGTTGTGTGACTTATACAATTTTGGCTATTGTTTGTCTATACTTGTGCTGTACTTGATTGTACTTGATTGTACATGTGTGCCATTGTGTCGATCTCCCCCCACTCCCTGCTATTTCGTCTTCCTGGTGCTGTTGTTTCTATAATTTTGCTCTTCCATACATAAATACATATAAATAACAAATTAGAATAGTTCTTTGATTCTTTTAGGTTTCAAAACTTCTCTCTATTACTGTCTTTCTAATTTTCAATATAAACAGTTATTTTAATATTCAAGGACACATAGAAGTCAGAAGTGCAACTTATTCTATCAACACACTTTCTAGAACATTCTACAACACGAGCAGGTTAAAAGTTCATCAATTTATTTAAACCCAACAATATTTTTCTGCGACATTTTCTCTAACATTTAACGACACATGCAGGTTAAAAGTTCACGATTGTTTTAAGTTTGAACACTGCATTCCAAATGCAAGTAGCTGGTGTGGTTGAGTTGAGCTAATTTTTTCTTATGATATGTACTCCACGTTCAAATTGCTTTTTCTTAACCAATCACAAAGATGCTTTTCCACAAAACGAATTTGCACCCTACTTTTCGAAAACAATGCTTTTCATCTCCCAATCATGTATCGTTTTATATGTGAAAAAAATCTAGTTCCCCATCTATCTCTTATTCTACGAAGGAACTGTATGAGCTACAGACATCTTTCCATACCTTCCAGCCATACCTTCAAAATGCTAGTGTGGATCGTAGGACATAGCTATGTTTTCTGGTGCAAGAGGTATGCAGAACAGAGACATATTGGCTTAGACCTCGGTTTACAAAATGTGGACATTAAATGGTTTGGACAGAGAGGATCGAAGTGGCACCAATTTTTGCATTTGGTTAAAACCTGTTTGCATCTCCAACACCCTGACCTCATGATTGTGTACTGCAGTGGAAACGACCTAGGCACATTGACTGGGGTAGGTTTGGAAATGCTTATGAAGGACACCTTTGGACAATTGATGACACTATTGCCTCAAATTATCTTTGTTTATTCCAATATATGCCAAATACAGAAGTGGAAATGGTCTAAACAATTATGTCCTCAGATTGAAAAATCTCAGAAGAAAGTCAACAAAGCTGTGTCTGCATACCTCAGACACCACAAAATGGGGTCCATCTACAACAACAAAATTCGTTTTAATATGGCAGATATCTACAGAAGTGATGGAGTACACTTCAAAGATCAGGGAAACCGAGTTTTCCTGAATAACTTGAAGCTGTGCATCCGCACTTATATGTAGCTCCAGCTAATGAACACAAGGGCTCTTTTTAGAGCCACTCTATAACTTACAACTTAGGCCCGCTATTTTAGGGCCAGATAACGGCAACTCCCGACTTTTCACCAAAATGTATTCTCCACACAACTGTTGCGCAGCGGCCAGACCATCTCACTTTGCAGCACAGAGCTCTCGGTTTGATCCCCGGCTCTACTCACCCATAGGGGTGAGTAGTTTGCGCTTTACAAATACCGTATTGATTTACCTTTGCACTCCCTATACAATACCACCTAAACACCAAATACAAGTTGGACAGGTGTGGCACAGCACCCAGAGCACATGATTTCACAACATAGCGCACACAGTTTAGGCTCACTGTTTCATTTCCGAGTCCAGCAGCAGCTCAATTTAACAGCATGACACTCTAGGCCATGGGTACTCACAAACTTTCTCTTGAGGGCCAAATTTACAGTGTGGTTTGTGACCGAGGGCTGCACCGGTGGGGGCGGGGTCAGTGGGGGAGGGGGCAGGGACCATGAGGTTGAACACAGGCTCCTGCAGTGGACGCCTTTGTCCACTGAGCCAACAGACCCAGCATACACACATATCTCTCTCTCTCCCTCTCTCTCTCCCTCTCTCTCTGTCTCCTGCCTCTCTCCCTCTCTCTCTGTCACCCTCTCTCTCTCGCTCTCTCGCTCCTCCTCCCCCTCCCCCTCTCTCTCTCCCTCTGTCTCCCGCCCTTTCTCTCTCTGTCTCCCTCCCTTTATTTCTCTGTCTCCCTCCCTTTCTCTCTCTGTCTCCTCCCTTTCTCTCTCTGTCTCCCTCCCTCTCTGTCTCCCTCTCTATGGCTGTCTCCCTCCCTTTATCTCCCTCCCTCTGTCTCCCTCCCGCTGTCGCCCTCCTCCCTCTGTCTGACTCCCTCCCTCTGACTCGCTCCCTCTGTCTGTCTCCCTCTGTCTTTCTGTCTCCCTCTGTCTGTCTGTCTCCCTCCCTCTGACTCCCTCCCTCTGTCTGTCTCCCTTTGTCTGTCTGTCTTCCTCTGTCTGTCCGTCTCCCTTTGTCTGTATGTCTCCCTCTGTGTGTCTCCCTCTGTCCGTCTGTCTCCTTCTATCTCCATCCGTCTGTCTCCCTCCCTCTGTCTCCCTCCCTCTGTCTCCCTCTCCCTCACTCCGTCTCCTTCTGCCTCCCTCTGTCTGTCTCCCTCTGCCTCCCTCCCTCCGTTTCCCTCTCTCTCTGTCTCCCTCTCTGTTCACCCTCTGTCTCCCTCACTCTCCCTCTGTCTCCTCCTCCTTCTCCCTCTCTCTCCTTCTCTCTCCCTCTCCATTTCTCTGTCTCTCTGCCTGTCTGTCCCTGTACCCGTCTGTCCCTGTCCCTGTATGTCCCTGTCCCTGTCTGTCCCTGTCCCCATCTGTCACTGTCTCTGTCTCTCCCTGTCTCTCCCTGTCCCTGTCCATCCCTGTTCCCATTTGTCCCCGTCTGTCCCTGTCCCCGTCTGTCCCTGTCTATGTCTGTCCCTGTCTCTATCTGTCCCTGTCCCCGTCTGTCCCTGTCCCCATCTGTCCCTGTCCCTGTCTGCCCCTGTCTGTACCTGTCCCCATCTGTCCCTCTCCCTGTATGTCCCTGTCCCCGTCTGTCCCTGTCCCTGTCTGTCCCTGTTCCTGTCTGTCCCTGTCTGTGCTTGTTTGTCTCTGTCCCCGTCTGTCTGTGTCCCTGTCTGTCTGTGTGCCCGTATGTCCCTGTCTGTCTCTGTCCCCATCTGTCCCTGTCCCCATAGGTCCCTGTCCTTGTCTGTCCCTGTCCCCATCTGTCCCTTTCTCTGCCTGTCCCTGTCTCTGTAGGTCCCTGTCCCAGTCTGTCCCTGTCCCTGTCTCTATCTGTACCTGTCTCTCCCTGTCCCCATCTGTCCCTGTCCCCATCTGTCCCTGTCCCTTTCCCCGTCTGTCCCTGTCCCCATCTGTCCCTGTCTGTCCCTGTCCCTGTCTGTCCCTGTCTCCCTCCCGTCTCTCTGTCTCTGTCTGCCTATATCTGTCTGCCCCTGTCCCTCTCTCTGCCTCTATCTGTCTCTGTCTCGCTGTCTCTGTCTGTCTCTATCTCTGTCTGTCTCTGCCTCTATCCGTGTCACCTCACTCCCTGCTGCCCTCTGTCACCTCACCTGGCTCTCAGTCCCTGCAGTCCTCTGTCACCCTCTGTCACCTCACCCCTTGTGTGTGTCAGCCCAGGCTCAGACAGCTTCCCGGGCCAACACACAGCCGCACCCATGTACTTCACAGGTCTTTGAAAGAACATTTACAAGTTAATGAGGCTTTGTTGTAGTTCACACCTTCTTAGTGCCCCTGCAGCTTCACTCTATCACCCCACTCCCATACAGCGGTATCTCTGAGTCCGCGCTGCTGCGGCGGTGTTTCCTGATTAAAAAAAAAAGTGAACACAGGTGCTATGTCTGCAAGGTCCGCGGGCCGCCAGGGAAGGCTTGGCCGGCCGCTGGTGGCCCGTGGGCCGTACTATGAGTACCCGTGCCCTAGGCAATACCTCACTTAATTTTCATACCCCACACTTTCAGACCATTATGGGTTAGTAGTTCAACAGCTTTACCCCGAGTCCGTCAGCAGATCAGCTTACACCCCCGGTGCCATCAGACCCGTAGGCTTGAGTAGTTAGCACTTTACAAATACCAGATTGATTTGATACGTGCACATTTACCTTCTCATTGCCTCTATAACACCCCCTAAGCACCATACACAAGCTACAATGTTCGAAACAAAAGTTCATCCAAGAAGGTATAACTACATGGTCACACTACTTGGACAGGTATGGCTCAGCACCCAGAGCACATAACTTAACAGCATATGACACACAGTTTGGGACATGACTTCACAGCATATAACACACAGTTTGGGCTCACACTTTCATCCCCAAGTCTGGCAGCAGCTCAGCTTAGCAGCATGAGACTCTAGACAGAACTTCACATATATTCCGCACCCCAGGACTTTCAGACCAGTACGAGTCAGTAGTTCATCCTACTAAGTATAAACACATGCTGACACTACTTCCACAGGTGTAATGCAGCGGCCACGGCACATGACTTCACAACATAAGACACGCAATTTGGGCTCACGCTTTAATCCCCGAGTCCCGCACCAGCTCACCTTAGCAACATCAGACTCTAGGCAATACCTCACTTAATTTCCGTAGCCCAGCACTTTCATACCAGTAGGTATGAGTAGTTCACTTTGCACCCCCTCTATAGCACACCCTAAACACCCCACAGAGGTTACAGTGCTCCTACCTTCCTCTTTCCCACTTTTTGTGCCCTTTTTTCCCCTTACTCTCTTCAACGGAATCACAAAATGGCCACCAACACTTCCTAGTTGCAACCGCTCGCAGTCAATCAGCAGCAAGCTCGTGCTTGTAATGCCTCAACCAATCAGATGGCAGAATTTCAAAATATCAATATCTGTAAAGTTCGATATTTCTCAAAAACTACTGAACGGATTTACACCAAATAAACAAAAGCATGCTTTCTAGACCAAGACCCTTCTCCCTGCCAAATGTGGGGTAATTACGTTCACCCGTTTGACCTGCAGCCTTGTCTAAAGTTTCCAATGGAAATTAACATGGAGAAAACGTGTTTTCGGACCCCCTTTTTTCCCTGCCCCCCTTGATGAATCACCCCCAAACTTTCAACATAGGAGCTGATATGAACAAAAAATTTGTTTTGAACATTTCATGAAGATTCATCAAACAACGCCATAGTTATAAGCAAAACACAAAATGCTCTTCCTATGGAAACTCGGTCCTAACTATAACTACCTACTGGCAGTTATAGTTACCAGAGCTTACTTTAACTTACTCCCCTGCAATGCACTGCCTATGACCTCACATATTACATCACTCATGCAGGGTCAGTGACCTCAATGATGACATTCCTGGTGTCATTTCAAATTACATCACTGATGATATCACTGATAACTAAGCATGGGCGTAAAATCCGCTCCGCTCGCGGATTTTTCGGATTTTCGGCAAATCCGCAATCCGCGAACGCTCGCGAATTTGTCGAAAATCCGTGAATCCGCTCGCGGCGGATTTTTTGCTTGGTTGCGGCGCGCGGCGTGGTGCACGGCGTTCACTTTCCGTCATTTTAGCGTTTGCCGAGTTGTTTTTCTTTGCGAGTGACGCGCCATTTTAGATCTTGCTGCGTGTTCCCGCGGGAGTTTGTCGCCCGCGAATACGTACTCGCGGCTTGCCACCTTGCACAGCACACCTCGCGAGAGTTCGCAATTGCGAACATGTAGTTGCGGCGGAAAGGAACAATCTCGCACTTGCGAAATAGAGATTTTGCAATTTCGCACAAGAAAATCACCAGCAAACAGGATAAACCTTCAGAAAATTATGATTTTTATCAGAATCACTCCTCAGGTTGACATTTGCATGGCCTTTTTTTTTGCAAGGAGTCCATTTTGGGGGGGGGGGGAGGAAGGAAGTGCCCCACAGTCTCCAACTTCCTGTTCCTGTCCAGCAGGCTCCTCCCAGTGCTTTGTCCATCTCCTGGTCACTTTCATTTGGATCTGGAGCTGGAAGGATTACTTTTTGTGGGTGCTGCTGGATATTTGGATTTGAGGCCTTTTTGACTGTCTTTGGATCACTTTTGGATTAGAAATCAACTTTCACAAGTAAGTTTGTTTGGGGCATTACAGTTGCTGCAAGTACAATTTTGGAACTTTTTCAGAAAATTAAATAAATTATATTGTGGGTAGCCACAGTATCCAGTAGGACCAGGGTTGGTTATGGGTGCATGATACAACTGTTTTGTTGAATTTAAACACCATTGAGGCCATGGATGGGCTGGGATTGTGCAGATTTTATTGTTTTTTGTCGTTTTTTTGGGCCTGCTGGTGTGGCCCTTTGCCCAGGGGTGGTGAGTGTTGCATGGGCCTAGTCTTTCTGTGGGGTGTCTTCTTGAATTTAAACATAATTGAGGCCATGGATGGGCTGGGATTGTGCTTATTTTATTGTTTTTTGTCGTTTTTGGGGGGCTGCTGGTGTGGCCTTTTGCTTGCCCAGGGGTGGTGGTGGTGCATGGACTGAGTGTGCCTGTGGTGTTGTCTCACTCTCTTTGATGTAAACATCATGGATGGCATTGGATTGTGGTGATTTCTGGCTGTTTTTCTGTTTTTTGGGGGTGTACTGTTGATGTGGTCTGGCCATGTGGGTGGTGGTGGTGGCCATCTTGAGTGCTGGCTGGTACAGGCAACATGTGCTTGGGGTGTAAGGGGGCCATTTTGAGGAGAGGCAGTGTCTGAGGCCTGCACTTATTTTGCCTACTTTTCATCCCTTATGCCCAGGGGTAGTGAGTGTTGCATGGGCCTAGTGTTTCTGAGGGGTGTCTTCTTGAATTTAAACACCATTGAGGCCATGGATGGGCTGGGATTGTGCAGATTTTATTGTTTTTTGTCGTTTTTTTGGGCCTGCTGGTGTGGCCCTTTGCCCAGGGGTGGTGAGTGTTGCATGGGCCTAGTCTTTCTGTGGGGTGTCTTCTTGAATTTAAACACCATTGAGGCCATGGATGGGCTGGGATTGTGCAGATTTTATTGTTTTTTGTCGTTTTTTTGGGCCTGCTGGTGTGGCCCTTTGCCCAGGGGTGGTGAGTGTTGCATGGGCCTAGTCTTTCTGTGGGGTGTCTTCTTGAATTTAAACATAATTGAGGCCATGGATGGGCTGGGATTGTGCTTATTTTATTGTTTTTTGTCGTTTTTGGGGGGCTGCTGGTGTGGCCTTTTGCTTGCCCAGGGGTGGTGGTGGTGCATGGACTGAGTGTGCCTGTGGTGTTGTCTCACTCTCTTTGATGTAAACATCATGGATGGCATTGGATTGTGGTGATTTCTGGCTGTTTTTCTGTTTTTTGGGGGTGTACTGTTGATGTGGACTGGCCATGTGGGTGGTGGTGGTGGCCATCTTGAGTGCTGGCTGGTACAGGCAACATGTGCTTGGGGTGTAAGGGGGCCATTTTGAGGAGAGGCAGTGTCTGAGGCCTGCACTTATTTTGCCTACTTTTCATCCCTTATGCCCAGGGGTAGTGAGTGTTGCATGGGCCTAGTGTTTCTGAGGGGTGTCTTCTTGAATTTAAACACCATTGAGGCCATGGATGGGCTGGGATTGTGCAGATTTTATTGTTTTTTGTCGTTTTTTTGGGCCTGCTGGTGTGGCCCTTTGCCCAGGGGTGGTGAGTGTTGCATGGACCTAGTCTTTCTGTGGGGTGTCTTCTTGAATTTAAACACCATTGAGGCCATGGATGGGCTGGGATTGTGCAGATTTTATTGTTTTTTGTCGTTTTTTTGGGCCTGCTGGTGTGGCCCTTTGCCCAGGGGTGGTGAGTGTTGCATGGGCCTAGTCTTTCTGTGGGGTGTCTTCTTGAATTTAAACACCATTGAGGCCATGGATGGGCTGGGATTGTGCAGATTTTATTGTTTTTTGTCGTTTTTTTGGGCCTGCTGGTGTGGCCCTTTGCCCAGGGGTGGTGAGTGTTGCATGGGCCTAGTCTTTCTGTGGGGTGTCTTCTTGAATTTAAACATAATTGAGGCCATGGATGGGCTGGGATTGTGCTTATTTTATTGTTTTTTGTCGTTTTTGGGGGGCTGCTGGTGTGGCCTTTTGCTTGCCCAGGGGTGGTGGTGGTGCATGGACTGAGTGTGCCTGTGGTGTTGTCTCACTCTCTTTGATGTAAACATCATGGATGGCATTGGATTGTGGTGATTTCTGGCTGTTTTTCTGTTTTTTGGGGGTGTACTGTTGATGTGGACTGGCCATGTGGGTGGTGGTGGTGGCCATCTTGAGTGCTGGCTGGTACAGGCAACATGTGCTTGGGGTGTAAGGGGGCCATTTTGAGGAGAGGCAGTGTCTGAGGCCTGCACTTATTTTGCCTACTTTTCATCCCTTATGCCCAGGGGTAGTGAGTGTTGCATGGGCCTAGTGTTTCTGAGGGGTGTCTTCTTGAATTTAAACACCATTGAGGTCATGGATGGACTGGGAATGTGCAGATTTTATTGGTTTTTGTCGTTTTTTTGGGCCTGCTGGTGTGGCCCTTTGCCCAGGGGTGGTGAGTGTTGCATGGGCCTAGTCTTTCTGTGGGGTGTCTTCTTGAATTTAAACACCATTGAGGCCATGGATGGGCTGGGATTGTGCAGATTTTATTGTTTTTTGTCGTTTTTTTGGGCCTGCTGGTGTGGCCCTTTGCCCAGGGGTGGTGAGTGTTGCATGGGCCTAGTCTTTCTGTGGGGTGTCTTCTTGAATTTAAACATAATTGAGGCCATGGATGGGCTGGGATTGTGCTTATTTTATTGTTTTTTGTCGTTTTTGGGGGGCTGCTGGTGTGGCCTTTTGCTTGCCCAGGGGTGGTGGTGGTGCATGGACTGAGTGTGCCTGTGGTGTTGTCTCACTCTCTTTGATGTAAACATCATGGATGGCATTGGATTGTGGTGATTTCTGGCTGTTTTTCTGTTTTTTGGGGGTGTACTGTTGATGTGGACTGGCCATGTGGGTGGTGGTGGTGGCCATCTTGAGTGCTGGCTGGTACAGGCAACATGTGCTTGGGGTGTAAGGGGGCCATTTTGAGGAGAGGCAGTGTCTGAGGCCTGCACTTATTTTGCCTACTTTTCATCCCTTATGCCCAGGGGTAGTGAGTGTTGCATACTTGCATGTCCCTAGTCTTTCTGTGGGGTGTCTTCAATGTAAACATCATGGATGGCATGGGATTGTGCTCATTTTTCTGTGTTTTGTCGATTTTTTGGGGTGTATAACTGAACTGATGTTCCTCTGTCTTCCATTGCTTTTAGGTGCACAAGAAGACTCAATAGAACCACCAGTGCCAGGAAGAAGTCCTGCAGTGGTGTGTGCAGCATAACGTCACGCGACGTCACGTCTGGACACAGAACCCTCTGCAACTCGTGCAACTGCTGCCTGCTGACCTGCTCTGAAGAAGATGGCCCCAAAAAAAGTAACCCGTAGCTCCTCTAGCAAGAAAGGTGCCAGTAAGGAGCAGAAGAAGCAAGTTACCAAGGACACTGGTGTGCCGCCCGCCCCTTTTTTTGTGAGTAAAAAAAAAAGTATGCCTGCAGCAGCTGCAGCGGGATCTGCTGGGGACCAAGCTGGCAGCAGCACCCCCGCTCCATTGGGCTCAGTGCCACCACCACCACCACGCCAACTTAAGTCCAAGCCCTTGAGTGCTGCAGAGGCAGCCAGTATACTTCTTCAATCACCATCGACCAGTGATGTTGGCTCATCGCAAGAAAGCAGCAGCAATGTCCCTCAATCAACACAGGTTGTTGTAGCTCATCTGACGAGTGTTGAACAACCACAGCGGCAACAACAATCACATGTGCAAGTACAAGCCCAAGTACATGTGGAAGGAGAGGCAGCGCAAGGAGATGCGCATGCAGAGGTGCATGGAGGGTCACAACAAGTGCCCACAATAGTTGTTCCTCCCGAAGTAGGGGCACATCAGGAAATCGACAATCAAGGCGAGGTATCATTTGAGGAAGCCACTCCTCCTGATGATCCTTCATTGTCTTCCACAACCCTAGCAAGGAAGAGATCAAGGGTGGTGTCTACATCCTCTTCAAGCACACCTCCTTCTGATGATACGGATCAAACTTGGGAACCAGCACCACAGCCGTCTGAGAGTGAGGCACACCATGATCCAACAAAGGTACTTAAGCGTAAAAGGAAGCTCGTCCAAAGTCTCAGACTTATGGAGTGTGATGAGGCTCAACAAGAAGTGGCGGATACTGCTGCTGATGAAGACTCTGCCAACGACGACCCAGTCATCATAAAGGTCACTGCAGCCCCAGCGGGCATGCAGCAAACAGACATTTTGACCCTAGCCCGAAGAGCTGCTGCGCGTGATGATGATGATGATGATGTTGTCGATGAGGAGGCAGTGGAAACACCACAATCATTGGAGTTAAGTAGTACACCAACTCGTCCCGCTTCCATATTTCTTTCTGGCAAGAAGAGACCTGCGTCAACCTCGACCTTAATTAGTGGCGGTGAAAGTGGAAAACGTACAAAAGTTGGCCAATCCAGATCCTCCACTTCATCTGGCATTAGCTTCATGACCACCACCACCACCAGTATCGCCGCCTCCTCCAGGTCCCACAGACACTTCAAGTCCCCAGTTTGGGACTTCTTTACTGTTTGTCCCAAAAATCCAAGGTTTGCCATTTGTACCCTTTGTAAGCTTGCAGTTAGTCGTGGTAAGCCAGGTAGCAACTATGGTACCGGCGGCCAGAGTGGTCATCTTGACAGAAAGCACGCTGTCCAATGGTTTGCGCACCTAGCTGCGATCAAGAAAGGCCAAAATCAAGGAAACGTTGATGTTTCATCTGATGTTGACGAGCAGGAAGAAGACGTGTCAAACACTTCCCTTACACCCAGTACCCCTCTCAGCAGCACACCCAATGTGAGGCACACTAAGAGTGTTGGAGCGAGTGAGACACCAACGCACAAAAGTTCACCAGCGAGCAAAATTGGGTCAACGAAGTCATTATCAGCCCGTAAATGCTTGGTCCAGGCCAACATTAGAACAATGCTTACTTCAGACGTGCCATATGAACGCAACCACCCACTGACGCGTCTGTATAACACTAAGCTGGCTAAAATGCTAGCTGTGGACCTTCTACCTTTTTCTTTTGTAGAAGCGGTAGGTTTTCTTGAATTAGTTGCAACGCTCTGCCCTAAATGGAAGGTTCCGAGCCGGTTCTATTTTGCCAGAGTTGCGGTTCCAGCACTACATGAAGATGTGCTGCAGGCGATTGGGGCAGCTTTGCAGAAGAGTGCTGTTCACACAATACATCTGACAACAGACATGTGGACCAGTGGCCCAGGCGATGATTACATGTGCATCACTGCACACTGGGTCTCTTTTTCAGGTGTTATAGCAAAGCTAAACGCAGGTGTTGACCCGGACCAAGTTTTCAAAGCTGCTCGGAAACATGCAACACTAGCCATGTTTGCCTTGGAGAAAAGTCACACAGCAGAAAACCTTTTGGAAGAGTTTGACAAAAAGGTGTTGTCAATGCTATCCCCCCTAAAACGCAAGATTGGTTATGTTTCCACGGATAATGGCGCCAATGTAGTTAAGGCCATGTCACAGGGTCACCATGTTAGAGTGCCGTGTTTGGCGCACTGTATCAACCTGGTAGTTCAAAAATTCTTGAGTGATAAAGAGAGTCCAGCGTTCGAGGTAATGGCCACCTGCCGCAAAATGTGCAACCATTTCAGCCATTCTTTTAAGGCCCGGAAGCATCTGCGGAGACTGCTACTTCAACGTGGAATGCCAGTGAAAGCACTCATCCAGGAGGTGGCAACACGTTGGAACTCAACCTTCTACATGCTTGAGCGTCTGCATGAGCAGTATACGGTACTCGATCACTATTTCTTGACAGAGGCTACATCTCAGAAGGAGGACCTGCGGATGAGTAAGGCGCAATGGGCCATAGTTAAAAGCCTGACAGACATGCTTCGTCCTTTTGAGTTCTTCACGCGTGCAGTCAGCCAGGAGGACTGTAATTTGGGAAAAGCTATCCCATTGTTGTGCATACTGGAGCACCAACTGATGGCGGTTTCTTCTGAGTTTGAAAAAGATGAAAAAAAAAAAAAACATTTCATTTTGTCTGAGAAATTATTACATCGCCTACGTGGTGATGAACGTCTTAAAAACATCAACTCAGATCAGCATTACATTTGTGCTACTATTCTGGATCCACGCTACAAAAAGGCGCTGGCAGACAACGCATTCTTTCCTTTCGCTGATGCAGATGTTCAAAAGTACAAACATTGGTTAGCCTGGTCAGCCAAGAGGTTTGAAAAAGAACGGCAGGTTATTGAAGGAGAAGCCAGTACATCAGCATCAGCATCAGCAGGCCATCCGCAGTCACAAGAATCCACTTCTGCACCTGTGGCTGGGGCACAAGTGACCTCTCAGCCGTTAAAGACACCGGCAACTGGATCATCTGCACCACACACAATGACAACACTAACAGTGGCTGGGGAGGAGGATTGGCTAAGTTTGATGGGGTATGGTTCTCTAAAAAATGTCACAGGCACAGCAAAAAGTAAGCAAAGTGGAGGAACAGTTGATGACCTTGAGTCGATGGTGCAGGACTATCTGAATGACTCAACAGTGGTCTTTCTTAATGAGGAGCCATTGCAGTATTGGCATGGCAAAAAACAATTGTGGCCACAGCTCTACAACCTGGCTATAAACTATTTGTCTTGCCCACTCGCAAGTGTGTCTTCTGAACGTGTTTTCAGTGCTGCTGGTGGCATTGTAACTGCCAAACGGAGCCGCCTATCGCCCAAAAATGTGGAGCGGCTGACAATGATCAAGATGAATCAGCACCTCATACCACCAGATTACAAAGTGCGAGAAAGCACGCCACATGAAGACGATGAGGACAGCAACGTAGATGAGGGGATTTTTTCTCTGTTCGGTGCCACTGACCTCATCCAGCCTGAATTCGCAGAGTATGATGACGAAATCTTGTTCTTATTCCCTGACACCGAGCCCTGAAAATGAGACAATCAATCAAGAACTTTCTTTTTCGTCCTTATTCACTTTTATTCCTGTGTGCTTTGTGTCTCTCTTTCTTTGTTTTGCACAGTTAATTTAATTCAAACTTTAATCACCTAATCCCAAAAACAAGACCATCATCAGAACTGTCTTCACTTGTTTGCTTATTGATTTGAAGGTGCCGCAGTCTACATTCCTCAGGTTCACAAGTTCTGAAGAACATGCTCCTCTATCCTCCTCCTCCAGACTGCGATTTCCCTCCAAGCAGAGTGCTGGATTACGCACAATGAAGAAAGACTCAGCACTTGTGGGGGTGTTGTACTTCTTTGCGGGTGAGTTGACGGTTTTGGGCCCATTGCTGTGAAGCTCTAATAATGGACAAAAGTGTTTTGGACCAAATATGAGGTGGAAATTTCTTGCCGTTTTTGCTGACTTGCTTGCCTTTGAGGTGCTCTTTGGCGGGGTTCCGGGGGTTTGTGTGTAATTTTTGGTGTCTGTCGAAGCACTGCTGCGACAGTCTAATCTTGATTGCATTTGCTTTTCAGGAAATCCGTGGTGGAAAACAGGAGTTATGATGATTGATGATGACCTAGCTGCACAGCGCGTTACTTTGGACCGAAGGCCGAGAGATATTGTAAGTATGAGATTTAGCTTTTTCGCTGTTTGGGGGTGTTGTCGGGTGTTTTTTTGCTGGTGGGTTGGCGCCGGCGGGTCTTGCCTGGGGCATTCCTGGGAAGGTCTAATACCGGATACAAGTGTTTTGGACAAAATCCATAAGGAACAGCCTTTTTTTTGCCATTTCTTCAGACATCTTGCTCAATGTAGCGTTTTGGGGGGCTTCCTGCTGTTCGTGGGTGGGTTGCGGCCGGGGTCTCTGTCGAAGCACTGCTGCGACAGTCTAATCTTGATTGCATTTGCTTTTCAGGAAATCCGTGGTGGAAAACAGGAGTTATGATGATTGATGATGACCTAGCTGCACAGCGCGTTACTTTGGACCGAAGGCCGAGAGATATTGTAAGTATGAGATTTAGCTTTTTCGCTGTTTGGGGGTGTTGTCGGGTGTTTTTTTGCGGGTGGGTTGGCGCCGGCGGGTCTTGCCTGGGGCATTCCTGGGAAGGTCTAATACCGGATACAAGTGTTTTGGACAAAATCCATAAGGAACAGCCTTTTTTTTGCCATTTCTTCAGACATCTTGCTCAATGTAGCGTTTTGGGGGGCTTCCTGCTGTTCGTGGGTGGGTTGCGGCCGGGGTCTCTGTCGAAGCACTGCTGCAACAGTCTAATCTTGATTGCATTTGCTTTTCAGGAAATCCGTGGTGGAAAACAGGAGTTATGATGATTGATGATGATGACGACCTAGCTGCACAGCGCCGCGTTTGGACCGAAGGCCGAGAGACATTGTAAGTATGAGATTTAGCTTTTTCGCTGTTTGGTGGTGTTGTGTCGCGTGTTTTTTTGCGGGTGGGTTGGCGGGTCTTGCCTGGGGCATTCCTGGGAAGGTCTAATACCGGCTAGAAGTTTGTTGGACAAAATCCATAAGGAAACACCAGTTTTTGCACTTTTTGTAAGTTAGGGTTCGTTAGGGTTAGCCCTAGCAGCAGGATTGCATGTGTTTAGGGGGGTTCTATTGCAACGCGGTTCTGTTGTTGTAGAGCACTGTTGGAGCGATGCTGGCTATGGATACTTTTGCTTGCAGGCAAGTGGTTTGAATACAATCCACGGTCTGTATTTGGGTCTACTGTTACTTTCAAAGTACGTTTTGTAACCATTTTTCTGCTAGGCATCGTTTTTGGAGATATGATTGGGTTCTTCTACATTTTTGCGACTGGCTTTAGTAAGGGTCTTGGTGGGAGCATTGCTGGGAAGGTCAAATTTTGTTCTAAAACACAGTAGTACACCCACCTTGAGGGGAAAGATCCGCTATAATATTTTGGCCATACTTATTGATCCTTAAAAAGGTGACTCAGACAGAGCACGCAATTTTAAAAATATTGTACTGTCTATTAGGGAAATCAAAGTGTGACTTTTTGAACCACACAGCGTACATACCTTTTATTTATTTATCAGTGGTATTGTAATAGCACTTCCTGTTTTCCGTTCAATAATTACAGGCCGGGTTTCAGTCAACATCCGCCAGGCAGGCAGTGGACAGGGTGTCTCTTCTGTCAGTGGTCACCACCACATTGATGGACGAAGCGTCAGCTGGAATGGAGGAGTGCCGCCAATAAGAGGAATTGTTTGCTGCATGCAACTTACTTACCAATTTCAACAGGACAACTCCAACAACATACGCAATACAGATACAGTATCCATTGTTGTCTTTTATTCTATGAGTGTGACTGCATGTGCTTACCTTTACTTTGTAACCAAAGATTGTCTGTAAACTCTGTATCTTCAATTATTGTTTGTCCATGCTCTGCTTATTTTTTCTTCTCTCAACAAAACCTACCCAAAAAGAAACCCCCATTCCCATCCATTTTACAAACCCTAACCCTCTTCCCCCGGGCTGTGTTGTTTTGCTTGATGTCTGACTAAAATGACATCAATAATTCCACACACTTGCTGGGGAGGATAAGGTGATAGCAGCAACAGGCTGGTGAAGGAATACGAGGATATCTTCTAGACTTACTCAGCTTCAGTACTATATCTTCTAGTAGTAGTAGCCAATGTCAAATAAATTCAACGCAAGTACTAGTTATACTTGCAATACTTTACCATTTGTTAGGCTACATTATGGCACTGTTCTAGTGTACTGTCACCTGCTATTTTCTCGATCGTACCGTAACCGTTGTAATGCTACAGTAAGGAGTACAAACAAGGTTTCGTTTTCTTTTTTTCCATAGGCATGCAACTGCCACTGTGTCACACCACTAGTAACACCGCAATGAGGAAATGTCACCCGCCCAGGAATGACAACGTTAATCCCCATTTCACCTGGAGCCAGCCCTGGGCCTAGCCCTAATTTCTAACACAAATTACAGGTAAGATAAGCGTTTGGTGGGAGGTAGTATAATGGAGTATTATTTCGGAGTAGACAAGAGTTTGACGGTTGTACTACTAAAGTCCTACGACTGTTCAGGAAAACAAAGTTACTGTTACACCCCCGCCCCCCACCCACCAG
This sequence comes from Lissotriton helveticus, assembly GCF_964261635.1. Taxonomy (NCBI): domain Eukaryota; kingdom Metazoa; phylum Chordata; class Amphibia; order Caudata; family Salamandridae; genus Lissotriton; species Lissotriton helveticus. Next base: position 1,117,870,060 of record NC_136072.1, read on the forward strand.
ACTGAAAAGCAGTAAAAAACAGGTATGGTCAGATAAAGTAGTTGAAAAATATATTTATTTATCCCTAACAAAATAATCTCCCTCACCCACCCTAACCCCAACGATTGTCTCTGAAACGTCCCAAAACGATCCCAACTCCCAAATCCCACCCCCCAAAAGTCTATAAAAAAAGGGCAAGGGACACTCCACTACTGGAGGGTGCTGGTGCTGGTGCATGATGCGGCATGGGCATCATACTCCTTGCGGAGGGTGGCAAGCTCGGAGCGGAGGCCCTTAACCAAGGTCTTATACCTCAGGACCTCCTGCTCCAGGTTGGACATGCGGACTCGTAGGCGGTGTTGGCGTTCCTTGCAGCTCCTGTGGGGGGCAGCTGGTATTTCGGGTGCTTGGCGGTGGCGGTCGGCTTTCTTAGCCCGGCTCGGTCCCGCTGGTTTAGTCACGGAGGAGGATGCAGTGGTCACAGTCGAAGATGTTGCCCCGCTCGACTGCGTGTCCTCCTCCTCCTCCAGGGCCACCAGCCGCCGATACTCGGCGACTGTGGCCTCCAGCCTCCGTTGCCGGGCCAATCTAGCCTGCTCCCTCCTTGTTGTTGATTTGGAAGGAGCAACTATATGAAGAAAGAAAGACATAGTCTGTAACCAATGCTCCTTATTAATAACACAAAGTGATTGAGCCGAAAGTTGGGTCACAGAGTACAAGTAGCAAATTGAAAGCACAGTACATAACTATTGAGGACAGTATCTATGTAACCCTCCCACTTCTGCATCCTTGCTCTAACAGTAGTGGTAGTTTAATGAACTAATTCTACGACCACTATGGACTTCCATTACAGTCGACTATGACAGTACACCAGTCTTATTCTTCTTCTTCTCTCTTGTTTAGGGAAATGGGTACGTTATCTTATGCAAGCCGGCAGAATGACATGGACACAGCACAGTGAAGTTGCACCCGAGAAAAAAAGTTGCACACCATGATGATGGAGACAGACTTGCGTTACTGTACCGGTCCAGTACATGCAGGTGGTGAAGCTATTACTTTTCTATTACGGGTGGCACTGAGAATACTCTGTTACAAGGGCTACTGCTTAATTAATTTACCTTTCACCCTACAGTGCAAATGAGTACTAGAAAAGGAAACTGAAGAAGCTAACTAATTTGATTATCTATCACTTCACATGGGACGTATTTAATGACAGATGAGATGACTTTAGGTGCTTTGCTTAATATTGAGTGAACACAGTGATACACCCACACATGAATGACGTACTACAAGTAAACTAAAGTTATTAAGAGAGGTACGGAGTGTCCACCGTAATAACCAGATATATGCTGTGAATGCAAACGCAATACAAAGTACTGCTACTATTCATGGTAGTATTGGACACATTTACAATTTCTTTTCCTTGCCTTCCCTGCACTGGGACGGACGTGCGGGTGCGGTGGTACATGCTCTTCAAGGTAACACTTACTTCACCTGGCGACCATCTACTCTCTCTAGATACACATTTGCTATGTAAGAGTCAGAGAATACCATGCTCCAGGCATCCATTCATTCAAAGTATACGCACACATACAGTTTCTGTTTCACCCACCCAGGCTGCTGTCCTTCCACCCATCCTTGCTTCATCATTGACCCAGCCATGCACCATACCATATTCTTTCCTTCCCAGCCACCTCTGGGTCCAAGCAAACACATATCGTTCTTCTTTGCCAGCCATCATACAAGTTCGCGTCCCACTTACTTACACCCTTCTTTCGCTTTTCGTTCATCCCATCCATCACGTTCGTCTAAGAACTTATTGGGATTCTTCTCACCAAAAACTTCACAGCTAAATCGAAGTACATTTCGAGGAGGCTACTACCTGGTTGATTTGTAATTGTAATGCACCCGTGCAGAAAGCACACTATGCAGTCTTCAATCTCAATAAGTAAGGAATATATAGCTTACCTGTTTCCGCCACCACCGTTTGATCCCCCACAGGAACGGCCACCAGCTCTTCTACCGCCGCATCCTCCCCAGAGGCCTCCGAGTCCAAGTCCAACACATCAGCCACCTCCGCGCTGGCCCCGTCACCAGATGTTACACCTACAAAGTACATTTAAGAAAGTTAGAATACACCACTCACTACTATATAATATTTGGTCTAGGAGAAATGTTAAAAAAACAGAATACAATGTAATAATTTGTGACTGTCTACTCCATAGTAAAAATGTCCCATTTTCCAGGGAAGGCTGTTGTCTTGCTGCACTTTTATGCACAACTGATGAATGCTTGCTTTTGATTTTTAACACGCACCACTTTTTCTCCTAACAGACAGAAGCTTGACTCCTGAGTCCTAAGAACACGACCAGGATCAAGTTCAAAGTAGGTGAGAGTTCGGCTCGACCACAAGAAATGTGTCCAATTAATCGTCAGCACTAACCACTTTTCCGTTTACAGTTAAATAGTTTTATGACAAAGTAGATTTCAATAAATGTGTTTACTTTTAATAAAGCTTTTACACTTAAATAGACTCTGTGGTTTTTGTTCCTCTAGACTAGAGTGGATGAGCTAAAGGTTTTGGAATTTTTGCAAGCATGAGTGCCTCTGACACTTCTTGACTGTGCTGTGACTCCGTACTACTCTCTTGTCCTGCGTACGATAATCTAGAGATCATTGGGGATCTATAATCGGTGACTTCGGGAGCTGAATGACTCTGCCACACTATCTAGTCAGTAAGGAGACAGTGCATAGAGGTATTGCTGAATATAATGGGAGTCCAATGGAATTGCCAAATGTCCAATCTTAGTTAGCTACACAGACAGACTAATAAGAATAGTCTAGTAATACCACAGGGAGTCATATTCGAGGCAGGATAAGAATTTATATCCAGTCTACAAGAAGATCAAAGACGATTTAGAAAAAATCGAATGAGGAACGCTAGGAAAAAATAGGTACTGTTTAGTAAAATGTAAACTTACTGGGGCCAGCAAAGGAGCCCTCGCCTGCCCGATCCTGGCCTGCATCCTCAGCACCCTCCTCCTGTGTCCTCTTGCCCTTGGGGGGAGCTGATGTACAACATGAAAGAAAGAAAAACCATAAAACATGGATGAGATTTTTCAACCAAATCAAACATTTCAAAAGAACAATAACAACATATTTTGGAAAAATAGCAAATAGATAGACAACTATTCCACGGGATCTATCTCATGTGGTATACTACGTTATTCGTATTGCCTGATTTGCGGAACGTTGACTTAGAAAGTTCCTATGTAACTCAATAAACAGACTACTAAAGAGGTTTGCCTAGGCCTGGCACTGCAGGCAGTAGTGCACAACACGTGACAGACAAAGTCCATCCTGCTTGCAGATCAGTGAATACTCAAACTATCAATCCACCCGCCACCACCGCCACTATTTCTTCTGATAGCCATGTGACTGTCTAAAGGAAGGACACTGGACTTCAGTCTGTTGGGGCTGATTTATAAGTCCCTTGCGGAAGTTGCGGCTGATTTTCCTCCATTGTTGCGTGCCTTTTCTGACGCAGCGGCAGAACAAAAGACTCGCCATGGTGTTGGTGCGGCGTATATATTAAAAAAAAAAACACATATGGGCATATGGGCGATGCATCACGTTGTAAAGCCCTGCGCCATCAGGGGGTGTTCCGGCGCAAGGGAGGGCGTACCTGCGCAGGAACGAATCCTAAAAGTGGCTGAGGGAAATCTACAAGATGTCAATCAGTCATTTTTATGACAATGATGCATGACTCAAACCCTGCGCGCTTGAAGCCGACGTACGGCTTGATGCAGCATTGGGGAGATAGGGTACCCCAGAGCATTGCTGGAGCTGCGCCATCGTTGGCACGCAACTCCAGCAATGCGCTGCCTTTACGGCACAGATGCGTAAGGCTTCTGTGACGTTTTGGGCCAATGGGTGGTGGTGGCATGGCACACAATTACTGCCGCATCCCTGCTACTTTGCAGGGATGCGCCGGTAATTGAAAATATGACCCTTACTGTCTAGCATTACGCAGTTCTTTTCTTTACAGTACACTGATACATAATTTCTCAGGCCAATGAAATGCTTCTGAACACAACATACAAAACAAAGAAGCATAGTAGCAAGCAAGGCTACTGAGAAGGAGAGCAGTGCACCTGAAAATGAAATGCATAGAAGATTTTGAAATATAATTTACCTCAATGTAATCGGCAGCATTATTGCTCTTGGTAAAGAACAAAGATTTGCAAATAACAGAGCAGGATAAAACAGAGTAGTAAATGTACTACTACTACTACTCACCAAGCCCGGGGACCTCTACGCCGAGCGCGTCCAGCAAGTCCCGCTCCCGGTCCATGACATCGGTCCAGCGGTGGGTGGCCTGGTTATATGTGCGCCGGACCCCAGAGATCTTGTACATGGCCCGGCACACCTTCTCCCACCGCTGGCGGCGCTCCCGGATGCCATAGCCGGTCGCGATCTTGCCGCCTCCCAGGATCGTCTTGGGGAGGCGGCGCTGGACATGGAAGATCAGTGCCGCCACTTCCTCCGCGCTAAAGATCTCCCTCGGGACCACTTGCTCCCCCCTTAAACGCCCGCACGGGAGCCGGGCACGGGGTGCGGGACCCTTCCCCTTCTCAGGGTGCTTCCCGGCTCCCTTTACCATGGTCTGGGCAGAAATAAACTTAAATGATAAAGAAGAAATAGAATAGTGAAGAAGAAAAGAAAAGAGTTTAAAAAAGTAGTTTAAAAGTAACTAAAAGCTGCAGAAAACACAAAAATATAGAGCTAGAAAAATAGAGGGTTAGATAATAAGTAAAATTAGATCAAAAAAACTTCAAACAAGCAAAGGATGGCAGAGATTGAGAGAGGATAGAGAAAGCATGCCCAGAACCATAGCAATGAATGAGAAACAAGATGGCCGCGCCCGTTCACGACCGCGTGGGTAAGTTCGCGCGAGATTTTCCTTGCGAGTACGCGCGAACTTGTACTCGCGAGCAGCACACTTTGCGAGATTACACATAGCGGGCGGAAACGGAATTACGTCACGCCAACAAGATGGCCGCGCCCGTGTACGACCGATAGGGTAACTTGGCAAACGAATAGCTAGAAGCGCCTCGCGAACACGCGCAAGATCACGCGAATATACACGTCGCAACAAAAACAATTTTGTATTCGCACGTATTCGCGGCTTCCGAAATCGATCTCGCACGGATTCGCGCCCCAAATAACGCGCGAAATTGCAAAAAAAACGATTTTAGCTAAAATGAAAGCAATGAGCAGGTGCAAAAGTTCAAACTTAACATTAGTAACATTCAAGGTAGTGCTTCCTGATGGGCCCCTCCAGAGTTTGCAACAATTCTATGACCCTGCTATGACCCAAACAGCAGGCTCATAGAATAGCACCATAAAGGTCCTGTAAAAAAAAAATTTCACTGCAACAAAAAGCAAATTACAGATAAGGAAGGAAGCAGGTGCCAGCCAGACTGGAACTTTCAAAATTACTGACACATTAATGAAACACAAATTAATTGATGGCAGTTGAAGAAGGGCAGGTGTGCTAGCTTTTTTCAACCACCATAATCTACAGTAATAAATAAACCTAATAGGTGCCTGTGAGGATGTACTAGAGGGTGGCATGGGTGTCCCAGAGGGTGGCAGTGGTGAAACAGAGGGTGCTGTGAACCTGTGATGATAAACCAGACGTAGAAACAACATAGTCGCGGCCGTTGCAAGCCGAAAAGTAAGTTCGCAATTGCGAACTTGTCCCAAAATCGGCGCGAACACGCGCCAACACAAAAAACGGAAAAATCCGCAAGTCCGCTAGAGTTCGCGGATCTTCGCGGATTGCGAATCCGTAAATACGCAAGTTCGCGGATTGCCAATCCGCAAAATCCGCCCATGCTTACTGATAACATCATCCACAGAACCACTCACAAACCCACTCATTCATGAGGACTGAGAAAAGGAGCTGCTGTCAGGCATGTGCCAAGCATCTACACTGGCACTGGCATTTTTTAACTGGTAAATGTAATCTAGCATGTGCTGCTGAAATGTCCCTGCAGAAAATTTGTAGATGCAGTATTTGCCTCAAAACATATCATTTCAATATGTGCATACCCAGAGCTAACACGCATATCAGAATTTACCTAGGCGGTACTAGAGCCCAATTACAAGTTTACCAGGACTGGTGGGGTGCAACTCTGTACTCATAAACTCCGGCCGGTACTGTGCTATTATGAGTTATTCCACATGGGGAATAGCAACGAAGACACATTTACCAGAGTGACCACATATTTCAAAATTCCATGTAAATTAACATTACCTTTTATCATCTACTCTGATCCATCCTTGATTCTACATAATAAATGCCTATGATCTCATTACGCGTGCCCAGCTGGGTGATTAATCGCACCTATTAAAATCCGATACCACGGTGATCGGATTTGGATAGGTGCAAAAATTATCGCCTATAACGAGCTGAACTGTTTAAAATAGGGAATTAGGGCCTCATTTATGAGGCCCCATGTACCATCGGAACGTCACTTTTTGTGACATTCTGTGGCGCAGAAGCCTGCGTGATATTTATCAGGCAGCACTAAGCCACTTTTTTTGGCTTAATGCTGCCTGATAAATATCAGTCGCTTTAACATAGTTGTTGTAATGAATGCAAATGAGTTGAAGTAGATTCAATTAAATTTTATTTATAGCAACACGAATAGCATCTTCTACTGCTCCAATCCGAGCTGTAATGAATTCCAACAGTCATAAGCTTATAGTAACTATCTCTAGAATGTGGAACTCACTTAAAGGTAAATTTGTCTCATGCACTAGCATGCGACCACAGTGTATCACTTAAAGGTACAGTAATGAATAGGAATGTAACACATCTCCCTTATTACAGAATTGAAAGAAAATGAAAAATGAAAAAGGCATAACTATGTACATAACAATGAAGTCTTAATATGTAAGATCAATTAACATACCTTTTAGGCATATTTATAACACGTTTGAAATCTTTCACTCTATGAGCAATGGAGTCATTTCCGACCAACACAGTTGACTTGTTAGATGGAATTCTTTCATCACGCCTGTTAATACATTTAGCTAATTTCTTAACATTCCAAAATTTACCATCTTGTGTCATCACACTGTTGGAGAATATTTTTTTGATTTGAATAGGATCACTAAACGTATTTGACCCTTTGGATAGTAACCCTGGTTTAAGAATTCTCACCCATTCTCCCACTTGAAATTCTTGAGACTTTGTGTTCCATTTCCTATCATACCACTCTTTAGTTTTAAATTGCTTATTCTCTACATGCCTGGCAACATCCTCTATGTTAACCTTATCTACCGAAAACTGATAGCATTTCTCCTTTAACCACCAGGGTAGCATTCTAGATGCTGGATCACGACCCTTGAACAACTTGAAAGGACTTACTTCAGTGACTGTGTGAGGTGTGATGCGATAAGTCCATAATCTCTCTCTCAAAGAACTTACCCAATACTTTCCAGACTTGACTGAATCCACCACAAAATTCTTCAAAACACGATTAAACCTTTCAACTTGGCCGTTCTCATGCGGTTCATATAATGAAGTAAACCTATGAACAATGTTGCAACTCTTAAGAAAATTTGCCATTTCAGTGGACGTTAACTGAACACCATTGTCAGAGACTAGAACAGCAGGACATCCCTCTCTAGTAAACACCTCTTTAAAAAAACTAATGACATTTTCAGTGGAAGCCCTGGGAAAAACTTCACCTCAAGCCACTTGGAATGATAATCCACTATCACCAATGCATAGCGTGAAGACTCAGGTAACATGTTGAAAGGTCCGGATATATCAAAAGCAATTTTCTGCCATGGTACAGAAGGCCATTTAACTATTTTAAGTGGTGGAGTGTACACTTTTAACATTCTTTCTTTGCATACGCATTCTTGACATTCCCTTACAGTTCTATCAACAAATCTGTCGATTCCTGGCCATCAAAACACAGAACGAACCAACCGTTTCATGGAAGAAATACCAGGATGAGTATCATGTGCAATTTGTAAAATGATGTCTTGCATGCCCTCTGGCGGTATACATTTGCCCAACTTAAAAATGAAACCACAATCCAATTCCAATTCATCCACAACATTGTGAAAAGGAATCAATTCTGATCTGATAAGTTTTTTGTCAGGCCCACCATTCTGAACGTAGTTCAACAAATCCGTCCACCTTGAATCTTTTTTTACACACTCCTGCCACTCAGATTCAGAAATACTCTTGAACTTCCCTTGTAACACATCCTGAATGGCTAACACAAAATCAGGCTCCTTAATCATGTTGACTACCTCCACCTTGCATGGTAAACGTGACAGACAATGTGCCGTAACATTCTTTTTCCAAGGTACATATATCGTGACAAAACTATATTCTTGCAACCTGGAGGTTAGTCTCACAATTCTGGCTGTGGAATTCCACCCTCCTCCCACAGATAAAATATTGACCAAAGGTTTGTGATCTGTCCTTAGCGTAAACTTAGATCCCCAAACATAAAGCCTAAAATGCTCAATAGCCCAAACACACGCTAATAACTCTTTTTCTATCACAGAATATTTGTGCTCACACTCATTCAATGTTCTTGATGCAAATGCTCCATTCCATTCCTCATTGCCTTCCCTTTGAGATAGTACTCCACCTAAACCATATAGGCTGGCATCAACTGTAATGATACATTCTTTGTTAATTCTAAAGGGTTTTAAATTTGGAGCTTTGACAATGTCTTCTTTGACTTCATCAAATGCCTGTTGTTGTATATCTGACCAACAAAATTCCACTCCCTGTCTCAACAATCTTCTCAAAGGTTCCATCTTATTAGCAAAGTTTTTTACAAACTTGCTGTAGTATTCACACATACCAGCAAAAGATAATAATTGATCCTTATTCTCTGGAATCGGAGCATTGGTGATAGCCTCCACATTAGATCTTTTTGGAAATGCACCTTTGCCTGATAAGGTATGTCCCAAATACACTTCTGACTCCTGGAAAAGTTTGCATTTATGTGCTTTCAAAGTTAGACCATTAAACTGTAATCTCTTACATACTTCTTGTAAATGATGTTCATGTTCGCTAATGTTTTTTGAAAATACCAAAATATTGTCTTGAAAACATTTTACATATTTATCTACATCTCTGAATATATGAAACATTACCCTTTGAAACACAGATGCAGCAGATGCTAGTCCGAAAGGCATACGTATATATTGAAAAAGGTCTTGAGGTGTTATAAATGCCGTATGTTTTCTAGATTCTTTCGTTAATTCGATCTGGTGGTAGGCAGATCTTAAGTCTAATGTAGAGAAAATGTTTGCGCCATCAAAAATTGACACTAACTCATTTATATTCGGCAATGGGTGACAATCAATAACTATGTTGGAGTTTAATGCTCTCAGGTCAACACACAGCCTTAATTTCTGATCCGGTTTTCTTACTAAAACTATGGGGGAAACCAACTCTGATGATTCTTTAGGTTCTATAATTCCTTCCCTCAATAAATCATCCAACATGGTCTTTAATTAATCTCTTATATTGATGGGAACTCCTCTAAGTTTTTGAATGACAGGTGTATGATTCCTTTTCAAAACAATACTGTGTGAATTTTTTTTAACTTCCCCAGTTTTTCACAGAAAACTGTATCAAATTGTTTGATCAGTTCACATCCTTTATCATCTACAAAGGGTTTATTGCATTGTTCAATCACAGAAACGGTATTCATAAGACTGTCGTCACATAGAGATACCGGTTCTTTCGCCCTGGGGTTTAGTAAGATGCCTAGCTTCCATTGGTCAAACCAACCCAACACATGAATCCCTTTAATTGAAATGTATAGTCGAATTTCAGCTTTTCTGTTTCTAAATTGAATTTCAACTTTGTAAAACCCCACCATTTCAATCTTTGAACCAGAAAAATTTACAGCTGATACATCAGATTTATAAATACTGCCTAACTTATTTGAATGACTAAAGGTACTTTCGAAATACTCCTGAGTAATTATGGTCCATGGAGAACCTGAATCAACCATCAAATATACATCAATCTCGCATATAGAAAAATTGCATTTCGGTGAATTACGCTGAAAATTTGATTGAACATTAACAATTGACACTACAAAACCAGATTGATTGCTAGATTCACCAATAGAATCAATGTTCCTACAATTGCTTACAGTTTCTTCAGAAATAATAGATACAGCTCCCTTATTTTGTGCTTGAGAACGTCTATCCCTGCACATATTACTGAAATGTCCAATTCTTTTGCAATTATTACATTCCCTTTTTAAAGCTGGACAACCTGGAAAGGAAGCAATGTGAAACTTATTACCACATCTAAAACACATTCCTTGAAAATTTTGGTTGAAAGATTCATTTTTCTTCTGAGAAGAGAATTGTTTAGTCTTATTGAAAAAAGATTCCTGTTTAGTTCCTTGTTTGTGTTTTACCACACACACCTCTTCATCTATGTGTTTCTTTTCTGTATTGTTTTTTACTGTGTTCATCCACACATCAGATTGTTCCTGTGCCTTGGCTATAGCGATTGTTTCAGCTAGATTGGGATCACCCATGACGCAAAGTTTATCTTGAGTTTTTTTGCATTTAGTGTGAACAATGATCTGATCTCTTATCATCTCATCAGTAATATTGCCAAAGTTGCAGTGTAAACTCAAAGACCTTAATGAAGTTAAAAAATCTTCAAAAGATTCATCTTCCTTCTGCTTTCTGGTATAAAATTTAAAACGTTTAAGCGCAATGCTTAAGTTAGGTTTAAATCTTTTTTCAAGCCTTGCAAGTGCCTCAGTGTAAGGATTCAAATTGTCTCCACCCGCCTCATTGGTTGAGGTAATTTGAGGTAAAGATCTAAACATTTCTTGTCCTTCAGAACCAAGACAGTGAAGTAAAATACTCTTTTTTCTTTCTGAACCCATCCTCTCACCATCAATAGCTCTCATATAATTCACAAACTCTTCTTTCCACCTTGTCCATGGCATGGGTGGATCACCTTTCACTTTTAATTTCCCAAAATTTTGTAGGTGGATCAAATTGCATTTTATAGGTGATAAATATGGTACACACAAATTAATTTGAATGAAAAGAGTTTTGTAAAAATGGAATATGGGTATTTAAATGTATTAAACTATATGTTCCTTTTGGAAAGTCCATACACTTGTACTATGAACAAAAGTTGAAATAAAGAATCCAATATAAATCTCTTACTTCCACTTATCTTCGTTTAAAATTTGGAATTGTTTCGAAGAAAATCGAACATCAAACGAGGTTTTCTGCCCTTGCCTCCATGTGTGTAACCATGGTAACGTAGTTATATAAAATGGCCGTAGACGTACAACGTCGTGCGTGATGAGCGTCAACGCACATGCGCAGTATTAGTGTAACTTCATCGACGTCATCAGCAGCTGTGAGGAGCCGCGCACGAAGATTCCAGGATTCACACAACGAAAGTTCTAGGAAACGGTAGGCAGAGCGTCTGATCTTCGAAAATAAACAAAGTGGAGTTAGACTTCACGTATGTTATAAAAGCCAAAATTATCGAGTAAAATGTAACTTAAGTCAAAATGATAAAAAAATTGGCAATATCCCTCGCCCTGTAGACGACCAGCAAATAAAGATTGGAAGTATTTGTTAAACGAAGGAAATATACTGCTGCAGGTGCTATTAGAGCACAATAATACAACACAGCCGCTGGCACAATCAGGATGCATAAAATTTAAAAGTACATACCCAGTTGTTTTCTCAGTCGAAATAAAAAAAAAATTAAATGGGTTCTAAAACACCACCTAATAAAATCCGTGCTGCAGGTGGTGATTTTCTCAGTCGCCAAAATTGTTGTAATGAATGCAAATGAGTTGAAGTAGATTCAATTAAATTTTATTTATAGCAACACGAATAGCATCTTCTACTGCTCCAATCCAAGCTGTAATGAATTCCAACAGTCATAAGCTTATAGTAACTATCCCTAGAATGTGGAACTCACTTAAAGGTAAATTTGTCTCATGCACTAGCATGCGACCACAGTGTATCACTTAAAGGTACAGTAATGAATAGGAATGTAACAATAGTGTTCTGCGTTAAAGGGGTGCAAATGGTGCTGCTGGGGGCATTCCCAGCAACATCCATGGCCTTTTGACACTGCCCCAGATTTACGAGAAATCGTAAATCTGAGGCAGTGCCAAAAGCTGGCGTAAGGGAGGCGTAACGGAGAGAAATATCTTTATTTCTACTTGTTTTTCCCTTTTTCTATGTGTGCAGCATTCTGCAGCACATATAGAAAGAAGATTGATGCGGCGCATTCCTGCCCTTTTCTTTTGCCGTAGGGAAGCGCAGCAGGAAGGCCTCCTGTGCTGCCCTATGGCAAAAACTCACAAATGGGGCCCTCAGTGCTTTGCTCACCAAATTTCACATGTACCGGTATTAATAACTTGTCCTTTCTCTCTGCCCCTCCCCATTCCCCCCCCAAAACGTTTGGAAGGTTTAATCTGGTAACTACCACAAAACTCGTAATTCCGATTCCTGTGCAAGTTTGCACAGAGGTCAGAAAATAACTGGTCCCTCGTAATGGGTCTTCTGTATGGAAATAACTTGCAGAACAGCAGCCCGTAATGCTACTAAACTTCCACTAGAGGGAGAGCTTCGCATATACTTCGAGTTGCAGAATCGAAACTTTATATCTCAATGTCTGTTTTTGTTAGCTTGGTTTTCTAACTCTTTATGGAAATTAAAAAAACGTGACTGCATTGTGAAATTCCTTTGGCTGACCTGACCAAAGAGTATCTGCTCCATTGAACAACTCTCATCATCATCCCTTTGGCCGCCTGTATCCCTCAACATTTGATTGTACTTCTAAGAGCTGGAAAGTAGGGGGACAGCACCGGATCTCGGTTCCAGCAGATATTTCTGACCATATCTGGGACTGCCTGACACCAGCATAAATTCCAGCAGAGCCCCCGTATTGTCTGCATTCCTTTTAGAGCACCTTGCAGGAGGTGATGGGGCTTGTTTTATTTTTTCTTCCAGCTGGGCCCAAAACAAAGACCTGATTTAAAGAGCTATCAGCCCTGCTTCTGTTTGAGTATGATACTGGTTGAAAGTGATCTGGATCCTAACACCTAAATGCCAAAGCGATAGAAGGAAACAACAGTACACACCATATTTTCACTTCACAAGTGTTAAGAGAAAATATGACTTGGAGGCAGTTTTGTAACTTTGTTCAACTCCCTGTGCAAGAGATGTGCTTCTACTGTAGGAATGCAAGATGTATTTGTCGTTATGGGAACAAAAGGATCGATGTAAATGGCACCTACTATTTTTTTATTTAATTTTCTTTTGCACTACTTATCGCTTTAAGGATGTCGGAGTGCTCAACATCACACACAGAGCCACAATAAATCATGCACATGTGTAAATCAATGTACAGGAAGTGGTACATAAGACAATGTGAGTTGTGATTTATATGGTATAGGGATCACATATCAACCATACTTGTAGACATTATATGTTCTGAGTGAATGGTCAGGAGAAACACAAAGTCAGGATATAAACCCTAATGCAGTGATTATGGTTGTCTGTACTAATAGGACTTTATTGCTTTCCAGAGGCATCCCTCTTTGCAATTTTAAAATAAGAACAGATTGAGAAAAATACCAATAAAGACCTAAAGCATTGACTTACAATTGGCATACAGCTCTTTGTTGTTGGTAACTAGAACACTGTGATATGTTAGAAGGATTGCAAATTATGAACTGTAATTAAGGAAATGATCTCACTGTTCAAGGCAGTATACCACTTACCTATCTAAATAAAGAAACACATTACATGATCTGCTTTTCAGTAGCATGTTAACCCTCTATGTTACTTTATGAGTCACGGCTGTGACTGGACAAAACACAGAACTCTCCCAGAACTGTTTTAACCACTAACGTTATCCACCACTATTAAAATCCCAAACTTTCTGGTCAACAATGATGTCTGCAGAAGGTGTCTTATTAATCTAGAACAGATTTACTGTCAAATATATTTTTTGGGCCAATTTCTTTGCATCAGATTCCTTTTAAATAAATGTTTACGTTGACTAACAAGAATATTCTTTTCAAGCTCTTGCCCTCATGCCTCCACCTTCTTCCTCTGGCATAACTTTCCCCAAATGTATGGGTTCTCAGTGTAAATTGTTTCCTATTCCAGCGCTGACCTGCCAAAATCAGTCAAGTTAATAGAATGTGGTAGAGGGCATTTTAGTGCTTTAGGGGCAGATGTATCATTGTAGCAGTTTGCGAGGCCTTTATAAGCGATATTTAGCGAATCGCTATTAAGGGCTCTCAAAATGCTATGTAGGTTGAAATTGCAATAATATTTGCAATTTCTAAATATTCCTTAATTGCGAATCGCAAATGGCAATTCTCAATTAAGCAATACCTTCCCATTCATTCCTATGGGCCTGGTGGCCCATAGGAATGAATAGGAAGACATTCACAATTTGCGAGTACCCATTAGGTACTCGCAAATTGCGAATGCAATTTCAAGTGTGTCAAAAGAACACCCTGTAGCACCCCTGAAATATGTATGCATACACATGTGGTGAAAATACATGCCCTAAGGGCATGTACGTGTGCCACATGGCACTTTGAAAAATGCTAAAATGTGCATTTTACAAAGTAATCGCACATTACCACCAACTTGAAGTTGGTGGTAATTTGCAAGTTCTTAAGGATAAATTGCACAACTTGGGTGCTTCCTGCATTTCATTTAAGGAATCATAATTTGCGATTCCTTAAATGCAGTCGCAAAATAGGGAATCGAGGTTTTGTGATTTCCTAATTTGCGAGGGCCTTTTGGGATGATACATCCCAAAAGGAATTTTCCTGTTCACAAACAGGCCAATTCTGAGAATCGGCCTGTTTACGAACAGGAAAAGGGCTTCATACATCTGTCCCTTAAAGTCTTAACTGATGAAAGACCATTGCACTGTGTGGCTTGCTCGCAAATATATGAAGGAATGCGTCTTCATTCTGTAATTGTGATTAGCTGCCAATAATTACATTTTCTAGTGAATGCCAAAAGTATTGTCATTCAGGGGCATATTTATGTGAGGATTACATCACATTTGCACCACGCAACATGGTACATGAGTGACGCAAACCTATAAGTCAGACTTCTTAAGCCACACAAAGCCACTTTGTGTGACTATGAGTGGTGTAAAAAATCTAGAGTAACACTACACAGCGCAAATTGCTGTGCTGCTTTACTTTGCCATGGAAAGGCATTCCATGGGTGTTGAACAGGTTTTCCTGTGCAACTCCCATACATTTCAATGAATCCCAGATTCACAAGAACTTGTAAACTTGGGGATGCTCCAAAATTTTACAACTTCCCTGGGGAGGCGTAGCAAGGAGATATATCTATATATCTCCTTGTTTCTTTCTCTTTATATATGTGC
Organism: Lissotriton helveticus; assembly: GCF_964261635.1. Lineage (NCBI taxonomy): Eukaryota > Metazoa > Chordata > Amphibia > Caudata > Salamandridae > Lissotriton > Lissotriton helveticus. Next base: position 1,117,885,529 of record NC_136072.1, read on the forward strand.
TGCATGCTGCAGTGTACATAGAAAGAGGAATATGCCTTACAGGATTGTTTTTGTGCAGGAAGGAGCCCCTTTTTGCACCAAAACAATCCTGCATATAATGCAGGCACCCTTGCACCATGGTGCAAGGGTGCCTGTATTTGTGCTAGGCTGCGAAAAGGGCACCAGAGCAAGTGCAAGGACAGGAATGCACCATATTGTCTTAAATACAACTCCTTTAAGCCCTTTCACTGCCACAGAGTGCAGCACAGATCAGCAAGGTGACTTGTTGTGCTGCTCTGCGTGACTTGGCCATAATATGTCCCTCAGTGTTTATAGTAGCTTGTACTGCTGCCTGCCTCACTGGTAAAGTCAGCCCTCCTCCCCGGGATCATAGTTAACTTTGGTGCAGCAGGTGCATTGGCACCTGGACCCAGGGCCTTGAGGGGCCCTTTGAACCCTGAATATTGATGTATTTTACTACCCAAACTGCAGTCCAAGGGGTCAAGCCCCTTGCTTGCATCAAGGCTCATGGCATCCTTGCTATGCTACTGCTTTTCCTCCTCCATTTCTGATATTTCAGTGGTTTTTCGCTCTGAAAATTGTGCTAGTTAGGCTCATATCTGATACTTAGAGGACATCTGTCCTTAGTGTGTACAAAAAATGGAAAAAATTATCCCTTCCCATACATTCATTATTTTGCTTCCGTAATAACCATACATCTCCCGTAAGCTAGAACGTAAAGTCTGAACTGGGCAATAGGTGTAAAAGCCTAACAACCATAGCTTCCCACCTTAAACCAGGTTTGAATCCCTTCGTCAGCTCCACAGCCTGTGATTCTGGCAAATCACTTAGGGCCTGATTACGAGTCTGGTGGTGCGGGAGCAGACTGCCACTTCAGCAGCCTGCTCCTGCACCGCAAACCTGTTTGCCCACCACCCGCCTGATTACGAGTTTCCTCATGTCTGGCGACTTTTTTTGGTGGTTCCACTGCGGTGCCTTTGAAAATTGTCAACACAATGGGAATCCCAAAAGAAGTTGCTGCACGCATGGACTGTAAAGTCCATGCTGTGCAGGAACTAGGGTACATGAACAAAGGGGGGGGGGGCACATGTTGTGCCCCCCTGCATGCATCCCCATGCAAATAGGCAATAGTGAGCCCTGTAGGGACCCCATTGTTTCTAGTCCGCCAGCCTTTTCATGGAGGAAAGACCTTCATGACACAGATGGTGGTCCTAAAACTCATAATATGCACAGTGGTGCTACAGCGGCACTACCAGCATATTACTGAGGCCCTGATTGCGGCACCACCGCCAGGGAACATTGGTCATTCAACATCTTGAGGCTGTTAATGACAATGACGCCCCGCTCCTGGCAGGCAGGAGGGTCCCGGCAATAATGTTTGCCGATGACACCCTCCTGCTTTCCAAATCCCCTATGGGGATACAGAGGATTGTGGACGGTTTTGGCATTTTTTGTCGTCTGCATGGGTTGGAGGTGAACACGGGGAAAACTAAGTTCATGATCTTCAACCCCCCCACCAAAACCAGACCCAACCCTACACTGGGGGATACCACTCTTGAGAGGGTCTCGACCTTTATATATCTGGGGGTATCATTGCAAGAAAACTTGTCATGGGACTCCCAGGTAGCTAGATCTAGGCTGAGACTCTCCCAGCTATCGGGCGCACTCCTGAAGGTGGCCAATAAGTCCTCCTTTAAGCCTGTAAGCCCGGCCCTGGAAACGTACAGGTCACAAGCGAAGGCAGCAGCCTCTTATGGCAGTGAGCTGTGGGGTCACAAAGCAGGCAAGGTCATGGCAGGAGTGGAAAATTGTTTTCTTAGACGCCTACTTGCGCTTCCGCAAGGTACGCCACTCCTCCCCTTAAGACTTGACCTGGGCCTTCCTTCTATTGCTGAGGATCTTCTGTCCAAGCCTGTGAAGTTCTGGCATCGGATTTGGACCACCGAGGAACTGCATCACTATAGACAGGACCTTATTCACGTCATGAGGCTGAATGCCAACAGCAAAATTCCATGGCTGGCATTTATCAAGTCGGAACTGTTTAGCTTGAATCTGCCAGACTTATGGGATGACCCAGCTCTGGGCTGTCAAAGGATTTTGCGAAAAACCCTTGCCCAGCTGTACAAGAACAAACACCTTGCTGCCATGGTTAATGCCCATGATAGTGGCACCTTGACGGGTCGTTTTTTAGAATCCAAAAATTCCTACGCATTTGAACCTTTTATGGATTTTATTTTTCCTCTCTTGGCAAGGAAATTGTTCCTGCAATGGAGGTTTGGTACACTACCCACCAAAGTTTTTACTTATAAATGGTCTGCAGGGGGTGACAAACTTTGTCCATGCTGTAAAGCCCACGACGAAGATGATCTGCACATTATGTTTGGTTGTCATGCCTACCGGAGCCCGAGGAGGCATTGGATAGCACCCTTGTGTCGGAACTTGGGTTTCAGGAAGTACCCACAGGCTTACAGGGTTTTGAAGACTAATACTCTGGGCCATATTGTGTTTGCGGTCTCCAAATTTTTAATGGCAGCATGGATAATAAGGAAGAAAATGTCCCCCTGACTTACATTATTCTGTATTCTGTTCCTATGCAGGCCTAGCAGGTCATTTCTACTTTTATTGTAAATACTGTGTTTTAAAAGTATGTACTGTTTTTTTTCTATTGCATCTTTTATGGCCCTTGTGGCCGAAATAAAGAATTTCTGGAATTGGAATTGGTTCCCTGATGGCTGTGAAGGTGGAATGGCGGTCCGACCGCCCAACTTGTAATGGGGCGGTCAGACCACCAGACTCGTAATGAGACACCTGATCTTCTTTCACTTGAAATGTGGGACAATTCGCCTCTCATGCAATGCATCCAAATTTCCTTACGAGGATTTTGTGGTACATAAAACAAAACAAAAATCAGGTTGAGAATGATGTGACTGCCCCTATCCCATCTACATGGTTCTTTCGAGGGATGCTGATCGTTGACTGGTGGAGGTGTGGCGCAACGATTAGAGCGGCAGACCCTGAGGCAGAGGTCTGGCCCGGGACCAGGGTTCGATTCCCTACGCGGCAGGGTCTTGGGCTCAATGTCCACGGACTCGCTAATCATGTTGACTACCTCCACCTTGCATGGTAAACGTGACAGACAATGTGCCGTAACATTCTTTTTCCAAGGTACATATATCGTGACAAAACTATATTCTTGCAACCTGGAGGTTAGTCTCACAATTCTGGCTGTGGAATTCCACCCTCCTCCCACAGATAAAATATTGACCAAAGGTTTGTGATCTGTCCTTAGCGTAAACTTAGATCCCCAAACATAAAGCCTAAAATGCTCAATAGCCCAAACACACGCTAATAACTCTTTTTCTATCACAGAATATTTGTGCTCACACTCATTCAATGTTCTTGATGCAAATGCTCCATTCCATTCCTCATTGCCTTCCCTTTGAGATAGTACTCCACCTAAACCATATAGGCTGGCATCAACTGTAATGATACATTCTTTGTTAATTCTAAAGGGTTTTAAATTTGGAGCTTTGACAATGTCTTCTTTGACTTCATCAAATGCCTGTTGTTGTATATCTGACCAACAAAATTCCACTCCCTGTCTCAACAATCTTCTCAAAGGTTCCATCTTATTAGCAAAGTTTTTTACAAACTTGCTGTAGTATTCACACATACCAGCAAAAGATAATAATTGATCCTTATTCTCTGGAATCGGAGCATTGGTGATAGCCTCCACATTAGATCTTTTTGGAAATGCACCTTTGCCTGATAAGGTATGTCCCAAATACACTTCTGACTCCTGGAAAAGTTTGCATTTATGTGCTTTCAAAGTTAGACCATTAAACTGTAATCTCTTACATACTTCTTGTAAATGATGTTCATGTTCGCTAATGTTTTTTGAAAATACCAAAATATTGTCTTGAAAACATTTTACATATTTATCTACATCTCTGAATATATGAAACATTACCCTTTGAAACACAGATGCAGCAGATGCTAGTCCGAAAGGCATACGTATATATTGAAAAAGGTCTTGAGGTGTTATAAATGCCGTATGTTTTCTAGATTCTTTCGTTAATTCGATCTGGTGGTAGGCAGATCTTAAGTCTAATGTAGAGAAAATGTTTGCGCCATCAAAAATTGACACTAACTCATTTATATTCGGCAATGGGTGACAATCAATAACTATGTTGGAGTTTAATGCTCTCAGGTCAACACACAGCCTTAATTTCTGATCCGGTTTTCTTACTAAAACTATGGGGGAAACCAACTCTGATGATTCTTTAGGTTCTATAATTCCTTCCCTCAATAAATCATCCAACATGGTCTTTAATTAATCTCTTATATTGATGGGAACTCCTCTAAGTTTTTGAATGACAGGTGTATGATTCCTTTTCAAAACAATACTGTGTGAATTTTTTTTAACTTCCCCAGTTTTTCACAGAAAACTGTATCAAATTGTTTGATCAGTTCACATCCTTTATCATCTACAAAGGGTTTATTGCATTGTTCAATCACAGAAACGGTATTCATAAGACTGTCGTCACATAGAGATACCGGTTCTTTCGCCCTGGGGTTTAGTAAGATGCCTAGCTTCCATTGGTCAAACCAACCCAACACATGAATCCCTTTAATTGAAATGTATAGTCGAATTTCAGCTTTTCTGTTTCTAAATTGAATTTCAACTTTGTAAAACCCCACCATTTCAATCTTTGAACCAGAAAAATTTACAGCTGATACATCAGATTTATAAATACTGCCTAACTTATTTGAATGACTAAAGGTACTTTCGAAATACTCCTGAGTAATTATGGTCCATGGAGAACCTGAATCAACCATCAAATATACATCAATCTCGCATATAGAAAAATTGCATTTCGGTGAATTACGCTGAAAATTTGATTGAACATTAACAATTGACACTACAAAACCAGATTGATTGCTAGATTCACCAATAGAATCAATGTTCCTACAATTGCTTACAGTTTCTTCAGAAATAATAGATACAGCTCCCTTATTTTGTGCTTGAGAACGTCTATCCCTGCACATATTACTGAAATGTCCAATTCTTTTGCAATTATTACATTCCCTTTTTAAAGCTGGACAACCTGGAAAGGAAGCAATGTGAAACTTATTACCACATCTAAAACACATTCCTTGAAAATTTTGGTTGAAAGATTCATTTTTCTTCTGAGAAGAGAATTGTTTAGTCTTATTGAAAAAAGATTCCTGTTTAGTTCCTTGTTTGTGTTTTACCACACACACCTCTTCATCTATGTGTTTCTTTTCTGTATTGTTTTTTACTGTGTTCATCCACACATCAGATTGTTCCTGTGCCTTGGCTATAGCGATTGTTTCAGCTAGATTGGGATCACCCATGACGCAAAGTTTATCTTGAGTTTTTTTGCATTTAGTGTGAACAATGATCTGATCTCTTATCATCTCATCAGTAATATTGCCAAAGTTGCAGTGTAAACTCAAAGACCTTAATGAAGTTAAAAAATCTTCAAAAGATTCATCTTCCTTCTGCTTTCTGGTATAAAATTTAAAACGTTTAAGCGCAATGCTTAAGTTAGGTTTAAATCTTTTTTCAAGCCTTGCAAGTGCCTCAGTGTAAGGATTCAAATTGTCTCCACCCGCCTCATTGGTTGAGGTAATTTGAGGTAAAGATCTAAACATTTCTTGTCCTTCAGAACCAAGACAGTGAAGTAAAATACTCTTTTTTCTTTCTGAACCCATCCTCTCACCATCAATAGCTCTCATATAATTCACAAACTCTTCTTTCCACCTTGTCCATGGCATGGGTGGATCACCTTTCACTTTTAATTTCCCAAAATTTTGTAGGTGGATCAAATTGCATTTTATAGGTGATAAATATGGTACACACAAATTAATTTGAATGAAAAGAGTTTTGTAAAAATGGAATATGGGTATTTAAATGTATTAAACTATATGTTCCTTTTGGAAAGTCCATACACTTGTACTATGAACAAAAGTTGAAATAAAGAATCCAATATAAATCTCTTACTTCCACTTATCTTCGTTTAAAATTTGGAATTGTTTCGAAGAAAATCGAACATCAAACGAGGTTTTCTGCCCTTGCCTCCATGTGTGTAACCATGGTAACGTAGTTATATAAAATGGCCGTAGACGTACAACGTCGTGCGTGATGAGCGTCAACGCACATGCGCAGTATTAGTGTAACTTCATCGACGTCATCAGCAGCTGTGAGGAGCCGCGCACGAAGATTCCAGGATTCACACAACGAAAGTTCTAGGAAACGGTAGGCAGAGCGTCTGATCTTCGAAAATAAACAAAGTGGAGTTAGACTTCACGTATGTTATAAAAGCCAAAATTATCGAGTAAAATGTAACTTAAGTCAAAATGATAAAAAAATTGGCAATATCCCTCGCCCTGTAGACGACCAGCAAATAAAGATTGGAAGTATTTGTTAAACGAAGGAAATATACTGCTGCAGGTGCTATTAGAGCACAATAATACAACACAGCCGCTGGCACAATCAGGATGCATAAAATTTAAAAGTACATACCCAGTTGTTTTCTCAGTCGAAATAAAAAAAAAATTAAATGGGTTCTAAAACACCACCTAATAAAATCCGTGCTGCAGGTGGTGATTTTCTCAGTCGCCAAAATTGTTGTAATGAATGCAAATGAGTTGAAGTAGATTCAATTAAATTTTATTTATAGCAACACGAATAGCATCTTCTACTGCTCCAATCCAAGCTGTAATGAATTCCAACAGTCATAAGCTTATAGTAACTATCCCTAGAATGTGGAACTCACTTAAAGGTAAATTTGTCTCATGCACTAGCATGCGACCACAGTGTATCACTTAAAGGTACAGTAATGAATAGGAATGTAACAATAGTGTTCTGCGTTAAAGGGGTGCAAATGGTGCTGCTGGGGGCATTCCCAGCAACATCCATGGCCTTTTGACACTGCCCCAGATTTACGAGAAATCGTAAATCTGAGGCAGTGCCAAAAGCTGGCGTAAGGGAGGCGTAACGGAGAGAAATATCTTTATTTCTACTTGTTTTTCCCTTTTTCTATGTGTGCAGCATTCTGCAGCACATATAGAAAGAAGATTGATGCGGCGCATTCCTGCCCTTTTCTTTTGCCGTAGGGAAGCGCAGCAGGAAGGCCTCCTGTGCTGCCCTATGGCAAAAACTCACAAATGGGGCCCTCAGTGCTTTGCTCACCAAATTTCACATGTACCGGTATTAATAACTTGTCCTTTCTCTCTGCCCCTCCCCATTCCCCCCCCAAAACGTTTGGAAGGTTTAATCTGGTAACTACCACAAAACTCGTAATTCCGATTCCTGTGCAAGTTTGCACAGAGGTCAGAAAATAACTGGTCCCTCGTAATGGGTCTTCTGTATGGAAATAACTTGCAGAACAGCAGCCCGTAATGCTACTAAACTTCCACTAGAGGGAGAGCTTCGCATATACTTCGAGTTGCAGAATCGAAACTTTATATCTCAATGTCTGTTTTTGTTAGCTTGGTTTTCTAACTCTTTATGGAAATTAAAAAAACGTGACTGCATTGTGAAATTCCTTTGGCTGACCTGACCAAAGAGTATCTGCTCCATTGAACAACTCTCATCATCATCCCTTTGGCCGCCTGTATCCCTCAACATTTGATTGTACTTCTAAGAGCTGGAAAGTAGGGGGACAGCACCGGATCTCGGTTCCAGCAGATATTTCTGACCATATCTGGGACTGCCTGACACCAGCATAAATTCCAGCAGAGCCCCCGTATTGTCTGCATTCCTTTTAGAGCACCTTGCAGGAGGTGATGGGGCTTGTTTTATTTTTTCTTCCAGCTGGGCCCAAAACAAAGACCTGATTTAAAGAGCTATCAGCCCTGCTTCTGTTTGAGTATGATACTGGTTGAAAGTGATCTGGATCCTAACACCTAAATGCCAAAGCGATAGAAGGAAACAACAGTACACACCATATTTTCACTTCACAAGTGTTAAGAGAAAATATGACTTGGAGGCAGTTTTGTAACTTTGTTCAACTCCCTGTGCAAGAGATGTGCTTCTACTGTAGGAATGCAAGATGTATTTGTCGTTATGGGAACAAAAGGATCGATGTAAATGGCACCTACTATTTTTTTATTTAATTTTCTTTTGCACTACTTATCGCTTTAAGGATGTCGGAGTGCTCAACATCACACACAGAGCCACAATAAATCATGCACATGTGTAAATCAATGTACAGGAAGTGGTACATAAGACAATGTGAGTTGTGATTTATATGGTATAGGGATCACATATCAACCATACTTGTAGACATTATATGTTCTGAGTGAATGGTCAGGAGAAACACAAAGTCAGGATATAAACCCTAATGCAGTGATTATGGTTGTCTGTACTAATAGGACTTTATTGCTTTCCAGAGGCATCCCTCTTTGCAATTTTAAAATAAGAACAGATTGAGAAAAATACCAATAAAGACCTAAAGCATTGACTTACAATTGGCATACAGCTCTTTGTTGTTGGTAACTAGAACACTGTGATATGTTAGAAGGATTGCAAATTATGAACTGTAATTAAGGAAATGATCTCACTGTTCAAGGCAGTATACCACTTACCTATCTAAATAAAGAAACACATTACATGATCTGCTTTTCAGTAGCATGTTAACCCTCTATGTTACTTTATGAGTCACGGCTGTGACTGGACAAAACACAGAACTCTCCCAGAACTGTTTTAACCACTAACGTTATCCACCACTATTAAAATCCCAAACTTTCTGGTCAACAATGATGTCTGCAGAAGGTGTCTTATTAATCTAGAACAGATTTACTGTCAAATATATTTTTTGGGCCAATTTCTTTGCATCAGATTCCTTTTAAATAAATGTTTACGTTGACTAACAAGAATATTCTTTTCAAGCTCTTGCCCTCATGCCTCCACCTTCTTCCTCTGGCATAACTTTCCCCAAATGTATGGGTTCTCAGTGTAAATTGTTTCCTATTCCAGCGCTGACCTGCCAAAATCAGTCAAGTTAATAGAATGTGGTAGAGGGCATTTTAGTGCTTTAGGGGCAGATGTATCATTGTAGCAGTTTGCGAGGCCTTTATAAGCGATATTTAGCGAATCGCTATTAAGGGCTCTCAAAATGCTATGTAGGTTGAAATTGCAATAATATTTGCAATTTCTAAATATTCCTTAATTGCGAATCGCAAATGGCAATTCTCAATTAAGCAATACCTTCCCATTCATTCCTATGGGCCTGGTGGCCCATAGGAATGAATAGGAAGACATTCACAATTTGCGAGTACCCATTAGGTACTCGCAAATTGCGAATGCAATTTCAAGTGTGTCAAAAGAACACCCTGTAGCACCCCTGAAATATGTATGCATACACATGTGGTGAAAATACATGCCCTAAGGGCATGTACGTGTGCCACATGGCACTTTGAAAAATGCTAAAATGTGCATTTTACAAAGTAATCGCACATTACCACCAACTTGAAGTTGGTGGTAATTTGCAAGTTCTTAAGGATAAATTGCACAACTTGGGTGCTTCCTGCATTTCATTTAAGGAATCATAATTTGCGATTCCTTAAATGCAGTCGCAAAATAGGGAATCGAGGTTTTGTGATTTCCTAATTTGCGAGGGCCTTTTGGGATGATACATCCCAAAAGGAATTTTCCTGTTCACAAACAGGCCAATTCTGAGAATCGGCCTGTTTACGAACAGGAAAAGGGCTTCATACATCTGTCCCTTAAAGTCTTAACTGATGAAAGACCATTGCACTGTGTGGCTTGCTCGCAAATATATGAAGGAATGCGTCTTCATTCTGTAATTGTGATTAGCTGCCAATAATTACATTTTCTAGTGAATGCCAAAAGTATTGTCATTCAGGGGCATATTTATGTGAGGATTACATCACATTTGCACCACGCAACATGGTACATGAGTGACGCAAACCTATAAGTCAGACTTCTTAAGCCACACAAAGCCACTTTGTGTGACTATGAGTGGTGTAAAAAATCTAGAGTAACACTACACAGCGCAAATTGCTGTGCTGCTTTACTTTGCCATGGAAAGGCATTCCATGGGTGTTGAACAGGTTTTCCTGTGCAACTCCCATACATTTCAATGAATCCCAGATTCACAAGAACTTGTAAACTTGGGGATGCTCCAAAATTTTACAACTTCCCTGGGGAGGCGTAGCAAGGAGATATATCTATATATCTCCTTGTTTCTTTCTCTTTATATATGTGCTGCATGCTGCAGTGTACATAGAAAGAGGAATATGCCTTACAGGATTGTTTTTGTGCAGGAAGGAGCCCCTTTTTGCACCAAAACAATCCTGCATATAATGCAGGCACCCTTGCACCATGGTGCAAGGGTGCCTGTATTTGTGCTAGGCTGCGAAAAGGGCACCAGAGCAAGTGCAAGGACAGGAATGCACCATATTGTCTTAAATACAACTCCTTTAAGCCCTTTCACTGCCACAGAGTGCAGCACAGATCAGCAAGGTGACTTGTTGTGCTGCTCTGCGTGACTTGGCCATAATATGTCCCTCAGTGTTTATAGTAGCTTGTACTGCTGCCTGCCTCACTGGTAAAGTCAGCCCTCCTCCCCGGGATCATAGTTAACTTTGGTGCAGCAGGTGCATTGGCACCTGGACCCAGGGCCTTGAGGGGCCCTTTGAACCCTGAATATTGATGTATTTTACTACCCAAACTGCAGTCCAAGGGGTCAAGCCCCTTGCTTGCATCAAGGCTCATGGCATCCTTGCTATGCTACTGCTTTTCCTCCTCCATTTCTGATATTTCAGTGGTTTTTCGCTCTGAAAATTGTGCTAGTTAGGCTCATATCTGATACTTAGAGGACATCTGTCCTTAGTGTGTACAAAAAATGGAAAAAATTATCCCTTCCCATACATTCATTATTTTGCTTCCGTAATAACCATACATCTCCCGTAAGCTAGAACGTAAAGTCTGAACTGGGCAATAGGTGTAAAAGCCTAACAACCATAGCTTCCCACCTTAAACCAGGTTTGAATCCCTTCGTCAGCTCCACAGCCTGTGATTCTGGCAAATCACTTAGGGCCTGATTACGAGTCTGGTGGTGCGGGAGCAAACTGCCACTTCAGCAGCCTGCTCCTGCACCGCAAACCTGTTTGCCCACCACCCGCCTGATTACGAGTTTCCTCATGTCTGGCGACTTTTTTTGGTGGTTCCACTGCGGTGCCTTTGAAAATTGTCAACACAATGGGAATCCCAAAAGAAGTTGCTGCACGCATGGACTGTAAAGTCCATGCTGTGCAGGAACTAGGGTACATGAACAAAGGGGGGGGGGGCACATGTTGTGCCCCCCTGCATGCATCCCCATGCAAATAGGCAATAGTGAGCCCTGTAGGGACCCCATTGTTTCTAGTCCGCCAGCCTTTTCATGGAGGAAAGACCTTCATGACACAGATGGTGGTCCTAAAACTCATAATATGCACAGTGGTGCTACAGCGGCACTACCAGCATATTACTGAGGCCCTGATTGCGGCACCACCGCCAGGGAACATTGGTCATTCAACATCTTGAGGCTGTTAATGACAATGACGCCCCGCTCCTGGCAGGCAGGAGGGTCCCGGCAATAATGTTTGCCGATGACACCCTCCTGCTTTCCAAATCCCCTATGGGGATACAGAGGATTGTGGACGGTTTTGGCATTTTTTGTCGTCTGCATGGGTTGGAGGTGAACACGGGGAAAACTAAGTTCATGATCTTCAACCCCCCCACCAAAACCAGACCCAACCCTACACTGGGGGATACCACTCTTGAGAGGGTCTCGACCTTTATATATCTGGGGGTATCATTGCAAGAAAACTTGTCATGGGACTCCCAGGTAGCTAGATCTAGGCTGAGACTCTCCCAGCTATCGGGCGCACTCCTGAAGGTGGCCAATAAGTCCTCCTTTAAGCCTGTAAGCCCGGCCCTGGAAACGTACAGGTCACAAGCGAAGGCAGCAGCCTCTTATGGCAGTGAGCTGTGGGGTCACAAAGCAGGCAAGGTCATGGCAGGAGTGGAAAATTGTTTTCTTAGACGCCTACTTGCGCTTCCGCAAGGTACGCCACTCCTCCCCTTAAGACTTGACCTGGGCCTTCCTTCTATTGCTGAGGATCTTCTGTCCAAGCCTGTGAAGTTCTGGCATCGGATTTGGACCACCGAGGAACTGCATCACTATAGACAGGACCTTATTCACGTCATGAGGCTGAATGCCAACAGCAAAATTCCATGGCTGGCATTTATCAAGTCGGAACTGTTTAGCTTGAATCTGCCAGACTTATGGGATGACCCAGCTCTGGGCTGTCAAAGGATTTTGCGAAAAACCCTTGCCCAGCTGTACAAGAACAAACACCTTGCTGCCATGGTTAATGCCCATGATAGTGGCACCTTGACGGGTCGTTTTTTAGAATCCAAAAATTCCTACGCATTTGAACCTTTTATGGATTTTATTTTTCCTCTCTTGGCAAGGAAATTGTTCCTGCAATGGAGGTTTGGTACACTACCCACCAAAGTTTTTACTTATAAATGGTCTGCAGGGGGTGACAAACTTTGTCCATGCTGTAAAGCCCACGACGAAGATGATCTGCACATTATGTTTGGTTGTCATGCCTACCGGAGCCCGAGGAGGCATTGGATAGCACCCTTGTGTCGGAACTTGGGTTTCAGGAAGTACCCACAGGCTTACAGGGTTTTGAAGACTAATACTCTGGGCCATATTGTGTTTGCGGTCTCCAAATTTTTAATGGCAGCATGGATAATAAGGAAGAAAATGTCCCCCTGACTTACATTATTCTGTATTCTGTTCCTATGCAGGCCTAGCAGGTCATTTCTACTTTTATTGTAAATACTGTGTTTTAAAAGTATGTACTGTTTTTTTTCTATTGCATCTTTTATGGCCCTTGTGGCCGAAATAAAGAATTTCTGGAATTGGAATTGGTTCCCTGATGGCTGTGAAGGTGGAATGGCGGTCCGACCGCCCAACTTGTAATGGGGCGGTCAGACCACCAGACTCGTAATGAGACACCTGATCTTCTTTCACTTGAAATGTGGGACAATTCGCCTCTCATGCAATGCATCCAAATTTCCTTACGAGGATTTTGTGGTACATAAAACAAAACAAAAATCAGGTTGAGAATGATGTGACTGCCCCTATCCCATCTACATGGTTCTTTCGAGGGATGCTGATCGTTGACTGGTGGAGGTGTGGCGCAACGATTAGAGCGGCAGACCCTGAGGCAGAGGTCTGGCCCGGGACCAGGGTTCGATTCCCTACGCGGCAGGGTCTTGGGCTCAATGTCCACGGACTCGCTAATTCTCGCCTAGGTGCCTACTCTAATCATGGGTCCCATGCTGCAACTCTGGGCAATAGCTTGCTTAATCTCCACAACGGCCCCGAAAGCGCTAGGATGCCTGGCCTCACCTTGGGGGTGCCCAGTAGGGGGCATCTCACAGGGAAAGCCAGGAAGGGTTCCACAGCGGTATACAGCGCCAGGATGCCTGAAAGGTGATAGTGCGCTTTACAAGTATACATACATTTACATTTACATAGACTTTGTCCCAGTTCTAGCAGTTTTTCAAATTCTACAATGTTATTGGTTGCCACAGGCACTGACCTTAGAATGCATCATCATCTCACTGCCCAGACCACTATCCTCTTACTCCCCTCCTGTTACCTCCCTTGCACAGCATTCAGCCAATGAGCAGTGATTAGATTTGCCTAGAGAGGGCTGTTCTCCAGCCCTGCAGGAGGTTTAAGGGTGACCTGAGGGTCCTAACCACAGATCTGTCTGAGTCACAAAGCGGGGATCTACTGGACACTGCACCATGGCACGAGCTAGCTCCCTCCTCGTGTTCAGCGCAATATTAGTCCAATGTAAAAATGTATTTTTAGATCACTTTGTTATTTTTTAAATTGATCAGATCTTTTAGTTATTGTTTTTTGTTTTGCATACCGTATTGTTTAATGATCTCGTGTTTTCTGCTCAGTTTGCAGCTCCCAGCAGCTCTCTCAGCCGCCAACAATGTCTGTCTCCCCGGGAGGGACCGCTCGACTCCCCTGCACCCTGTCCTCTGGGCACAAAACTGTCAGCAACAGAGTACGTTGGCACCAGCAGAGGCTTGGTGGCGTGCCAGTGTTTGTTTACCATTACTACACAAGCAGTGACCAGGGCAGAGGATCAGGGATCCCAGACCGGTTCTCTGTGACCCCTGACACCGCTGGAAACCTCTGGACTCTGGTCATCACCGGTGTCAGGACGGAGGACGAGGCTGAGTATTATTGTGGGGCTTGGCCTGGCAACGATTACACAGTGAATCAGACCTATGGGGAAGTGAGCCAAGATCAGTGTCTGCTCGCTCAGCCATCTCCTGATCTTAGCGTCAGCCTGCGTCCTCCTGTAAACACACTGTGGCAGATTTACAAGCCCCTTGCGCCACGTTTGCGTCACTTTTAACATGGGGAAAGTGACGCAAAAGTGGCGCAAGGGGTTTGTAAATCTGCCCCACTGATCGCAGTGGTTTATTTGCTTCCAGGGTTCACGTCCTCACGATGTACAGTACACTATGGGGCAGATTTACAATTACTGGCGCATCCCTGCATATTAGCAGGAATGCGCAGTAATTGTGCACCGCAGCTGCGCCACCCTGGATGCGCCGCATTTACAATGCAGCGCACCATGGGGCAAAAACGCCACAGATGCATCATGCATCTGTGCCATAAAGGCGCCGCATTGCTGGAGTTGCGTCGCAAGCGCGACACAGCATCAGCAAGGCTTGGGGGGCTCTATCTCCACAATGCTGCGTCAATCCTTACGCCGGCTTCAAGCAGGCGCAGGGTTTTGACGCAGCATGGGCCCAAAAGTGAGTGAGTGAAATCTTGTAGATTTCACTCTGCCACTTTTGGGAGGCGTTCCTGCGCTGGAACGCCCCCCCACCCTCTCCCCCTCCCCCTCCCCCTGCGATGGAACGCCTCCTTCTGGCGCAGGGCTTTACAACGTGACTGTTAGACCTGACATCATTGGCATGAGTCTCTCCTCCATTTTTTTCTGTTTGCCTCCTCTGTTTACGATGTTTTTGCTGGTATATTGCTTTGGGCACCGTGCCACTGCTGATCAGTGCCACAGTGCAAGTGCTCCCTATGTGAAATTGCTGTATTGATTGAATTCCATGTTTGGCTTATTTGGTTTACTAAATCCTCAGTACTCATGAAATAAATGAAGGGGGAGACATCCCTTAAGGAGAAGAACCCTCACTCACCCGAGGGTGACATGCTTCATCATTTGGGTCCTCCTTACCAAGTGTTGAAGGCCTAGTCAACACTGGGAGCTACTACTTCAGGAAGAATTTAAGGAAGGAGCTCAGAGATGTTTTCAGAAGGTAAGTAATAGGATTGGCCCAATAGTGAGCTGGGGTGTAGTGAGGTGTGCAGCGCTGTATGAAATGCAAGTGGTGACTTAAAACTATCTAGATAAAATCACAAAGACATATTTTAATAGTGTGTTTTATCTGACAGGGTTAAAAGAGAGAACAGCACAGTGGTATTGATTTAAACCACTGTCACTCAGTCGACCACTGAGTGACAGTGGTTTAAATCAATACCACTGGGAGGACCCAAATGATGAAGCATGTCACCCTCGGGTGAGTGAGGGTTCTTCTCCTTAAGGGATGTCTCCCCCTTCATTTATTTCATGAGTACTGAGGATTCACTACATGGTTCATTTTGAGAGACATACCTATATTGCTCATTGACACAGTTTTCAGACTATAGATATACTTGTTGTTGGTAAATATGTGTAAGGGAGTGTATATCTAGGAGTCTATAAACTTTCCCTAATGACCCCCAATCTACGGTAGTGTGTTGTTATTTGGTTTACTGTCAGTCCCTAGTAGAGTGCACCAGGAGTGCCAGGGCTTGTAAATACAAATGCTGCTAGTGGGCTTGCAGCACATGTTGTGCCACCCACAAGAGCGGCCTAGTAAAAATATGTCTGAAGGTCTACCATTGCTAGACCACGTGCAGTCTGGTACTGTCACGCAGACTGAGCAAGTACACCTACTTGCCAGTCCCTAAACCTTCCCTTAACTTCATGTTAGTCACCCCTATGGTAGGCCCACGGGCAGGGTGTATTGTAAGCATAAGGTAGGACAAGCCTGACAAGGTTGGCATGTCCTAATAGTGAATTACAGCCAGATTCGTTTTTCACTATTGTAAGGTAACCTGCTCTCCATCAGTTAGAATGGGCTGCCAGGATTATTAATGCTATAATCCTAGCGGGCTCGGGGAGCATGGTGCAATGTCAAATTTGGTATCCCTGAACTCAGGGTTTAATAACGCATCCGTTTGTGTGGATGGTTTTTGGACTCTGTGTTTAAAAATAGCACTTTTAGAAAGTAGCTATTTTCTTGTCTAACTGTCTACCGGTCTCTGCTGGTTCTGGTGTGCGTGTGACAGGAGCTGGGTGGCTCCAGAGGTCTGAATGAGTCAGTGTGGGATGAGTGGGGCATTTGCATTGAGAGTAGGGGAAGAGTAGCTCCTGATAGCCTGCCCTGCCTGATACAATGCTGGCTCCGCCCCCCTGCCAGGCGACTGATGACTCTGTGCCTGCCAGGGACTTTCCTGGCCCCAGCTCCTGCCGGGCAGCTGATGGCCCTGCCCCTGCCAGTGACAATGCTGGCTCCGCTCCTGCTGTGCGGCTGAGGACTCTGCCCTGCACAGTGAATAGGCCAGGTGCCTAGGCCTGGCAACACCCACAACAAACCCAAGATGGGGGGGAAATTCCACTGCATGGACAAAGGGATCAAAGCCAAAAAGGGGTATACGAGAAGGACCCCTGAACCAAGAATTTAGACCACTTCTGACAAGGAAACCTGACCCAAGGACAAGAAGCCTGCTGATCCAAGGACTGCCTACCCCTTCTGCCAGAGTGCTGTTTGTTGGGGGAATCCTGCAGTTGCTTCTTTATTTTTGCCAAGGAACCAGGAGAGAGGAACTGAGTGTGTACTCTCAAACTTGCTAAAGAAAATCTCCAAGGGTTGGAAGAGTGCCAGCCTCCTGTTGAAGTCACAGGGTCAAAGGACTTCATTTGTTTGCTGAAAGTGCTTGTTGCTGGAACCTGAAATCCAGCACCTCTGAAGAATCCAGCAATCTCGACGCCGACGGACGCCGCCGAATCCAGCTCGACATCGTGAGTAACGGCTCCAGTGTCCCGCACCTTCGACGCCGGCCGCCGGGCCCGATCGACGCCAGTAGCGACGCCAGTGAGTAGTGAGTTCGGCTCCAGCTCCAAGTGACCCTGTGTCGACGCCGCCGCTGATCGCATCAACGCCGAGCCCTCTCGACGCCGTGAGCTCTGCTCACTCTTGCAACATCGACATCGACGACGACGCCGTATCCTGCTTCATCTCGTGAACGCTGGTCCCGCCTGACTTCGGTCGACGCCGCTGCAGATCGCCCCGACTCCGTGGCCCGATCGACGCCGAAGACGCGACGCCGGACATCTCGACGCCGCTGATCATCGAGTGCTTCACTTTTCCAAGGTACTGTGTTGTTGGGGTCTGTGCGACTCCGGGCTCGACGTAGCGCTCCTCGCGGTCGACGCCGAACCTTTGGATTAACTTTGCCTCGACGTCGTGTGACTCCCGTGTGGGTTACATTGTTGCCAAGAATTGTGTTTTAAAGAAGAAGAGTTGCTTTTGTTACTAAAGACTTTGAGCTAAGAAGAAACCGTGCTTGAACTATTATTTTTCCTTCCAAGAGTATTTATTAAGACTGTGGTATATTTTTGTCGTTATTTGGTCTTGTGCTAAGCCTTATATAAAAATCCTTATTTTTATAATACTACTGTGTCGTGTCCATTTGTAGTGTATTCACTTTATTACTGTATGTGGTCATAAATGCTTAACGCACTGCCTCTGAGATAAGCCTGTCTGCTTTGCCAAGCTACCAAGGGGGTGAGCAGGGGTTATCTAAGTGTGTGATCCCCTTGCCCTGACTAGAAAAGGTGTGTCCCTATTTGTCAGAAGTGTATACCTCTGCCAACTAGAGACAGCCGCTTCTAACATTGGTGGGTCAGCGGTGAGGATTTGAACTTTGCATTTATGACCCATGTGCAGTGATTAGTGTGCGCTACATAGTGAAAGCAGACCATAGCGCAGCCACAATCTGTTTTGGTAGGATTCTATTTTTGTTCTCCGCTTTCCTGGAGCTTGATTTTTGAAACTGCCAGTTTTGACCATGAGTGATGCCGGAGTCACTGCCCCTGTTGTTGTTGTGGAGGAGTTTGATAGGAGCAAGATAAAGGATTACAAGTTACAGGATCTGAAATCCTTTTGTAAGCAATTTAAAGTTCCTACAACAGGCCTCAAAGTTAAAGAAAATTATCTCAAAGCATTGCAGGCCTGGTTAGAGGCCAGAGATCCCTCTGATCCGGTGGTGGTACCGACAGGGGAAGGGGAGGAGGAGGTGCCAGTGAATGGGCCCACATCCCCTCCTGGCAGCAGTGTTTCCTCCAAAGGTCTTTCTCCTGAAGAAAGAGAAGAAAGGGCGAAGGAGCGAGCATACAACATGGAAATGGCAAAACTTAAGATAAATGGGCAGTTGGAAATAGAGAATGCAAGAGGCAGGAGAGAAGCTGATCTGGAGATCAAAAGGTTGGAGTTTGAAAGAGAGAAGTTAGCTTTGGAGCGTGAAACCAGGTTGAGGGAGTTGGAGCTCAAAGCTAAAGAGTTAGAATTGAATCCCTCTGGTGGCAGCATCCCATCTGTGCCTGCAGAAAGTAGGTTTTATTTTCCCAAAGATGTGATCAAAGATTTTCAGAAGAATGAAGATATTGGTCAATGGTTTAAAGCATATGAGTTAGCATTGTTGGCCCACCGGGTCCCTGAAAAGGATTGGGGAGCGGGGTTGTGGGGTCGCTTTGTGAATGAGGGAAGAGATACCCTGTTAGACATGCCTGTTGAGAATAGGATGTCTTATACTCATATGAAAGATGCCTTAATGTTAAGGTATGGCCTAACCCCAGAAAAGTACAGACAGGCCTTTAGAGAAGGTAAGAAGTTGCCTGGTACGACGTGGGTTGAATATGTGTCATTTTTTTGCAGAGCCATGGATGGTTGGGTAAAGGGCAGCAAAGTGGAAAGTTATGATGCTCTTTATGATTTGTTTGCTTGGGAGCACTTGTCTAATAACTGTTTTCCAGAGCTGCGCCAGCACCTTATTGATAGCAAGATATCTAACCCTAGAAAACTTGCTGAGGAGGCGGAACGCTGGGTCAGTACCAGGGTCCACAAGGGTCCAGTGGGAGACTCAGCCAAAGGTGGGCAGGGTCCCCAGCAGAAGAGTGGGGGGGACAAGGGCAAACAGAGGGAGTTCCAGAAAGGGCCCCAAAGTAATCCCCAAGGGAACCAAGGGAAGGGTTCCCAGCCTCCCCCAGATAAGAAATCAGAGGCCCGGACAGGTAAACCTGTTCGTAGGGGCCCAATGACCTGCTTCGCTTGTAAGCAGGTGGGACACCGTTTTTATGATCCTCAGTGTCCCTTGAAGAACTCTACTGCACCACCACGTGCAGCTCCCCGTCAGTTGGCGAGTGTAGCCCTGGGAGGGGAGGAGATGGTTGCCCATGATGGGGAGGGTCCCGCAGAGATGTCCCTGGTCTCTTTAGGAGACATGGAAATGGTCCCTCCACCCCCTCTGCCTAGTAACACTAAGAAATATAGGCAGTGGGTGACCATTAATGGCCATAGAGTGGAAGCTCTCAGAGACACCGGAGCGAGTGTGACAGCTGTCAAGTGTCACTTGGTGTCCAGAGAGCAGGTTGTTCCCCGCGCATTCTACCCTGTGATAGCTACTGACAACTCCCAGAGAGAGTATGAGGTAGCTCAAGTTTCCTTTGAATGGGGGGGGGTTTCAGGTACTCTTCAAGTTGCTGTAAGGCCCGCCATGCCTGTTGATTGTCTCCTGGGCAATGATTTGGAAGACTCCCCTTGGGCTAAGGTGGAGAGGGAGACACATTTGAAAATGTTGGGTGTGCCAGAGTGGGTGTGTGCAACCACTCGATCGATGACAGCAAGTAAGGGTGTTGATTGGGTTCTGGAGCCTGAAAGATGGCCCAGGACCCAGCTGTGAAGAGAAGAGGCAAGAGGCGCGGGAAACCATCCTCCATAGTTCCCGTGGTCCAGGAGGAGGCAGACCTTGAGGGGTATGCCCTGGAACCCACCGGTGAACAAATTGCTGAACTGGGAGACCTGCCCGAGCTGACCCACTGGCAGCAGGATGGTGGTCCCTCCAGGGAAGAATTTTGTGCAGAACAGAAAGTGTGCCCTTCTCTTGTGGGTATGAGGCAGCAGGCCTCAGCCCAGACAACAGGTGATCAGTCAGGGTCACATTTGGTCTACTGGGAGAACGATCTCCTGTATAGCGAGCCTAAGGCTGCTGAGCCTGGGTCAGCCCGTGTGCTGGTGGTACCCCAGCGCTTCAGAGCCTTCCTACTGGGTTTGGCTCATGACGTTCCGTTAGCTGGACATCTGGGGCAGGACAAGACCTATGACAGGCTTGTCACCCATTTTTATTGGCCTCAGATGAGAAGGGATACAGATATCCATTGCAAGACCTGTCAAACTTGCCAGGCAAGTGGGAAAAGTGGGCGGAAGCAGAAAGCTCCCCTCCAACCTTTTCCCGTGGTCAGTACCCCCTTTGACCGGGTGGGGATTGACATTGTTGGGCCCCTGGACCCCAAGACAGCCCTGGGCAACAGGTTCATCCTGGTCTTGGTGGACCATGCCACACGGTACCCGGAAGCCATCCCTCTCAGAACAGTGACGGCCCCCGTGGTGGGACGGGCACTGATGGGTGTTTTCTCCCGCATGGGGTTCCCCAGAGAGGTGGTGTCAGACCGGGGCACCAACTTTATTTCCAACTATATGAAGTCTCTGTGGAAGGAGTGTGGGGTAACCTACAAGTTCACCACTCCTTACCACCCCCAAGGTAATGGGTTGGTTGAGAGATTCAACCGTACCCTTAAAGGCATGATTATGGGTCTTGAAGAACCAATGAGGCGTAAATGGGACGTCCTCTTGCCATGCCTGTTGTTTGCTTACCGTGAGGTGCCACAGAAGTCTCTAGGGTTCAGCCCCTTTGAGCTTTTGTACGGACACCCGGTAAGAGGACCTTTGAGTCTGGTCAAAGAAGGCTGGGAGCAATCTCCCAGGAAACCTCCCCAGGATGTATACAGTTACATGCTGGCCTTTAGGAACCAGACTAGGCGCTTCAGAGATCTTGTTAAGGCAAATCTGGAGGCCAGCCAGGAAGAGATGAAGCGGTGGTACGACCAGAAGGCCACTCTGGTAGAGCTTCAGCCTGGACAGAAAGTTTGGGTCATGTCCCCTGTGGAACCTTGTGCGCTCAAGGACAGATGGACTGGACCATTTAAGGTTGTGGAGAAAAAGAGCGATGTCACCTACATGGTGGACTTGAAGTCTCCCAGGAACCCCTTGCGGGTCCTGCATGTCAACCGTTTGAAGCCCCACTTAGAAAGGTCCGAAGTGGGCATGCTCCTAGCTACAGATGCTGGAATGGAGGAGGAGAGTGAGCCTCTTCCTGACCTCCTGTATGCAAAAGAGCAAGATGGGTCAGTGGATGGTGTTGTCCTCTCTGACACACTGACCCCTGAACAGCAGCAGGATTGTCGCCAATTGTTGGGACAATTCCCTGATCTGTTTTCCTTAGTTCCTGGTGTCACTCAGTGGTGTGTCCATGATGTGGACACTGGGGACAGCACTCCTGTGAAGCACAAGGCTTACAGAGTGACTGACAAGGTCAGAGCATACATCAAGGAGGAGGTCTCCAAAATGTTTGCCTTAGGGGTGGTTGAGTCTTCTAGCAGTCCTTGGGCCAGCCCGGTGGTCTTGGTCCCAAAGGCTGCAGCGCCTGGTGCTTCACCAGAACTTCAGTTCTGTGTGGATTACCGAGGACTCAATTCAGTCACCAAGACTGACGCGCACCCCATCCCCAGAGCTGATGAGCTCATAGATCGGTTGGGGGCTGCCCGGTACCTTAGTACGTTTGATCTAACGTCTGGGTACTGGCAGATCGCCTTGACTGATGGGGCAAAAGAGAGGTCTGCATTCTCCACACCAGATGGGCACTACCAGTTCCGGGTTATGCCCTTTGGGATGAAGAATGCCCCTGCTACCTTCCAGAGGTTGGTCAACCAGGTCTTGGCTGGACTGGAGGATTTCAGTGCCGCCTACCTGGACGACATCGCAGTGTTCCGCGCCAGCTGGGAGGAACACTTGCACCACCTCCAGGAAGTGTTGTTGGCCCTGCGCTGAGCAGGCCTCACGATCAAAGCCAGTAAGTGCCAGATTGGGCAGGGTTCAGTGGTGTACTTGGGGCACCAAGTAGGGAGCGGCAAGGTGGCCCCCCTGCAACCCAAGATTGATACCATCCTGGCATGGGCACCGCCCAAAACCCAGACTCAGGTGAGAGCCTTCTTGGGTCTCACGGGTTATTACAGGAGGTTCGTCAAGGATTATAGTAACATTGTGCACCCCTTGACTTCGCTGACTTCCGGAAAGCAGCCACGACTTGTGATCTGGACTGACGCCTGTCAGACGGCCTTTGACAACTTGAAAACTGCAATGTGCACAGCACCCATACTCCAGGCACCCGACTTTTCTAAAGAATTTGTTGTCCAGACGGACGCTTCAGAGCATGGCGTGGGGGCTGTTCTAGCTCAGGTGAATGAAGAGGGCCAAGACTTACCTGTAGCCTTCATCAGTAGGAGGTTACTTCCCAGGGAACAGAGGTGGAGTGCGATAGAGAGAGAAGCATTTGCTGTGGTCTGGGCGCTGAAGAAGCTAAGACCCTACCCTGTTTGGGACTCACTTCCGGGTTCAGACAGACCACAGGCCCCTCAGATGGTGGATGCAGATGAGGGGTGAGAATCCAAAGCTGTTGAGGTGGTCCATTTCCCTACAGGGGATGGACTTCACGGTGGAACACCGCCCTGGCACAGATCACGCCAATGCTGATGTCCAGATTTTTCCGCCTCAGTGATGAGGACTCCCTAGGGTAAGGGTAGTTCTCCCCACATTTCAGCTGGAGGGGACACGTGTTA
Organism: Lissotriton helveticus; assembly: GCF_964261635.1. NCBI lineage: Eukaryota > Metazoa > Chordata > Amphibia > Caudata > Salamandridae > Lissotriton > Lissotriton helveticus. The sequence goes on from NC_136072.1 coordinate 1,117,908,686, forward strand.
GACCTGACATCATTGGCATGAGTCTCTCCTCCATTTTTTTCTGTTTGCCTCCTCTGTTTACGATGTTTTTGCTGGTATATTGCTTTGGGCACTGTGCCACTGCTGATCAGTGCCACAGTGCAAGTGCTCCCTATGTGAAATTGCTGTATTGATTGAATTCCATGTTTGGCTTATTTGGTTTACTGTCAGTCCCTAGTAGAGTGCACCAGGAGTGCCAGGGCTTGTAAATACAAATGCTGCTAGTGGGCTTCCAGCACATGTTGTGCCACCCACAAGAGCGGCCTAGTAAAAATATGTCTGAAGGTCTGCCATTGCTAGACCACGTGCAGTCTGGTACTGTCACGCAGACTGCGCAAGTACACCTACTTGCCAGTCCCTAAACCTTCCCTTAACTTCATGTTAGTCACCCCTATGGTAGGCCCACGGGCAGGGTGCATTGTAAGCATAAGGTAGGACAAGCCTGACAAGGTTGGCATGTCCTAATAGTGAATTACAGCCAGATTCGTTTTTCACTATTGTAAGGTAACCTGCTCTCCATCAGTTAGAATGGGCTGCCAGGATTATTAATGCTATAATCCTAGCGGGCTCGGGGAGCATGGGGCAATGTCGAGTTTGGTATCCCTGAACTCAGGGTTTAATAACGCATCCGTTTGTGTGGATGGTTTTTGGACTCTGTGTTTGAAAATAGCACTTTTAGAAAGTAGCTATTTTCTTGTCTAACTGTCTACCGGTCTCTGCTGGTTCTGGTGTGCGTGTGACAGGAGCTGGGTGGCTCCAGAGGTCTGAATGAGTCAGTGTGGGATGAGTGGGGCATTTGCATTGAGAGTAGGGGAAGAGTAGCTCCTGATAGCCTGCCCTGCCTGATACAATGCTGGCTCCGCCCCCCTGCCAGGCGACTGATGACTCTGTGCCTGCCAGGGACTTTCCTGGCCCCAGCTCCTGCCGGGCAGCTGATGGCCCTGCCCCTGCCAGTGACAATGCTGGCTCCGCTCCTGCTGGGCGGCTGAAGACTCTGCCCTGCACAGTGAATAGGCCAGGTGCCTAGGCCTGGCAACACCCACAACAAACCCAAGATGGGGGGGAAATTCCACTGCATGGACAAAGGGATCAAAGCCAAAAAGGGGTATAAGAGAAGGACCCCTGAACCAAGAATTTAGACCACTTCTGACAAGGAAACCTGACCCAAGGACAAGAAGCCTGCTGATCCAAGGACTGCCTACCCCTTCTGCCAGAGTGCTGTTTGTTGGGGGAATCCTACAGTTGCTTCTTTATTTTTGCCAAGGAACCAGGAGAGAGGAACTGAGTGTGTACTCTCAAACTTGCTAAAGAAAATCTCCAAGGGTTGGAAGAGTGCCAGCCTCCTGTTGAAGTCACAGGGTCAAAGGACTTCATTTGTTTGCTGAAAGTGCTTGTTGCTGGAACCTGAAATCCAGCACCTCTGAAGAATCCAGCAATCTCGACGCCGACGGACGCCGCCGAATCCAGCTCGACATCGTGAGTAACGGCTCCAGTGTCCCGCACCTTCGACGCCGGCCGCCGGGCCCGATCGACGCCAGTAGCGACGCCAGTGAGTAGTGAGTTTGGCTCCAGCTCCAAGTGACCCTGTGTCGACGCTGCCGCTGATCGCATCGACGCCGAGTCCTCTCGACGCCGTGAGCGCTGCTCACTCTTGCAACATCGACATCGACGACGACGCCGTATCCTGCTTCATCTCGTGAGCGCTGCTCCCGCCTGACTTCGGTCGACGCCGCTGCAGATCGCCCCGACTCGGAGGTCCGATCGACGCCGAAGACGCGACGCCGGACATCTCGACGCCGCTGATCATCGAGTGCTTCACTTTTCCAAGGTACTGTGTTGTTGAGGTCTGTGCGACTCCGGGCTCGACGTAGCGCTCCTCGCGGTCGACGCCGAACCTTTGGATTAACTTTGCCTCGACGTCGTGTGACTCCCGTGTGGGTTACATTGTTGCCAAGAACTGTGTTTTAAAGAAGAAGAGTTGCTTTTGTTACTAAAGACTTTGTGCTAAGAAGAAACCGTGCTTGAACTATTATTTTTCCTTCCAAGAGTATTTATTAAGACTGTGGTATATTTTTGTCGTTATTTGGTCTTGTGCTAAGCCTTATATAAAAATCCTTATTTTTATAAGACTACTGTGTCGTGTCCATTTGTAGTGTATTCACTTTATTACTGTATGTGGTCATAAATGCTTAACGCACTGCCTCTGAGATAAGCCTGTCTGCTTTGCCAAGCTACCAAGGGGGTGAGCAGGGGTTATCTAAGTGTGTGATCCCCTTGCCCTGACTAGAAAAGGTGTGTCCCTATTTGTCAGAAGTGTATACCTCTGCCAACTAGAGACAGCCGCTTCTAACAGTGACGCATCTGGGAGATGCGTCACATTGTAAATACCCTGCACCATGGCGCATCTTTTGCGCCGCCGGTGCGTCACAAAAGGGTCACAACGGCGGCGTAAAAGAGGCGCAAGTGGCTTGTAAATCTGCGCCTGAGTCTCTTAGTTTCACCATCTCTGAGTGAAATATTACTTGATAAACCAGCGCCTCATGAAACACTTCGGACCTCTGGTTGCTAAAGGCTGATAAAGACTGTGCCACACTCAATCAGGGCACGCCATGAAGGTCACCCGTACACTACTTATATCTGGGTGGATTTCTGTTCCAAGTGGATTTCCAAGGCTCCATCAGTATCCCGCTGCGCCCACACGGTGCTGCTGTGCATGTAATGAGGAGTTGATTTTTGTAGGTATTTTTCACCCGTGCCTTGTGAATGGCACAATATCGTTTGACTTTGACCCTGGCATCAGTACCCAACAATCATATCACTTTCCAGGTGGGCATAGTGTGGCTTTCTCTCTTCAGATTCCAGCACAACCTGGAGGGTTGTTCTTGAATAGGCACAGGCGGAATTTAAATTACTTAAGTGTAATTGGTTTAATTTCTCTAATTTTATGTTACTCGTTTTAAGTGAATATTCCAAAACTACGCCATTACACCACATTGCATAGTTACATGTCGTCTGCAGCAAAAGCTTCCATGAGCAGCGGGATTAAGACGAATGGACTGAACGTGTCCTGATGTTGTCCTAAATAGACATGCCAGGACCCTTCTTCAAGCGAGGTGAGTGGTACAGCTCCAAGGCTGGCAGAGTGAAGACCACCTCATGGCAGTGTGATGATTTCAGCGCCCCCCCCCCACACACACACACCTCCAGCAGCACCCACCAGGATCACAGTATGGATCCCTTAATGCCAAGGAAACACCTCTCCAGTCACAGAGACACGTCATCTCAGGAGATGGCCTGGGCTGGTTGGCTATTTATAGATGGAAATGGATGTGTGCATCATTGGGGGACCTTTAGAAGTTGACCAGTGAATGCAATTTCATAAACGGAACCTCCCAACATTTGTTGGTTCAGGGGAATTAAAGAGAACAGAGAGCTGTGACAAGACAGAAATGCAGGGCCTTTTGAGTGAATTACTCTCATGTACACAATGTCAATTTGATTCATGTTACCAGGCTGACGTGTGTTGTTTAAGAAAAAGATTTATTAAAAAAAGAAATGCAGGGCCGCTCCTACTTTGGGGATTTCTCAGGTAGGCTGTTGATAATTATCTCACTCTTTAGTGTATTCCATGAAGCAATGTAAGGTGCACTGTAGGGTAAAGAGCAAGAGGCCCCCTGCTAATAGGATGATCGTTCCTTAAGGCAGGGATCAACGAACCAGTGCCCAAGACTTTAGGCAACTAATTTCTTGGTCAACAGTACTGAATTTACAAAGTACAATGAAAGAACCAGAAGATACTTTTTTTATCCACAAATATAAAAGTTACTTTTATTCATAACGGTCACTAAAAAACTCACTCACACAGTCCCACTCATGTCCACATGCGTACCTCAAATCAAAACATTGTTTTAGAAATAGAGCATACAAAAGCAGTCACAAAAAACTTATGGTATATTTTTTAGCAGGAGCTAATCTATTCTGCTCCAACACTGATTGAAAATGTATGTGTTCCTAGTGAAGGATGTATGACATCACAACGCATACTTTCACAACGCATGCCATTACAACGCAACTTTTACAACGCATACCATTACAACGCATAGTGCTTTGGGGCGCTGGATAGTGAATAGTTTAATTTACTATTCCAACTCCAGTCCCCGTGGATAGTAGGGAAGGTGTAGGATAGTAAATTAAACCTATTTCCTATCCTAGAGCGCCCCCCAGCGCAATGCGTTGTAATGGTTGTAAAAGTTGCGTCGTAATGGCACTGCGTAGTAAAAGTTGCGCGTTGTAAAGGTTGTCTCCCCTAGTGAATCACTAGACCCATCCCTGTGGGCACTCCGTTTCCCCATCGGCACAAAATGAGGGTTTCAACACAGTTTTCCTATTCCAATTCTTTGAATGTTTATTTCAAGCGATTTCAGCAATTATTATTCATTGCAAGGTCATCAATTCTTTTCCATGATTTTTATACATGAAGCATTATTAAAGTCAAATCCAATGCATTTCGGGCATTTTATCTCTGCCCTTCATCAGGGAATAACACTAGAAACAATAATAGAAAAAACGATATGAATAATTTATATAAAAATACCAACACTGATTGAACCATTATTTGCAAATATACATAAAAGTTGAACATTCCCTAATAAAGCTTTTTGCATAAGGACAGACAGTGTGGCGCAAACTCTGATGATTTCCGATGATTGTACATTTGCACACGGACATGAGTGAGACTGTATGAGCGAGTTTTTTAGTGTAAAATATATATTGACCGTTATGAATAAAAGTACATTTCAAATTTGTGGATAAAAAAAGTATCTTCTGGTTCTTTCATTGTGTTTTGTCAATACGGTACTGTTTAACAAGAAGTTTGTTGCCTTAAGTCTTGTGCACTGATGTATGGCTTACTGATCATTTATCTTCAAAACATATTATTACTTTGTATTACTTTCCTTCTCTTTATCTGTGAAGGTACGTACATGTATAAAGCCTCTCAGACGCAATAATATAGCCGTACCTACCTATGTGCCCATATCATTTATGTCAGAGACGTATTTATCAGCTCTGTTGAAGCCCTTATCTAAGCCGATAAAAAAGAACAATGTCAGATTACAATATGAGTAATAGGTAATATTAGGACCATAAGTTGGCAGGGTATGCTCAGACGTGAGTCCCTTGCTCACTTTGCCACTGGATTCAAGCAAGCCTGGCTGAAGACGGCTGCAATGCCAGAAACCGGTCCTGGGAAGCTTGTTTCCGGTCCAAGGAAGGCATGGCTTGGCAGTTCGGGCTGGACTGTTCCCATGAGGCACAGGGTCAGACTGATTTGCATACGGCCATGTCTGAACTGGGGTGGCAGAGTGGGCTAAAGAATGGTGATGGATTAAACCCAGATCAGTTGACTGGGGGTGAGTGCTTGTATTGTCAACGCTCCATCCATCATTTCCTTTGGTTTTTCTTCGTTCGCCATAAGTTGGCAGGGTATGCTCAGACGTGAGTCCCTTGCTCACTTTACCACTGGATTCAAGCAAGCCTGACTGAAGACGGCTGCAATGCCAGAAACCGGTCCTGGGAAGCTTGTTTCCGGTCCAAGGAAGGCATGGCTTGGCAGTTCGGGCTGGACTGTTTCCATGAGGCACAGGGTCAGACTGATTTGCATATGGCCATGTCTGAACTGGGGTGGCTGAGTGGGCTAAAGAATGGTGATGGATTAAACCCAGATCAGTTGACTGGGGGTGAGTGCTTGTATTGTCAACGCTCCGTCCATCATTTCCTTTGGTTTTGCAATATTAAGACTTAAACACCTGGATGGACGGTGCTTATACAGCGCTTGTTCCAATGACTGTTAGCTGCGGACGTTGTCAGCTTTAGAGCAGCCTGCATGTGGAGGGGCGTGTCAATGCTCTTTCTGCATATTTCTTCTGTGTTGTGGAGTATTGGCCTGGAGTAGGGTTTACACTTATTGGTGTTGTTCATTGCTACGCAAACAAATGATGGACGGAATGCTGAATAAATCATACATTTACCCCCAGCCGAGAGATCTGAGTTAAATCCATCGTTCTTTTGCTCACCATGCGACTCCAGTTTATACCCAGTCATATGCAAACCAGTCTTGACCCTTTACCTCCTAGGAACAGTCCAGATTGAACTGCCAAGCAAGGTCTTCCATGGACCGGAAACAAGCATACTGAGACCGGTTTCTGTGTATTACCCTTCACCAGCCAAGCTAGCTTGAATCCAGTGGCACTGTATGCTAGGGACCCACGTCTGAGCATACCTATCCCACTTAGGGTGAAAAGTGCTACGCAAGCAAATGATGCTCAGAATGCTGAATAAATCATACATGCACCCTCAGACAAGAGATCTGAGTTAAATACATCGATGGATTTAGGCCCAGATCTCTGTTCTGAGGTGAATTTATGAAACTGTTCTGCATTCTGTCCATCAATTGTTCTTTTTGCATTTGTCATCCCGAGTGGGACGGGTATGCCCAGAGTGGGTCCCGTGCTCTCAATGCCACTGGAGTCAAGCTATCCTGGCTGATGAGGGCTAAAAGCCCGAAACCGGTCCTAGGATGCTTGTTTCCAGTCCAGGGAGGACCTGGCTTGGCAGTTCGGGCTGGACTGTTCCCATTGGGAGCAGGGGGAAGACTGATTTGCATATGGCTGGGTCCAAACTGGAATGGCATTGTGCGCAAACAAAGAATGGATTTAGGCCCAGATCTCTGTATTGGGGTGAATGTATGACATTGTTCTGAATTCTGTCTTTCAATTGTTCTTTTTGCATTTGTTACCCCGAGTGGGACGGGTATGCCCAGACGTGGGTTACTTGTTCTCCATGCCACTGGAGTCCAGCTATCCTGGCTGATGAGGGCTGAAAGCCCGAAAGCGGTCCCAGGATGCGTGTTTCCAGTATAGGGAGGACCTGGCTTGGCAGTTCGGGCTGGACTGTTCCCATTGGGTGAAGGGTCAAGACTGATTTGCATATGGCTTGCTCCAAACTGGAATGGCGTGGTGAGCAGCAAAAAAACAATGGATTTAGGCCCAGATCTCTGTACTGGGATGAATGTATGACATTGTTCTGCATTCTGTCCATCAATTATTCTTTTTGCATTTGTCACCCCGAGTGGATGGGTATGCGAGACCTATTGAATTTGCACCCACACACAGAGCCACACACATAAAGTCAGCCACACACACACATACAGAGCCACCCACACAGAGCCACCCATACAGAGTTATTCACATAGAGCCACCCACACACACACACAGCCACCCTCACAGAGCCACCTACACACACACAGAGCCACCCTCACGCAGACCCACCTACACACACACACACAGAGCCACCCTCACACAGACCCACCTACAAAAAAAAGCTACCCACACAGAGCCACACACACAGCCACACACACACACAAACACACAGCCACACACACAGACAGAGCCACACACACACACAGACAGGGCCACACACACACACACACACAGACAGAGCCACACACACAGACAGAGCCACACACACACAGACAGAGCCACACACACACACGGACAAAGCCACACACAGACAGAGCCACACACACACAAAGACAGAGCCACACATACACATACAGAGCCACACACACACACAGACAGAGCCACACAGAGAGAGCCACACACAGCCACAGACAGAGCGCCACACACAGAGCCCCAAACACACACAGAGCCCCACACACTCAGAGCCCCCCACACACACAGAGCCACACACACACAGAGAGCCACACACACACAGAGACACACACAGAGAGAGCCACACACACACACAGAGCCACACACACAGAGACACACAGACAGAGCCACACACACACACACAGACAGAGCCACACAGACAGAGTCACACACACAGAGCCACACACACACAGAGAGCCACACACACACAGAGCCACAGACACACACACAGAGCCACACACACACAGAGCCACACACACACACACACAGAGCCACACACATACAGGGCCACACACACACAGAGCCTTACACACACACACACACACACAGACATCCTTCAATCTAGGTCAGCCACACACCCATTTCTGCCTAGTAACGCCCCAGAGAACAGAGGTAAGAAAAAAGGCTCACAAGCAGGGAACAGAGGCACTAAAAAAACGCTCACAAGCAGGGAACAGAGGCACTAAAAAAACGCTCACAAGCAGGGAACAGAGGCACTAAAAAAACGCTCACAAGCAGGGAACAGAGGCCCTAAAAATAATGCTCACAAGCAGGGAACAAAGGCACTAAAAAACAAGGGGACAAGGGGCCCGATTCACAGAATGAATTTAAGACTCAATCCTAAACTTACTATTATTTTGGTATTCACAGAATGCACTTACTACTTTTGGTATTCACAGAAGTTAGGATTTTGTCTTAAGTTTGTCCTAAGACAGACTTAAGACAGACTTAAGACAAAACCCTAACTTCTGTGAATACCAAAAGTAGTAAGTGCATTCTGTGAATACCAAAATAGTAGTAAGTTTAGGATTGAGTCTTAAGTTAGTTCTCTGAATCGGGCCCAGAGGCACTAAAAATAAATGATCACAAGCAGGGAACAGGGGCACTAAAAATAAACGCTCACAAGCAGGGAACATAGGCACTAAAATAAACGCTCACAAGCAGGGAACACACAAGCAGGGAACAGAGGCACTAAAAATAAACGCTCACAAGCAGGGAACACACACGCAGGGAACAGAGGCACTAAAAAAATGCTCACAAGCAGGGAACATAGGCACTAAAAATAAACACTCACAAGCAGGGAACAGAGGCACTAAAAATAAATGCTCACAATCAGGGAACAGAGGCACTAAAATAAACACTCACAAGCAGGGAACAGAGGCACTAAAAATAAACGCTCACAAGCAGGGAACAGAGGCACTAAAAATAAACGCTCACAAGCAGGGAACAGAGGCACTAAAATAAACGCTCACAAGCAGGGAACACACAAGCAGGGAACAGAGGCACTAAAAAGAAACTATCCCAAGCAGGGAACAGAGGCAAGAAAACGATTACAACCAGACCACAAAGAGGGAACTCACCTTGGCGATGGCCTTCTTGTAGCTGGTCACCGCCTGCTCGATGAGGCTGGAGACCTGTAGGGCACCACCACCCAGGTCCTCCCTCCCGCCCGCAGCAGAGTAGAGGCCTAAAGACAGGGGCAGCCCTAGTTGGGGGTCTGTCGAGTCTGGCATCCATCCTACCAGCCTCCCCTCAGCAAAAGGACGGCGACGGGGGCACCTATCCGCCGCACACAGCCCAACACCTACGGCCCCAGTTTCACTCGGTGACTTTTCCTCGACAGAGAACTGCCACCACGGGCCGCGCGGGACACGGACCATGCTAGAGGATTCTGAGCACATTTGCCACTGAGCTGCGGCAGGTGGTGGTGATTGAGGTGAGGCCTCCCTCTCTCCTGCTAATTTGTTTCTGTTAAATCTTTCCTGTTTGTCTTCTCTGTATTACTCAACTACTCCTGAAATAATAACCCTGGATTTGTCCCAGCTCATATTTGGCCTAAAAAGGACTGCTTCCAGGGTAGTACTAGCAATATACAGCCATTATAAGGGTTCAATGGTGGTAGCTACACCCCTGCATTCCACCGACCAGGACGTCAGAGCTGTAGCTGATTGCCGAGTAATCCTCTCTAGACTGCTCATAGAGCGCTGCACTGCCTAAGGTTGAAGAAATGCCTCGAAGCACATTGCGAATACAAACATATACAGGTAGCATTACGATCAGTACAGCTGTATCAAGTACTGTCTAGGGGCACATCAGGGTGAAGAATGGAGAGGGCGCCTCCTGCCCCAACATGGATTCAAGACCTTTGAAAGAAGTTTTAGCTCAGTGAGTAGTACCGAATTTGCATCGACTGACAAGCGCGGGAAAGGACTATTGCTCACACTGGTGCTAATTAAATGAATACCCGAACAGCTGAAACAGAGGCACTTTCACTGTTCGCACGTGCCCTCCCCCGCCAGGGCGCCTCAGGCCAGGCACTCACTTCCATGCACGTGAGGACACACCGAGACATCCCTGTCACGCTCCCACGTGGCGCGCTCCCTCGCGGAGCAAAGGCCAGGGCTGCCACCTCCACCACACGACCCTCAGGCACTCTGCGCCGACTGGAGCGGTGTCTCCCCTGAAGCCCTCCCAGACCCGGTCGGTCACTTGACGCGGTAATCCGCCTGCCTCCACAATAAGGCTTTGTTGTACCGCTACTTTCTGTCATAATCTTCGGAATTAAGCCCACTCTCTGTTTACGGAGACGGGATGAAAGGAGGGGCTGGCAGGAACAGAATGACCTTCTGGTAAACACATCTGGGATAATTTGTTTCTGTTAAATCTTTCCTGTATTTCTTCTCTGTATTACTCAACGACTCCTGAATTAATAACCCTGGATTTATCCCAGCTCATATTTAGCCTGACCCAAAGCCGGAAAGTGACAGTCACACAGAAATGCCAGTGAAACTGCCCTAAATGTTTCCGCTACTGACATTGCATTGGCGCTGCTCGCCTGCCCCGTCGGCCCTGCCTCTGCCGATGGCCCCTGGGAGTCTGCCGGCCAGCCTGCCGTCAAGAGACCTCCTGGGCTCTGCATTGGTCCACTGCGTTGCGGGGGGCCTCAGTATACCGGAGCTAGGCCGTGCGTCCTGGAAGTGAGTGGCGATGCTGCTAATACGGGGACAGGGCCACCCTAGCCAGGCTCCACGTGCTGCACACCGGTATGCCGCCACCGCTGTGGCGGGAATGCGCTTCACTCCAACCTTTTCATCGTCAGCCCAAGTTTGTAAGTAGTGCTGGGGAAACAGCGTAAGCACAACGGAAGTAGATCTGTGACGCTGGGTTCCTTTGCGTTGGCCCTGGTACCGACAACAGGGGGAAAATGGACAGAGGAGACATGGGCAGCAGGAGTCGGTGAGCCCCATCCTTTTCGGATTGGGGGGCATGTTTTTCTTTCACCCCTCTTCTCCATTGGCTGGAGGAGAGGAAGAAACAAAAAACAACAGGCCCCTCAATCCGAAAAGGACGGGGCTTACAGCTAAAAGAGATGTCACAGAAACCTCTTCTCCAATGGCTGGCCGCCGTGAAGAGAAGAGGGGCGGGGTTTACCCTTGCAACTCTGAGACATGAAGTCTCGCTGCAAGACTACGCATGCGCGCAGCCTACACAGGCCGAGACCTAAAAAGGAGATCCAATCATGAGGTAGTCAACTCAGCACACGAGGTAATGATCCCTCTACAAATAGCAAATCATAAGTGTGCATTCACTAATTAGAAAATAATCTCAATTTTGTTCAGACTCCTCTTGTAAAAGACTGTCGACGTGTGCGCGTTTCGGCCTCCTACTCCTTCTTGACCTCCTCAGGACAAGGGTAAATAAACTTCTCGTATCCAATGCAAGTGCCCTGCAACCAGAGCTCCGTCCACCGACGGTCTCAAACTCACCCGGACACCCACTTTGTTACTTCATTGTCTCAATAATCAGCAGGGTGTCACTCAATATTTAGATGTTCTCACCCAGCTAGTTGTGAATTATTACACTATTTTGTTAAACTGGGCGTGTGGGATCCTAATTCACATGCAGATCCAATGTGGGGATGATTCAGTAGTGATGATGATATGTGTGCATCTGTTCTTTGAATTTTTATGTTGCCTGTCATAAACTGATATCGTTTTTGGTCAGCACAATGTGCTGGGCGGAATTCTTGATTTAATTTTAACCATTAGTAATCATTATCATTAGCATTCCCAAGCAGGAATCCTTCATAAGGAAATCAGTCCTACCCCCCACCTCCCTCAAAGAGACAGTAAAGACTGAACTAACAGACTAGGCCCCAGGAGAAAAATGTTGGCTTTCTGTGGCCTCATCACTAAGCTGCAGCATGGAGCCTGCGGCACAGTGACCATGAAAGTGGGTTCTTATATCTTCCTTAAGCCTCTTAAGTTCTGACTTAACTTGCTGACATCAGCCACTAATACTATCTTATTGCTCCAGAGGAAAACTTTAGCATATACTTTTAATTTCAGAATCTAAAATAAGTATTTCATAGTGCCTGTTACAGGGCCGGACTGGGAACTGAAAGCAGCCCTGGCAAATTTTTCCAGACCAACCCTGTCCGGCGCGTAGCGGGCGAGCGCAATGAGCGAGCCCGACCGCTACTAGGGGAGTTTGGGGGGGTATCACCCCCAGAAAACTTTGGAAAACAACAGACCAAAATGGTGAACTTTACAGCACAGTTTTCATTACATATTCAATTGTATAAACCTTTAAAGCACAGTAAATAGTAGATGATGACCTTAAAGAGCCCCAGGTTACCGACCCAGTCATATGTAACCATAGACATTGTTTCAGAGAGCACCAAAAATAGACCCAGTTAGTGAATCAGAGAGAACAAAGTAAAAGTGAAACTAGCCCCCACATGGTGTGTAACAAGCAGGCGCAGTGAGCAACCACTACTAGGGGGAGTTTGGGGGGTTGAACTTGCCAATTTGGTGTAAGCCAATTTTACAGTGTTTGAATGGAAAGAGCGCAAGCACTTTAGCACTGGTTAGTGGTGGTAAAGTTCACTGAGCCCTAAGAGCCAACAAAAATTGCCTTTTTTGATGTAATAAAGCAGATCAAACTGGATTTTAATTTGGAGGAATCGGAGGCTGACAAGGACTTATTTAACCATGCCTCAGCATTCAGTATGAACAATATGTAGCTAAAAACATTTTACATGTGCTAATGGTGTTGGGACTTTTTCTGAGTTAGCTTCCTTCTATATCTCCTTGGGTACCTGAAGAAAAGAATGCAGTTTAGAATGCAGGCATTTATCATCAGTTAGTGTCCTTTCCAAGTTCAATCATGGAATTAATTACTTAAATTATTTTTCAGTCCACGAAGAAAATATGACAATGTGTCTTAATTTATGGGATTTTTTTACCAGAAAGTGGCAGCCCGTGTCCAACATATATTTTGGTGCACTGAATAACTACTCAGGCGCCCTTACAGAGCAGATATTTCTGGATCTATGTGTTAAATCTAATGCAAATTACTCATTCCATCCTTGTTAGATCATTAAACATCGTTAATTCAATAGTCAGGGTAGATACAAAGCACCCAACATACCTTGAGCATATAATCAGTTCTTCCCTCTTACTTGAACCACACTGAAACCTGACGTACTCCTCTTTGTGATAATAGATGTAGTGTTTTTGATGGTTAATGTAAAGTTTCTGTTTCCATACAACTTTAGATTGGAAGCTGGAAAGAATATGTACAAAATTGGCAACACTCTCAGTTTGAACATTAAGTCTATTAAACCATATGCCATGCTTTAAAAATCATATCCATGTGCCATTTCACACCCATCATTCTTAAGTCATGGTGCCTTATCACTGCAGCACAATTTGTTCCTCGTCTGGCTCCCAATTGTTTTTCTTCTATGCTCTGTGTGCTACCATGCCTTAGTACCCAAAGGCTGTTAGAGAAAGTCTCTGACAATAAGACTTACCTTACCTTCACTGGCCCGGTCCCGTGTTGTCTAATCTGGAACAGTAAGCAGGCAGCTTACCTGCCCTCACCTTACCCAATCACAATGCTGCAATGGCAGCTATGTGATTGGTCGGGACACCGACCAGCCAGGCGTCTATGGGGAGACCATTTTCCCATGTATGCCAAATTGTCAGCTCCCTCAGCAGTGCGAAAATCACTCCTCCCCTGCCCTGGAGCAGACCTGTCCGCCCGCTCGCCCCAACCAAACCCTTCTGCTTTCCCGCAGTGTGAGAAGCAGAAATATAAAATGGTATTCATAGTACAATTGTAGGTTTTTGCTTCTTGCACAGTAAGAAAGCAGTGGGGCGATGCTCCTCTGCCCACATGGAGGAGCTGCCCCTGGCAGGAGGGTTTATGATGGAAAAAATACCCCACTTTTTGCTCAGATCTTTTAATTTTTTATATCTAGGTCAAATCTTACCCCCAATAAGTTATGTGCATGCCCTTCGTAAAGGTTTACTTGTCATCTTTTCATTGCTAATTGTTGTATTTGGGTGCTAAACTAGTACTAATGAGGTGAAATATTTTCTCAGACAGTATTACCATGTCTAATAATGACGCAATACTGAAGTCAGACAATCACAAAATGTGCCAAATTATGCCTCATATTTTGGCTTACTTGCCGCATAGTTTAGCCAACTGTTTTGCATAATTTGGAGCTCCTTTGTTGCTCAATTCCAGTTGCTCTGCTTATAGCCATGCTGCGTTTGCACAGATAAACTTACCACAGATAATGTATTCCACGAGCTCAGAAAACGCTACTGATGATAACTGCTTCTACGTAAATATAGGCATCATATTTCTTGCATCAGTACAAAAAAATACTATTGATAAAATCTCTCACTGAACACTAAATGAATTTACCTGAATTGCTTGAACTAAAACCAATCTTTAGATAAGGACTTCAGGGAATCTTTTACATTTTTAACACATCCAGGGATCTCATTCATGGCTAGAAGGCTCTCTCAATAGTTCAACTAATATATTTGTCGATACTACTATTGCAGGCTCCAAGCTCTCAGTCTCTGTTGACTCACCCTCTCCATTTTATCCCTGGGAAAAACTCCGCCAGTTGCAATACTGGCACCAACAAAGAAGGTGGCGTCCTCTCTTTTATATTATATGATTTCATTGGCTGAGATCTAGTCATTTCTGGTCACTTCACCTGGTCCAGCTCTGGCAACTGTCAGTAATATGCTATTATTATTTAGGTGTCACCAACATCAAAGCAGAGGATTTCAGAGAATAATACTGTAAGATGTAGTTTTTCAATGAAGAGAAATTGCTGGAGGAGGGCAGGAAATGCAGGGCGACAAGGAGGGACGGGGAACATCCTTTACAACGCAACTTTTACCCCGCACTACCATTACAACGCAACCACTACAACGCAAGTCGTTACAACGACTTGCGCTGGAGGGCGCTGTAGGATAGGGAATAGTTTAATTTTCTATCCAACACCTTCCCTACTATCTACGGGGATTGGAGTTGGAATAGAAAATTAAACTATTCCTCTATCCAGCGCCCCCCAACGCAAGTCGTTGTAACGACTTGCGTTGTAAAAACTGCGTTGTAATGGCATGCGGGGTAAAAGCATGCATTGTGATGACATACAACCAGGAGGGACTGCATCCTAGTATTGTTCCCCACTAGGGTGATAGCTGAGCACCTGGGGACACTGTAGGTGGAGAGGGCCGGTCACACCTCTTTTTTATTGCCCTGAGTGGGGCGTCAGGAGGGGAGGTGTAAGGCCAAGGGGTCTTATAAAGGAATATCTTCCAGGGCTAGGCCTCTTTGGCAATTGGCATTTACCCCCCACCGTTCAAGCGACTTATATATATATTACCTACTGGCGATAGCCAGTAGGTATATATAGTAAATCCACAGAATTCGATTGAGAATAACTTTGGCGTCGATTGAGGAAATTGCGTGAAATTTTCCAAAATTTTGGCCAGCTCAGTTCTGCTCCTTCCCTGAAAGTTTTAGGGGGATTCGTCAAGCGGGGTTCGAGAAAAAAGGGGGTCCCAAAACGTGTTTTCCCCATGTTCATTTCCATAGGACAGATAGACAAGGCTACAGCCCGAACCGCTGAATGGAATTACACCAAACTTTGCAAAATTGTAGGGACTGGTACGCAGAAGTGCCTTTTCTATATTTGGTGAAAATTGCTCCAGTGGTGTTTATGAAAATTAACTTCAAAAACTCATATATATCTGGGCGGAGCCTAACCACACATCTCTGCGTGAGATCTGATTGGCTGTCAGCACTTCATCCAAGAAGTGTTGGCAGCCATCTTGGGACCAATATATATGATAGCACCTCATTAAAAAGCATTGTCGTTAATAGAGGGTTTTAGGACTTTAGTTACATTATAAATCATTTGTTGATGGTACCATAGTCATTTAAGGAATTGTGGTGTGTTCTAAGGTGATTTTACCATGTGCAAAAGCCTTCTGCTGGGATATCATGAATCATGTTTGAAAAAAAACTATTATCTCGTGATTTTCCCACAGTGGTTTGCAAGGGGATCTATAAGCTAAACTGAAAGCATATTTTCTGTAAATTCACATTATCTTTCTCAGTCATGTGAGAATGAAGTCTGACATCCTCAGTAAAACATGTACATCCAACAAGGACAGAGACTGTCAGTTGATTCCTTTGTGTTCTACTGCAGCCTCCTAGAGTGTTCTAAAGAACAACTAGAGCGCTAACAGTCCTACTTATTACAAAGGTATGGCACACCTGAAGCCATCTTGATTGGAATAAAGTGGTAACTCTTAAAACATTTAATTTAAAAAGAAACAAAATGAGGGGGTATATTTTGCCATAGAAAGTATGATTAGTGCTGCAGAAAGAAAAAGTAGGGCACATTTTGAGTGACTTCTCAAATCCTCTTCTATTTCATTAAAAAATTCTGACATGCAGTCTCCCAAGATGGCCACCAGAGACAAAAGAGCCCAAATGTAGCGCAAATATCACCCAGATGTAGCCCAAGTATAGCCCAATGACAGAATGTCCCAGAGTGTTCTAAAGAACGACTAGGGCGCTAACAGTCTTACTTATGACAAAAGTATGGCACACCAGAAGCCATCTTGATTGGAATGAAGTGGTAAGTCTGAAAACATTTAATTTAAAAAGGAACAAAATGAGGGGGGTCATTTTACCATAGAAAATATGATTAGTGCTTCAGAAAGAAAAATTAGGGCACATTTTGAGTGTCTTCTCAAATCCTCTTCTATTTCATTAAAAAAGTTCTGACATGCAGACTGAAACATGCACTTTGAATACCAGCAGCAGACTTCCCTGGTGAGCAGTAGCTTTACTACAGTGATCTAATGAGCAACTAGAGTGCTAACATTCAGAATTTATGGCAAATGTGTGACACATCTGAATGCCTTCTTGATGGAACCAAAGTAAACAAGCATTGAAAATGCAATAGATCTCGCCCTCGTTTAAGTTAAAGCCATTCTGTTTGTAATGAGGGGGCTTTTTAGCTTTGCTTTTAAAACTTTCATGTAAATAACATGCATTTGTATGCATATATGTATGCATGCATTTATATATGTATTTATATAGATATGCAGATTATATATGTTTATATATGTATGTGTATATATATATATATATATACACATACATATATATATATATAAATGCATATGCATATATATGCATATATATATATGTGTATATGTGTGCGTGTAGAGAGAGGTAGAGAGGTAGAGGTATAGAGGTAGAGAGTTAGAGGTTGAGAGGTAGAGGTAGAGAGGTAGAGACTAGTAGAGAGAGGTAGAGAGTAGAGAGTGAGTAATAGAGAGTAGAGAGTGAGTAGTAGAGAGTAGTAGAGAGCAGTAGAGAGAGTAGCAGAGAGTGAGTAGTAGAGAGTAGTAGAGTGAATAGTAAAGTGAGTAGTAGAGAGTAGTAGAGAGTGAGTAGTAGAGAGTGGTAGAGAGTAAGTAGTATAGTGAGTAGTAGAGAGCAGTAGAGAGTGAGTAGTAGAGAGTAATAAAGAGTGAGTAGTAGAGAGTAGTAGAGAGTGAGTAGTAGAGAGTGAGTAGTAGAGAGTAGTAGAGAGTGAGTAGCAGAAAGAGAGAATAGTAGAGAGTAGTAGAAAGAGAGTAGTAGAGAGTGAGTAGTAGAGAGTAGTAGAGAGTGAGTAGTTGAGTGAGTAGTAGAGAGTGAGTAGTAGAGATATTAGAGAGAGAGTAGTAGAGAGTGAGTAGTAGAGAGTAGTAGAGAGTGAGAAGTAGAGAGTGAGTAGTAGTGAGTAGTAAAGAGTGAGTAGTAGAGAGAGAGTAGTAGAGAGTGAGTAGTAGAGAGTAGAGAGTAGTAGAGAGTGAGTAGTAGAGAGTAGTAGATAGTGAGTAGTAGGGAGTGAGTAGTAGAGAGAGAGTAGTATAGAGTAGTAGAGTAGAAGAAAATGAGTAGTAGAGAGTGAGTATTAGAGAGTAGTGGAGTAGTAGAGATTAAGTAGTAGAGAGTAGTGGAGAATATTCCAAAGTTTGGCACAGCACCACTTGCACAATAAGTCCAATCAAATCATATCACTTAGAGTCCTTATTGAAGCGCTGAATCTTGGTGTATATTCAAATGCTTTTATTTTCCTTAAGTTTATCTACCACAGCCAGCCAACGCGTTTCGTTCTGTACAACTTATTCAGGGCGTTCTTATTTCCTTCAAGTTATGTCGGTATCCTGTTGTCATATAACTAGATATTTCTTCCAAATGTTAGACGAGACGTAAGTACATTCTTATTCAAAGTGACTAGGTATCAATTTTACCCACACAATTCGGGCAGACTTGAGTAATTTATAGCATCCTCAAAGTCAGTCTTTCAAAAATTCCAAAGTATAGGACATGATAATCCAAATCCAAATGTTTCTCAAGAAAAGTTATTTTCAATCGTTCGGAATATCGGCGTTTGGGCAGATATGACCCAGGGACCCCCAGTATGCAAGGGGAATTAGTCCCCCCTCTGCAAACGCGCCAGTGGCCTGCGTTGCAGAGAGGTGTAAAAAGGGGGCATAGCCTCATTACACCTCTCTGCAATGCAGACCCCTGGCGCATACTGGAGGCTCCTGGTGGGCTAGTTGGCCCCCAGGGACCCCCAGTATGCAAGGGTAATTAGTCCCCCCTCTGCAAACGCACCAGGGGGCTGCGTTGCAGAGAGGTGTAACAAGGGGCATAGCCTCATTACACCTCTGCAATGCAGCTCCCTGGCGCATACTGAAGGTTCAAGGTGGGCTAGTTGGCCCCCAGGGGCCCGCAGTATGCAAGGGGAATTAGTTCCCCCTCTTCAAACATGCACGGGGGCTGCGTTGCAGAGAGGTGTAAAAAGGGGCGTGGCTTCATTACACCTCTCTGCAATGCAGTCCCCTGGCGCATACTGGAGATTCCTGGTGGGCTTTCAGGCCTTATATAGTTAGGAATTAGCATTTAAAAAACCTTGCAAATTCACTGAAAAAACCCTAGGTTTCAGGCCTTATATAGTTAGAAATTAGCATTTAAAAAACCTTTGAAAATCACTGAAAAAAACATAGGTTTCATGCCTTATAGAGTAAGGAATTAGCATTTAAAAAACCTTTAAAATTCACTCAAAAAACTATAAGTTTTAGGGGTGTTATAGTTACCTGGACATTTCACTCATACAAAACCATTGAAATTGCTCCTACATAGTTAGTTGTACTAACTATATTTCGCGCACCCGCAATCCACTGCTGATCATGTCACATATTACATCATTCATGACATGGTCAGTGACATCACTGATGACATCTCAAATGACATCACTGATGACATCACTGATAACATCATCCATGTGACAATCACATACACCTTTTCATACACTAGTAAAATCTTTCATCACTCTTTGTAAAATACAGAGTATCATATTTGAATCCATTGTTACAGCAATACAAGTATCTAAAAACCCACTCAGTGATTCATAGATGTATACACACATCTAATCACTTACCTGTAGATCTATACTACTATTATAAAGGAAGAACTTTGAGGCTTTGAGGCGGGTAAACTCGGGAACCACAACGCCAATCCACACACCCGATACATTGTTGGAATCCTCAGGGTGTGCAGATGGATATAGGCTATATAAATTTAAAAAATACGTTATATTTAAAACATTTACATTAAAAACAACGTAGTCCCCTCCAAGTAGCGCCGGCCGCGACCTGCGTGCTGACGTCGTCCAGGAGCGCGAGGAGGAGCGGCGTCCAGGAACGCGAGGAGGAGCGGCGGACATGTTGCGGGGGAGGAGCACTGATGAGCGGCACACAGGCGGTGAGCAGCAGCGGACCGGCGGAGCGGCGAGGAGCACTGAACTGAGGAGCGGCGGCTGAGGTAAGGCTCCGGGGGACAATGTCGGGGCAGGCGGGGGGCAGGGGCAGGCGGGGGACCCTCTGCCATAATTGTGCTCAAGCTCCCGACTCCTGCCGGCCGCTCCATACTCTGTTAACTCCTACTCTTATCCCTGCAACCTCTGCTCATCCTCCCCTCTCTGCAAACAGAGCGCCAGAGCCCCACTTACCCAGAAAGCTCCCCAGTGCCTCAGGCGCTGCTGCTGGCCACCACTGCTTTTTTTTTTTTTTTTGTGAGGTATCAAGGGCCCCCTGATAAGGATAAAGATCCTGGGTCAGGGGAAACATACAATGTGAAGGTATAAACCCAGGCTATCTTAACAACAAGACACTAGCTATGCGCAAGCACAGACTATTACCGAAGCAGAGAGTATAAACTGTAACACAAACAATGAAATTGATATCAAAACCAGTTTGTTTTAATTAAAAGAGGATTCATTTTTACAATAAATTTTATTGTAAAAATTAATCCTCTTTTAATTAAAACAAACTGGTTTTGATATCAATTTCATTGTTTGTGTTACAATTTGGCTGGCCACCACTGCAACACTGGGCCTCTGGCATATTTGTGTGAGGTAAGCCTCCGGAGGACAATGTCAGGGCAGGCGGGGGTGGGGGCAGCCGGGGCATGGGGCGGACGGGGGCCCGGGCTGCTGGCCAATGTCGGGGCAGGCGGGGATCGGGGAAGCCTGATTGCTCCCGGACAAGGTCGGGACGGGTGCTAGTTCAGTCATACATGCTGTCAATGAACAATAGAACACTATCAAAAATACTTATACACCTAAATCGACATTACACACCAGCACACATCCTATTCACATATCAAGTCATCCTACTCACTTATGCAAACAATGGATCATACTTACATATTTACTTATCTACACACTTATACAAACACAACTTCATCTATTCATTTAGATAGTAAGTCATACTTATTGAATTATAAAATCATTATTACAAGTATAAAGTTATCCATACAGTCACTCACACAATCATTGAGTCTTATGTATACTTATTTATATACAACAACTGACACATACACTGCCTTTTATTTTTCTAGTTTGTTGGACATGTACCATTGAGAAATATATTTGCTCATCACCACACCCATAAAGATATTCACTCACCCAAACAACTGTTAGAACATGTATGTTGGACCTGGCCCTTTTTGGCAGGTTCACCCCTAAACTTTTTGCTTTTGCCTAGCCTGTTTCTGTGACCTGGTGTTAGTGATTTTAGGCCTTTGCGCACTTTTTCACTGTGGTACAGTGTAAAGTGCGTGAGCTCTCTGTGTATGTGTGGTGAGTGACCTGCCCTCCCATAGGAATGAATGGGGAATATGTATGCCCATGGTAGTTCCTGATGTGTGGGGAGTGCAGGGTCGAGTTTGATATGTGCGAACTCGTGAGATTGAATGCTGCGCAATGGTATATGCGGCATAATTGTGTCTAGTGTAGAAGTGCCACTTTTAGAGGTTGGCATATTTGTATAATTTGTGTCTGGCGTGTGATTGGCTGAGGCTGGCTGGTGAGCCTGGCTCCAAGAGTCTGGGAGGGTGTGCCCCGGTGGTGAATGGAGTGTTTAGCATGCTGATGTGAGGGGAGGAGTGAGCCTGGGCCTGCTTGTGGATTGACCGTCTGGTTTGAGGGTCCTGAATGAGGCTGGGTTTTCCCCACACAGTGCTGGCTCCACCCCCTGGGGTGCGTCTGATGTCCCTAGCCTGGTCAGTGAAAGGAATTCCCTATAACCAGTTCTAGCTGGTTCTCACACTGCCTGCACCCTTGAGACAAAGGATTTTGGGTATAAAAAAGGGTGCTGTGACACTCTATAAATGTTCTTGTTTCTGACTTGAATCCTGCCAGGGGCGTGCTGCTGCTTGGGCCCAGGGGAATCCCTGGGCCCTGCCCAGCCCCTGGATGACTGATGGACTTTCCCTGGGGACCTTTGCCTGTGGTCCCCTGCTGCAGACTTCTGGGAACTTTCTCTTGCTTTTGCCAAGGCTTATTATAGCCTAAAGTGCCTGGAAGGACTCTGTACATCACATGACTTTTGGTTCCTGCTAGCGCTTGGGAGCGCTGTTTTCCTCCCTGAAGCACCTGGAAGCGCTGTATCTCGTCATAGCGCTTGGGAGCGCTTTTTTTAAAAAAAAAAAATTTTTTTTTTTATTCTTTTATTAATATAAAGGCATCGCAATCAGTGAGAATGATACACATAATCGGCACATTTACGTTTATACAATACCAAACTGGAATCATAAGCGGTAGTATTCCTGGTACATCATAATCTCAGTCTGCCTGTCTAAGCCCTGCATATGTAGTTCCGTGCATCAGACATATGTTACCAGTATTGCTTAACATATTAAGTAGTAGTGCCACGATGCCCAACCTGTGAAACTGTCTTGCAACTTTCAAGAAACAATCCCCCCCCACACCCCAACTTAGTGTCATCACTTTTGATTATGTTGCACACCTCCCCTCATCCCAACAGGCCTCCTCGCCCTAGTATCGTATCACATTGCAGTCATCCCAACACGTTGCCACAAATAGCACCGAGAATCAGAACCTCTTAGTCTCAACTATCACTCTTCCTCCTCCTCGGAATCTAGGTCATCTCCCTCCGGTAAGGGCTCACAGATTTCCCCCCTGTAAACATTCCACTCTGTCCACACCTTGTTCCATTTGCGGGGTGCAGCTCGAAGGACATACACAGTTCTTTTCGTGACCATTAGGATGTCCATGTGTTCAGCCCATCTGTCTACAGTGGGTACGTCCGGAGCTCCCCATTTCTGTGCAATGTCACGTTTCGCCACTGTCATGGCATGTGTGGCCCAGATGATACCGTATCTGTTCAGGTCATTGGGGTCCCATATGTTTAACAGGCACTTACGCGGGTCTGGCAGAGTGGAAACCCTAAGTGTTTGGGATATGGTGCGCATTATCCGTGTCCAGTATTCCTGAATTTTGGGGCAGGCCCAGAGTGTGTGAAACAGTGTTCCTTCCTCCCCGCAACCTCTCAAGCAAAAGGGATTGGGCGCTCTGTGTATTTTGTGGAGTAGAGTCCTGGTGTAGTAGATGCGATGTAAAATTTTTAGTTGTACTAGTCTAAATTTGGCCGAAATGCCTATTTCTCTTGGAGAAGCCAAGGCCTCATTCCACTCCGTTTCAGCCATCATTCCTAGCTCCCCCTCCCATCGTTCCTTAAGTTTTGTCGTGGGGTCTTTTAAGTTGTTTATTAGTTTTTTGTAAGTGAGGGACGTGGCGCTCTGCTGCATATATTCCGTTAATAGCCTGTCCTCAAGTGGCGAGGAGTCCGGCAGATCAGTGCCCTGCGGGACCGCTCGGAGCAGTGCGTGTCTAATTTGGACATAACGAAATGTTTCAGTGGGTCTGAGGTCGTATTGCTGTTGTAAGTTGTAAGAATGGGATCACTGTGTCATTGTCCCAAAGGTCCCCCACTGTGGAGATACCTATCAGGTCCCATTGTGCGAATCCCTTGCAAGTTCTAAGGTTTCCCAGTGACTTAGTGTCCCACAGTGGTGTCATCTTGGTAATTCTTCCTGTCCAGCCCAGCCGTGCCTGTGCTATATGCCAAAGGGCAGCTGTGTGCCGTGTCGGGCCGTGTAGATGTTTAAGCTGCGGTTTATTATACAGGACCGACAACATGGAGTCTGTCCCTAATTGTGCCCAATCTGCCCTGTATGCTGGGTCGTTTCTCGGTGCGTGGACCCATTGGTTAATTATTTTAAGCTGAGCCGCCCAGTAATATATCTGAATGTTGGGAAGTGCGATCCCTCCCTCATACCAACTTTTCACCAGTTTGTCGTAGGCTATTCGCGCTGCACCATTGCTCCAGAGGAGGCTGGAGACCAGCGCCGCAATCTGTTTGAAGTAACGCGGAGGGACAAGATGCGGGGTGTTTTCCAATATGTAAAGAAATCTGGGGAGTGCCATCATCTTAAATAAGGCTGCGCGCCCCAGGAGGGTGAGGGGCAAGGTCGCCCAGTGCTTAACGTCAGC
Source organism: Lissotriton helveticus (assembly GCF_964261635.1). Taxonomy (NCBI): domain Eukaryota; kingdom Metazoa; phylum Chordata; class Amphibia; order Caudata; family Salamandridae; genus Lissotriton; species Lissotriton helveticus. The sequence continues at coordinate 1,117,932,659 of NC_136072.1, forward strand.
GCGCAGGCGTTCCAGAGGTGGCTTCAGGTTGCTAGTGAAGAAATCTGTCTCAGAATGCACAATGACAATGCCCAGGTACTTGAAGGAGGTCACCGGCGCTGCTAGAGGGCAACTATCCGGCAGGCTCGGCGCCGGACCCTTCAACGTGTAGATCATCGATTTTGCCCAGTTTAGGGTATAGCCCGACGTCTCCCCATGTGTGTTACAAATGTCCAGCAAGGCTGGGATGCCGTTATCACGGTCGACCATGTAAATGAGCATATCGTCGGCATAGAGGGAGACCTTGTCTTCCCATCCCTCCTTCCATTGAATGCCTCTAAATAAGGGCGTGTGTCTGATCAGAATCGCTAAAGGCTCGAGCACCAGTGCGAAGAGCAGGGGTGACAGGGGGCACCCCTGTCTGGTACCCCTGCCCAACGGGAACGCCGGTGAGATGTGGCCATTAGACACTACCTGCGCCACTGGTTTAGTATAAAGTAGCCTTATCCAGGCTATATATTTCGATCCAAAGCCCATACGTGTGAGCACCTCGAAGAGGTACTCCCATTCCACTAGGTCAAAAGCCATTTTTGCATCGAGGGAAATGATCACCGCCTTCTCAGTGAGGAGGTGCGATCGTGCCAGCACCCCATGCACTCTCCTGAGGTTCAGCGCCGTGCTCCTATGGGGCATAAAGCCCGATTGGTCGGGGTGGATCAGGGTATTCAGATGTGGCATCAGGCGGTTGGCCAGTAGTTTAGCCAGTACTTTGGCTTCCATATTTAATAATGATATCGGGCGATATGTGGTACAGTCGTCTGGAGGTTTACCCGGTTTAGGTATAGCCACGATCGTGGCCGTGCGTTGGTCTAGCGGCAGTTCCGCCCGATCCCTACTGTCCAGATACATGTCCAGTAAGGGACCACTAAGTTCTGAGGCCATCGATTTATACCATTCCACCGGAAGCCCATTAGGTCCCAGTGCCTTGCCTGATTGTAGTGAATGTATTGCTAACTGGATTTCCTCTTCTGAAGGATCTGCCTCTAGCTCTTGTGCAGTCTCCGGTGGTATGCCGGGGAGGGTTATGCCAGCCAGCGACACCGCCGCCATTTGTGCAGTGATGACACGATCTGGTGTGTATATTGTGAGAAGTTGGCCTGATGTGCAGTGTTCACTATTCTAGTGATCACTATATATCAGTCCAAACAACCCTTATTGATGATTGGTTGTAAGTCAACCTTATAGACCAGCTATCCTAGTAGCATGGATACGAGCAGTCTAAGGCTAAGACTCTAGAGGGCGTGTTAAGCCAGCTGTTTTACCATCACATTACCCCTTGAACACCCAGTGAAAGGACACCACACGGTATACACCTGTTACAACGCAATTTTTACTCCGCACTACCACTACAACGCGACCATTACAACGCATACCATTACAACGCATTGCGCTGGGGGCGCTCTAGGATAGGGAATAAGTTTAATTTTCTATCCAACACCTTCCCTAGTGTCCACGGGGACTGGAGTTGGAATAGAAAATTATACTTACCACTATCCAGCACCTCTAAGCGCTATGCGTTGTAACGGTATTCGTTGTAAATACCGCGTTGTAATGGTATGCGGAGTAAAAGTATGCGTTGTAACGTCATACATCCACACCACACAAGTGTTATGAAAATAAACAGTGTATTTATTAGAATCACAACAACCCTGTACTCTTTATGAGGACAGGGTGCTAGGCACACAACAAAACTCTTACGAAAATACTTAAGTTAGCACGGTATACACAAATGCCCGAGGGGCACGAAAAAAACATATACTTTAAAAGTGGAATGCGAAATTACTAGCAGGTAAGTACAGTACTAATAGGCTTTGGAATCGCTAGGACTTGACTAGGGAATCGTTAGATTACTTCTAGGAGACCTAGGGGACTCAGGTGCAGAGTGTGCACTCTCACGCGGGATGCGGGACAGAGTCTATGGAAGCTAGTAACGCTAAAGTTAGTGTTCACGGGCGAACCCGACCTGGTAGGGAGAAAACGACAGTGGATCCTGACCCTTGGATAGTGAGGCTATGCTGGGGCACCGAAATGCCAAAGTTACCTAGCCCAGGGGCTGCAGCTGCATAGGTCTCAAAAGACGTTGGGAATCCTCGTTGCCGGACCAGGAGCCTGGAAGAAAGATGCTGGCAGGCGACCAGTGAAGATTGTTCGAAGTGATCCAAGCCTGGATCTGGAAGATGGATGACACCTGAAAGCAGAGGGGACCAAGTTCGTGACTACTAGCCAGTAGTCAGTGGGCACCAGGAGGGCACCGGATGGTAGTCACCTCGACTAGGTGAGTGGGCGACGCTGGCTCTGCAGATCTCACGGACCAGGAGGCGTTGTCGGCAACCAGGGTGGAAAGGCGAGCTGTCCCACGATGGATGAAGCTGTCGGCGTCGAAGTTACCCAGGATTGGGCAACAAGCCTTGGCTAATTCAAGCCCACGCGGTGGACTCAAAATGGCGTCTTGAGTGGACCAGGAGGGTCCGGGGTGCTCCTCTTCGGGAAGGGAGCAAGGGCCAGTCTGGAGCAACCAGACCAGCAGCAGTGATGTCGTCGGGCGTCGTTCAGAAGGCCACAAGCCAGCAGGCTAGTAGCCAAACAACGCGGTGAGCAGCAAAAAGCAGAAGGGCCCCACGCAGATCGTGGAGATGCTGGGAGGCTGCACTTCGGTGCTGGAGCTGCTCAGGGTCGGGGCTTCTCGGACCCCAAAGCACTCACCAGGAAATTACTCGGCGGGCTTGCTGTGCAGAAGTCGTGCAGTCTTGCAGATGGCCGGTCCCTCGAGGTCTCGTCGCACCCACGGTTCTCAGCTGGGCTGTAGAGGTGGGTAGAGGTCAGAGGTGCCAGGGAAGCCGGTTCTCGTCGAGCTGGGCAGTCGGATTCCGGAGGAAGGACTTGCAGCAGACCGCAGTGTTCTTGCGATGGTGCCTGCGGATGCAGGGTGACTACTCCTTAGCCACAAGGGAGAAATCTTAGGAAGAAGTCTTGAGTTCCTTTCGTAGAAAGTAGTTTCAGGATTCAAAGATGATCTGATTTGGAAGGGGGCCAGTCCCTACCTTTATCTGGGAAAAGGGGGCTGGCACGCGACTAGGTCCTGCCCTATGGGTGGGACCAGGAGGGGGGTGGTTACACCCACTTCCTTGGCGGGCTTTTCCCCAGCACAGGGTCTGGAGTGTCCCTGGAACTGGTTCAAGCCAGCCTATGCACAGTGAGCACCGGGGTGCCACGTGCAGTCACCTTCCTCTGAAGCCCTGCCTACTTACAATACACAAAATCCTGTCTGGGACGGTGCTGGCACCGCCCCTGGCAGGAAACCCTTTGTCCTTATCTCCTGCTCTGGGAGGACTCCCAGCAGCAGGAGGGCAGACTTGTGTCTCGGTGGCAGCATCCATTTTGTGGATGCTAAGGCTCTGTCTGACTTTAACCGGGGTTAGGGGTTACATACATGTCGTGTCCCTCTAGAAAGGTGGAATGCTAACCCCGTCGCCAGAATTGGCGAGGGGTTAGTATTCCAATTCGTATGACACCTTACTCGACATGTTTTGATAAAGCGATACCAGAGTTGGCATATAACCGCGAGGATTATAATGCACTTAAGAGTATATGGTATGCGATATCATGGAAACGGCTAAGGGATGGATCCTGAAAGCCGCAGACAGGCTCAGCTCATGCCAGAGCACCATCTCACACGATTCCAAGCACTTTGCCTTCAGGATTGTTAAGGCCTGCCATAGGAGTGACTGATAGGAGATCTGTGTGTCCATTTTAGGGTTAGATATAGGTATACTATATCTAAAGCAAAGGGTGAGTACACCACCTTGCCCCAGCTGTCGTGCAGCCAGTTGTGTCAGTTTAGTTAGTCAGCCCAGGGGTGGCACAATACATGCTTCAGCCCCTGGGAGACTTCTGGGTACACCTCAGCCCTGAGTACAGGGACTTGGAGAGGGCCCAGTGCCAATTCAGTACCTGAGTACAATTTGGATAGAGAGAACAGCTAGGCTGTGGGTCTGATTAGCAGGCCCACAGCCAGGGAAAGTCGTAAACCAGTGCAGCAAAAAGCAAAAATCTGGGTGATCATAGGATTGCAGACCCTACTCTCCTACATGACCCCCCCCAAACTTTGGGACAATAAACTAACCTTGACCAGGTGAGTCTTCTTGCTCTAAGTGGAAATACCTGGAGAGCCCATCAGCATTGCTGTGATCAGTACCAGGTCTATGCTCCACTGTAAAATCCATCCCCTGTAAGGAAATGGACCACCTAAGCAGTTTGGGGTTTTCACCCTTCATCTGATTTAGCCACAAGAGGGGCTTATGGTCTGTCTGAATGGTGAAGTGAGTGCCAAACAAGTAGGCCCTCAGCTTCTTCAGGGCCCAGACCACAGCAAAGGCCTCCCTCTCAATAGCTGACCAATTTTTCTCTCTGGGTGTCAACCTCCTACTAATGAAAGCAATAGGCTGATCATTACCATCAAAATTCAGTTGAGACAGAACAGCCCCCACACCCAACTCAGAAGCATCTGTTTGGACAATGAATGGCTTGGAGTAATCTGGACTCTTTAGGATAGGTGCTGTGCACATGGCCTGCTTTAGGTCATTGAATGCTTTCTGACAGCTGGCTGTCCACTGAACTTTCTTTGGCATCTTTTTGCTTGTCAGGTCATTAAGAGGGGTCACTATGGACCCATAATTTCTGACAAACTTCCTATAGTACCCAGTCAGGCCCAAGAAAGCTCGAACCTGAGTCTGGGTGATTGGAGGAGTCCAGTCCTTGATGGCCTGTATCTTACTCTCCAGTGGCTGAACCTGGCCTCCACCTACAAGGTGGCCCAGGTATACAACCTGTGTCTGCCCTATCTGGCACTTTGTGGCCTTGATAGTGAGGCCTGCCTTTTGCAGAGCCTTTAACACTTTCCTCAGGTGGACCAGGTGATCCTCCCAGGTGGAGCTAAAGACAGCAATATCGTCTAGATATGCTGCACAGAAGTCATCCAGCCCAGTGAGGACTTGATTCACCAACCTTTGGAAGGTGGCAGGTGCATTTTTCAGTCCAAAGGGCATTACCACAAACTGATAATGCCCTCCAGGGGTAGAAAATGCTGTCTTGGGTTTGGCCTAACCTGATTTGCCAATACCCAGCTGTCAAATCAAATGTACTTAAGAAGTTGGCAGAAGCCAATTTATCTATAAGTTCATCTGCTCTTGGTATTGGGTGGGCATCAGTCTTAGTGACTGCATTGAGGCCTCTGTAGTCTACGCAAAACCTCATCTCTTTCTTACCACCCTGGGTGTGAGGCTTTGGCACTAGAACCACTGGGCTAGCCCAAGGGCTATCTGAGGGCTCAATGACTCCCAGCTCCAACATTTTCTGCACTTCAGTTTTGATGCAGTCTCTAACATGATCAGGCTGTCTGTAGATTTTACTCTTGACAGGCAGACTGTCTCCAGTGTCAACATCATGGGTACACCAATCAGTTTGGCTGGGTGTCAGAGAGAACATATGTCTGAAGGATTGCAGGACTTGCCTGCAATCCTGTTGCTGATGTTCAGTGAGGCTGCCACAAAAGACAACACCATCAACTGATCCATCATCAGGATTCTGAGTGAGCAGGTCTGGGAGAGGGTCACTCTCTTCCTCCTGTCCCTCATCTGTGGCCATGAGCAAGCTCATGTCCTTCCTGTCAACATATGCCTTGAGCCTGTTAACATGGAGCACTCTGAGAGGGCTCCTGGGAGTTCCAAGGTCCACCAAGTAGGTAACCTCTCCCTTTTGTTCAATGATGGTGTGGGGCCCAGACCATTTGTCTTTCAGAGCTGCTGGGGCCACTGGCTCCAGCACCCACACCTTCTGTCCTGGCTGGTACACAGTCAGAACAGCCTTTTGGTCATGCCAAGCTTTTTGAAGTTCTTGGCTGGCCTCCAGGTTTTTAGATGCCTTCTCCATATACTCAGCCATCCTGGAGCGGAGACCAAGTACATAGTCCACTATGTTGGTTGCAGGCTTTTTGAGAGGTCTCTCCCATCCTTCCTTCACCAAACACAGGGGTCCTCTTACAGGATGCCCATACAGAAGCTCAAAAGGGCTGTAGCCAACCCCCTTCTGTGGGACCTCTCTGTAAGCAAACAAGAGGCAGGGGATCAGGACATCCCATCTTCTCCTAAGAGTTTCAGGTAGCCCATGAATCATCCCTTTGAGGGTCCTGTTGAATCTCTCAACAAGCCCATTGCATTGTGGGTGGTAGGGTGTGGTGAACTTGTAGTTCACACCACACTCCTTCCACATTGCAGTCAGATATCCTGACATGAAGTTTGTACCTCTGTCAGAAACAACCTCCTTAGGGAAGCCCACTCTGGAGAACACTCCAACTAGGGCCCTTGCCACTACAGGTGCTGTAGTGGTCCTAAGTGGAATAGCTTCAGGATACCTGGTGGCATGATCCACTACCACCAGTATAAACTTGTGCCCTGATGCTGTCTGGGGTTCCATTGGACTAACAATGTCAATCCCCACTCTTTCAAAGGGAACCCCCACCACAGGTAGTGGTATGAGGGGGGCCTTTGTTGTGCCACCTGACTTACCACTGGCTTGGCAAGTGACACAGGAGCGACAAAACTCCTTGGTATTCTCATTCATATGAGGCCAGTGAAAGTGTGAGACAAGCCTGTCCCAAGTCTTTGTCTGACCTAAATGACCTGCAAGGGGAATCTCATGGGCCAAGGTGAGAAGGAAACCTCTCAGAGACAAGGGGATGACCAGCCTCCTGGTTGCACCAGGCTTGGGGTCTCTTGACTCAGAGTACAGGAGTCCATCTTCCCAGTATACCCTGTGGGCACCTGTGGCATTCCCTGCAGCCTCAGCAGCAGCCTGCTGTCTGAGGGGTTCAAGGGAAGGGCAGTCTAACTGTGCCTTCCCCAGGTCTGCTCTGGAGGGTCCCCCTGAGCCCAGAAACTCAACTTGATCAAGTTCAAGCTCTTTAGGCTCAGTTTCCCTCAGTTCTCTCAGATCAGCCTCCTCAGAGACTTGATCCTCAACCTGGGGCAAGGGGGAAGGCAAAGCCTTACCCTTACTGCTCTTCTTCTTGGAAGGTGTCTGGTCCATAATTTCAGGATCCAGCACCTGTTCAGTGGGGCATTTTCTGGCCTGTGACCTAGTCACAGCAAGTACATGTGCTGGCAAGCCTAACATTTCCATGTGAGTCCTCTGCTCCACTTCTGACCATTGTGATGACTCCAAATCATTGCCCAACAAACAATCAACTGGGAGGTCTGAACTGACTACAACTTTCTTTTGTCCCTTCACTCCACCCCAGGAGAAAGCCACAATTGCCACACTATGACTAGTAGTGACATTGCTGGCATTGGTCACCAGGAAATCAGTACCTGGCATGATCTGTCCAGGGTCCACAAAGTTAGGTGTCACCATGGTGACACTGGCACAAGTGTCCCTATAGGCCTGAGCCATTTTGCCATTTATCAAAGGTGTCTGCCTGTATTTGCCCAAAGTATTGGGACTTATCTCAGGGGACATATCCACATCCCCTGTACAGACAAGGACAGCCTGAGTGAGTGTGCCAACTAAGTTGTCAGACCCCTCAGTACCCAAGGTTAACCCAACTAATGCCTTGGGAGGTACACTACCACTACTGACTGTACTAGGGGGTGCAGTTGCCTTGGGGGCTGTAGTGGCAGGAGTTTGTCCTCCTCTTTTGGTGCACTCACTAAACCAGTGAGATTTACTTTTGCAGTACTGGCACCACCTTTTTGACTGGCCTTCTTGAGTCTTCTTCTTCTGGGAAGCCTGACCCCCACCCTCTTTGGTTTGTTGGGGACCTGGTGAAGACTTCTGGTCATTTTGTTCATTCTTAACATTACCCTTCTGGTCTGCTTTCTTCTGACCACCCTGGTTCTGGTTCTGGTTCTGCTTGATCCTTGTCCTGACCCATTTGTCTGCCTTCTTTCCCAATTCTTGGGGAGAGGTCAGATCTGAATCAACAAGGTGCTGGTGCAACAACTGGTTCTGACAATTGTTTAAAATTTGTTCTCTCATCATTAGATTATACAATCCTGTGTAATCTGTAACCTTGCTACCCAGCAACCAGCCCTCCAAAGCCTTAGTGGCACTATCCACAAAGTCAGACCAGTCCTGAGACTGAGTTTTCTGGGTGTCTCTGAACAGCAACCTGTACTGTTCAGTGGTTAAACCAAACCCATCAATCAGTGCATTTTTCAGGACCTGGTAATCATTAGCATCCTCCACCCTTGTAGTGAGGAGCTTATCTCTACCTTTACCATCAAAGGAGAGCCACAGTATAGCTGCCCACTGACTTCGGGGAATGCACTGCACAGTGCAGGCCCTCTCCAAAGCAGCCATCCATTTCTGGATATCATCCCCTTGCTTAAAGGGGGCACTATCTTAGTCAGGTGTTTAGTATCTAAACCCTTCTCTCTATCTCTTGGGAGATTGCTGCCACCAGTGGGAGCTAGCCCACTCATCTGCTGCTCTCTAGCAAAAGCAAGCTTTTCTTTGGCCAGGGCAAGTTCTTCCCTTTCAATCCTCAGAGCAGCCTGTCTCATTCTAGCTTCATGCTCTATTCTCTGAGGGGAAGTCACTCTCCTCTGTGGAGAGTTTCTCCTCCTCTGGGAAGAGGCATTAGAGTGCAGAGATCTATTGGAGTCCCTAGAAAGAGATCTATCTCTCCTAACTCCACGGTTAGGCCCACTTCGGGTTAGTACTGGGGGGCCCCCAGATCCTAGCCCAAGTAAGTCTAAGTTGGCCCTGGTTAGCCTTCTGACTACCTCAAGACCTTTGTCTACCTCATCCCCAGAGAGTTCCTCTTGATCCTCCTCCTCAACTGCAGTAGCAGTGTTGGGGAGGTCTGGATCCCCAGAGGTTCCCTCTAAGGCTGGCATATTCTCATGTAGCTGAGAAATCTTTCTGGCATCATATGTCTCTAAGAGACCTATCAGAAAGGGAATGGTGGGGTTAGACCCCTGCTTCAGTTTCCTGGAGGTACAGACTTGTCTCATCTCCTGAAAACTGAGAGCTGCATATCTTGAAGTGACCTGTGGAGGGTCAACACTGACCAGGGGAGTCTCAGTAGATTCTCCCTGGGTAGACATGCTTTTCTAGTGAGGTGTAAGTGGTGCACTTACCTACACTATGTGTTTGCCTACTGATCCCTTGCTAGAGTTGTAGTTTAGGGTGTGCTAGGCCCTAGGAGCTACAACAGCTGGTTCAGTAGAACTCAGAGTATTCTAAGCTAAGTTATATGTACCTTTAGTACTTATGTGATCTTTCACAAGATATTCTTAGGATATGTGTGGTAAAACAACAGCAAGCTCAAATCCCAACCGCTGCTCACCAATGTGAGAAGTTGGCCTGATGTGCAGTGTTCACTATTCTAGTGATCACTATATATCAGTCCAAACAACCCTTATTGATGATTGGTTGTAAGTCAACCTTATAGACCAGCTATCCTAGTAGCATGGATACGAGCAGTCTAAGGCTAAGACTCTAGAGGGCGTGTTAAGCCAGCTGTTTTACCATCACATTACCCCTTGAACACCCAGTGAAAGGACACCACACAAGTGTTATGAAAATAAACAGTGTATTTATTAGAATCACAACAACCCTGTACTCTTTATGAGGACAGGGTGCTAGGCACACAACAAAACTCTCACGAAAATACTTAAGTTAGCACGGTATACACAAATGCCCGAGGGGCACGAAAAAACCATATACTTTAAAAGTGGAATGCGAAATTACTAGCAGGTAAGTACAGTACTAATAGGCTTTGGAATCGCTAGGACTTGACTAGGGAATCGTTAGATTACTTCTAGGAGACCTAGGGGACTCAGGTGCAGAGTGTGCACTCTCACGCGGGATGCGGGACAGAGTCTATGGAAGCTAGTAACGCTAAAGTTAGTGTTCACGGGCGAACCCGACCTGGTAGGGAGAAAACGACAGTGGATCCTGACCCTTGGATAGTGAGGCTATGCTGGGGCACCGAAATGCCAAAGTTACCTAGCCCAGGGGCTGCAGCTGCATATGTCTCAAAAGACGTCGGGAATCCTCGTTGCCGGACCAGGAGCCTGGAAGAAAGATGCTGGCAGGCGACCAGTGAAGATTGTTCGAAGTGATCCAAGCCTGGATCTGGAAGATGGATGACACCTGAAAGCAGAGGGGACCAAGTTCGTGACTACTAGCCAGTAGTCAGTGGGCACCAGGAGGGCACCGGATGGTAGTCACCTCGACTAGGTGAGTGGGCGACGCTGGCTCTGCAGATCTCACGGACCAGGAGGCGTTGTCGGCGACCAGGGTGGAGAGGCGAGCTGTCCCACGATGGATGAAGCTGTCGGCGTCGAAGTTACCCAGGATTGGGCAACAAGCCTTGGCTAATTCAAGCCCACGCGGTGGACTCAAAATGGCGTCTTGAGTGGACCAGGAGGGTCCGGGGTGCTCCTCTTCGGGAAGGGAGCAAGGGCCAGTCTGGAGCAACCAGACCAGCAGCAGTGATGTCGTCGGGCGTCGTTCAGAAGGCCACAAGCCAGCGGGCTAGTAGCCAAACAACGCGGTGAGCAGCAAAAAGCAGAAGGGCCCCACGCAGATCGTGGAGATGCTGGGAGGCTGCACTTCGGTGCTGGAGCTGCTCAGGGTCGGGGCTTCTCGGACCCCAAAGCACTCACCAGGAAATTACTCGGCGGGCTTGCTGTGCAGAAGTCGTGCAGTCTTGCAGATGGCCGGTCCCTCGAGGTCTCGTCGCACCCACGGTTCTCAGCTGGGCTGTAGAGGTGGGTAGAGGTCAGAGGTGCCAGGGAAGCCAGTTCTCGTCGAGCTGGGCAGTCGGATTCCGGAGGAAGGACTTGCAGCAGACCGCAGTGTTCTTGCGATGGTGCCTGCGGATGCAGGGTGACTACTCCTTAGCCACAAGGGAGAAATCTTAGGAAGAAGTCTTGAGTTCCTTTCGTAGAAAGTAGTTTCAGGATTCAAAGATGATCTGATTTGGAAGGGGGCCAGTCCCTACCTTTATCTGGGAAAAGGGGGCTGGCACGCGACTAGGTCCTGCCCTATGGGTGGGACCAGGAGGGGGGTGGTTACACCCACTTCCTTGGCGGGCTTTTCCCCAGCACAGGGTCTGGAGTGTCCCTGGAACTGGTTCAAGCCAGCCTATGCACAGTGAGCACCGGGGTGCCACGTGCAGTCACCTTCCTCTGAAGCCCTGCCTACTTACAATACACAAAATCCTGTCTGGGACGGTGCTGGCACCGCCCCTGGCAGGAAACCCTTTGTCCTTATCTCCTGCTCTGGGAGGACTCCCAGCAGCAGGAGGGCAGACTTGCGTCTCGGTGGCAGCATCCATTTTGTGGATGCTAAGGCTCTGTCTGACTTTAACCGGGGTTAGGGGTTACATACATGTCGTGTCCCTCTAGAAGGGTGGAATGCTAACCCCGTCGCCAGAATTGGCGAGGGGTTAGTATTCCAATTCGTATGACACCTTACTCGACATGTTTTGATAAAGCGATACCAGAGTTGGCATATAACCGCGAGGATTATAATGCACTTAAGAGTATATGGTATGCGATATCATGGAAACGGCTAAGGGATGGATCCCGAAAGCCGCAGACAGGCTCAGCTCATGCCAGAGCACCATCTCACACGATTCCAAGCACTCTGCCTTCAGGATTGTTAAGGCCTGCCATAGGAGTGACTGATAGGAGATCTGTGTGTCCATTTTAGGGTTAGATATAGGTATACTATATCTAAAGCAAAGGGTGAGTACACCACCTTGCCCCAGCTGTCGTGCAGCCAGTTGTGTCAGTTTAGTTAGTCAGCCCAGGGGTGGCACAATACATGCTTCAGCCCCTGGGAGACTTCTGGGTACACCTCAGCCCTGAGTACAGGGACTTGGAGAGGGCCCAGTGCCAATTCAGTACCTGAGTACAATTTGGATAGAGAGAACAGCTAGGCTGTGGGTCTGATTAGCAGGCCCACAGCCAGGGAAAGTCGTAAACCAGTGCAGCAAAAAGCAAAAATCTGGGTGATCATAGGATTGCAGACCCTACTCTCCTACATATATGGTGTGAAAATGACGTGCCAAAGCGCACACTATGTCTGCTGGGTGTGTTACTACTTGGCCGTCGGTGGTAATGAGTCTCCGAATGCCTCTCGCGCCTCCCTCCCTCCTATCTAACCACGCCAGCATTTTCCCCGCCTTGTCGCCTACGTCATAAATCCTATGTTTAGTGTTTGCGATGTAACCCTTCTCAGTCGTTCTGAGGTGTGTTTGGTACTGCTGCTGTCGTAGCTGTAATGCGTGTGTCGTAGCCGGGGAAGGGTCCGCCATGTGCGCCGAGTTGGCCTCGTGGAGTGCCAACTCGAGCTCTGTGAGCTCCCTCCGGGAATCACGCTTGTGTCCCGTAATGGCCGCTATCGCAGCCCCTCGCAGGACGGTCTTGTAGGCTTCCCACAGAATCGATGGGGAGGTCACTGACCCACTGTTTTCCGCAAAGTAGTGCGTCGTCGCCAGTTTCAATTTCCGTCGTATTGTAGGGACCTTCAGATAATTCGGGTAAATGGGGTAGATCCTAGCGCATTTCTGTTCTCTAGTATTAAGGGTGAGAACTATTGGTGAGTGGTCAGATACGCCCCTGGGTAGAGTGTCGATCGTGTCCACCGTGTCCAGTCCCTCCCCTAGGAACAGAAAGTAGTCAATGCGAGATAGGCTATTGTGGACTGCGGAATAGAAGGTGTATTGGGTCGCTGTGGGGTGCAAATGTCACCATATATCCACAATGCCCAACGCCTCTAAAAATTCAGGAAGGGGGACAGGTCCTCTTGAGCGGGCCCTAGTGGGAAAGGCGTCTAACGCTGAGTCTATGATGGCATTCAGGTCCCCCCCAATGAAAGTGTCACCCTCAGGGAGGTCCAGCAGGAATTTACCCAGTGCAGGTAATGTCACGGAGTGTAGTGCCGGCGGGATGTACACCGATACCACATTAAGCGGTCTACCCTCCCACTGGCCATGGATCGCCGCGAAGTGTCCCTGGTCGTCCGTTACGTGTTGTGTGAGTATAAAGGGTGATGACTTTTTTAGTAGTATCCCCGTCCCCCTGGATCCTGAAGTGAAATCTGCATGTGTCGCCATCTTGTATCCGCGCCGATCAAGCGCTTTGCATGTTGTCCCCGTTAGGTGCGTTTCCTGGAGCAGAACCACATCTGGGCTCTGCCGTTTAATAGCCTGCAGTACCAGGCCCCTCTTTATTTTGTCCCCTAATCCCCTGACATTCCATGTTAGCGGGCGCAGAGGGGGCACCCCCACCGTTACCATGGCATTCCCAGCGGGTGGAGTCTGATGTAAGTTAGCCATGAGACCGTTGTGAGAGTGTCGTTAGCAACGTGTCGGTGACTGTCGTGAGGAGGACGAGGAGTATGCCACGGCCTAGGGTGGCTGCAGGACGTGTGAAGTGAGTGATGACCAGAACCAAAAATGTAAACAATTAAAACTTTAACCCCATCCCCCCTCCCTGCTCTCCTGCTCCACGGACCGAAACCCGCCCGTCTCCCCAACTTCACAGAGTGCTTTAGTCCTTCCCCAACTATCTTACTTGCTCGTGGGGTTGGTGAGGCCCCCTCAGGCACTGAATGTGCCCACCCTACTCAGCGGCATCAAGTCCAAGGCCCGGCGCGGCATCCCCAGGCCATCTCATTGACAGTCAATCTTCAGATTAGTGTCGGTCGCCCTGGGTTAGCGGATCTTGTGTCGAGTCGGACTCCGTTGCCGCCGTGTCTTCGCGGTGGGGCGGAGGGTCGGACTGGTCGTCCAATGGCGTGTTGTTGCGATGATTAGTCCGATCTTTGCGTGGACGGTGACGTTGTCCCACCTGCCGCCAGCCCTCCAGCCAGTCGCGAGCAGTCTCAGGCCTATCGAAGAACCACGTCTTTCCATCAGCCACTACCCGTAGCTTGACGGGAAACAGCATGGAGTACGGCAATTCCCTGTCTCGCAGTGCTTTCTTTACCTCCGTGAACGATTTGCGGCGCCTGGCCACCTCTGCCGTGTAGTCCGGGAAGAAGGATACGGTCGCATTTTGAATCTTAACAGGTGGGGAGACCCTTGCCGTCTGCAGGACTGCATCCCTGTCTCTGAAATTGAAGAGTCTCGCCAACACAGGCCTTGGCGTCGCTCCCTGTTTAGGGGGCCCGCCCGGAACCCTGTGTGCTCTCTCCACCGAAAAGAAATGGGATAGTCCTTTAGGTTTCAGTGTGTTCTTGATGAGGTCCTCGACGTAGAGGTCCATGGCCCCCTTCCCCTCCGATTCCTTTTTTTTTTTTTTTTTCTTTTTTTTTTTTGTCCTCATATATGCCACCAGAATATGTGTGCTCTAGGTGGGCCCCACTGTTGCCTCTTATACTGTTGTTTTTCCGAGTCCGCCCTGGAAACAGTATCATAGCAGACAGGGATCCCCAGAGGTAGGCTGCTTTCCTTATCCTACTCCTCCAGGCCTATTTTAGGCACCCTAGGCCTGGAAGAGGACAGGACCGACACAACCTCTGGCATAATCACAGGACCGCTCACCTATTTATCCAGACCATCAATTTAGACCAGACATTCTCAGTGTTAGCACTAGTGCCAGCCAGATCCATTTTGCATACTTCCATTATATATTTCAAGCATGCTGCAAATCTCGGAGGAGACACCGACTTCCACTCCATACAAATTTGTCTCCTTACAATAGCTATTATGTAAAAAATAAACTGAGTATCCAAACTATTGATATTGTAGTCTTTCAACAAACCAAAAAAGATGAGTCGGCGAGAACAAATAATGGTTGTTGAAAGTACATCACCCACAAAATCCGTAATCGCTTTCCAATAGTCTTGAATAAGTGGGCATTCCAAAAAGATATGGATATCATCAGCTGCGTTATAATTACAACGGGACAGTAATAGTTGTTTCGTGTAATCTTATGCAGCTTGGCCGGTGTCCAATAAACTCTATAGGCCGTAAACAAGTGGTTGCGTCTTAAATTGGCTGGTTTAATTAACCTCTGGGAAATAAAAAAGGAATCTAGCCATCCTTTGCTGACCACTTCAGGTGGCTCAGATATACAGTTTCCCCATAACTTTATTATCTCCGAATGCATTTTACTCTCCTCTTCCTTAATCATCAAATTGTACCAGAATGAAAGCTCTTTTACCCATTTCCCCTCTCTACCAATTGCATCAAGAATATCTGTATCTTTTTCCCTTTGCATATTTTGACTGGACCACCAGGCGGATAATTGGTAGTATTTAAACCTTGTCACCTGTCCATCTGTGAGTTGTACTAAGGTATTCCAACTTACAAGGCCCAAGTCTGCCCAAAGATCCCCCCATTTTTTTAACCCAGCTGTTTTCAAGGGTTGTGACAATTGGTCCTGAAGGCATTGAGGAGTGCCAGGAGAGTCCCATAATGGGGAGTGTGTATGGTAATAAGGAATATCAAATATTTTCCTAATGAACCCCCAATTTTTTAGTGCAGTCTGTAAGATTTTTAGTCGAATTTTTAAAAAAAAATTCTGGTCTCCAAACTTAAATAAAAAATAATCGTGGTCATGAGGTAAATCAGTTAATAAAGCTTGAAATAGGCGCCCCTGTGATGATGCATCTAACTCATTTGCAAGAAGCCTAAAGTTTTTGAAGTGAAATGCGTGACAGTATGACAAAAGATCGGGGAGGGCTAGCCCTCCTATTTTTAGACCCCTCCTCAATTTCTTCCATGCAATTCTTGTTGACTTACAGGCCCATATAAAAGATCCAATTTTACCCTGTAGAGTATTAATGTCTTTCAGTGAAAATGATAAGGGGATGCTGTTAAATAGAAAAGTCAATTTTGGGAGGATTGTCATTTTAATGAGGTTAACCCGACCGTATATGTTTAGTGGCAGGTTCCCCCATCTTAATAAGGTTTTATTGATATCTTTAACCACCTTTTGCCAACTGAGTGATGTAATATCATTTATTGATTGAGTTAGGTGGATTCCCAAGTACCTCATGCTTTGTTTTGCGCCCGATATATATGTGTTATTATTCCATCCCATAATCTCCGTTTTCTCCTTATTTATCTGGTAACCAGACAGTCTCCCAAATTCTTCCGATAAAAGAAATAGCCTTGGAATAGCCACCGAGTGATCCGAGGTGTATAAAAGAAGGTCATCTGCGTACAACGCCACCTTCAGTGGCAGATTTCCAAGCTGGAATGGTTGAATAATATTGTCCTCTCTAATCCCACAAACAAAAGGCTCCATATAAACGTCAAACAAAAGGGGAGACAAAGGACAACCCTGCCTGGTACCTCGAGATATGTCGAACCACTCAGATAAAATTCCATTAACTAAGACCTTTGCCTTCGGATTGTGATATAAGGATTTAACTGCCTCTATAAACGTTTGAGGGAACCCAAAAGCCGCCATTGTCGCCCATAGGTACTTCCAATTCACCTGATCAAAGGCCTTGGCCGCATCTATGGCAACCAGGGCCAGAGGGAGATTTTTAACGTTAGCGTAGTCTATGGCCCCTATTGCTTGAAATGTTAATTCGTTTAACTGTCTCCCTGGAATAAAGCCTCTCTGATCAGGGTGAATTATAAATTTTATGACCTTCGATAGTCTAGTGGCTAGGATACCGGAGTAGATCTTCATATCTGTATTCAACAATGAGATAGGTCTATAGGACTCTATTCTTTTTGAATCTTTATTTGGTTTTGGTATGAGCGTTATAATGGCTTCTCCCCAGGAGGAAGGCGTGGAATAACCATGAATCAATAAAAGGTTGAAGAGTTCGCGTAATGGAGCTATTAGTTGATCTTTGTTGTCCGAATAGATCTCCACAGGCAGCCCATCTGACCCTGCAGCTTTCCCTTTTTTCATTTTCTTTAATTGACCTAAAATTTCCCCTTCTGTTATCTCACTTTCCAGATATACTTTATCGGTTTCAGACATTTGAGGCAGATGTTTTGTTACCAACCAGGATTCTAAATCTTCCCCCTTAGGATCTTTGTCTTCCGTATAAAGACTCCTCATAAAGGACCTTGCTTCTTCTCTTATCTCTAAATCTGTTTCTATCAGATCTCCTGTCTGTCTTTGTAATAAGACTTTAATGTTATTTCTAGTTCTCTCTTCTCTAGCTTTCCAGGCGAGGAGGGCTCCACACTTTTCTCCATACTCAAAGTTTTTTAATCGACTGGACTCCCATTTTTCTTTGAGAATTCTCTCATCAGACACTTTTAACTGAAGCTGTAGGTCAAAAAGTTCCTTCTCTAGCAAATGTGCTCTGCTGGAATTCTTTAAAACGGCATTTTGTAGTTCAAGATCTTTTCTTGTTATTGCTGCCAGGTCTTCCCTTCTTTTTATTTTTATACTCTTTCTCTTATGATACATTAGAGAGCTCAAAACACCCCTCAGGTAGGCCTTGTAAGTTTCCCATACTACCTGGGAGGAGGAGGATCCTAAGTTTATTATCAAGAATTCTAGTGTTTTATCTTTAACTTCTACTTTTATCTGATTATCTAATAAAAGTGATCTCTCCAATGTCCACCTTGGTTTTAATGGGGTTATATTTAGTTCAATTGCCAATTCCAGAACAGCGTGGTCTGATAACCCTGTAGGCGTAAAGGAAAGGTAGTTGATATCCTTGAGAAGGTGTTGATCAACTAAAAAGTGATCTATTCTAGAATAGTTCTTGTATTTTTTACTATAAAAAGTGAAGCCTGGTTGAGATCTATACTTTTTCCTCCAGACATCTACTAGAGTAAAGTCTTTCATTAAGGCATCTAAGATGGCGAGTGACTTTGAGGGAGCCTGGTATTTAGCCCTAGAGGTTCTGTCTAATTTTTGATCAAAAACCAGGTTGAAATCGCCGCCTAGAATTAGAGGACCAGTTGTCGTAAATAATGCTAGTTCGAGTTTGGACAGCGGAACTGGATTGTCCTCATTTGGGCCATAGTATACTGCAATTGTATATGGGATGGTTAGAATATATACTTCTGCGATTAACCATCTTCCCGATTGATCTGTCTCAAAACTTCTCAGGCTAATCCCTCTATTTGCTCGAATTATGATGGAAACTCCCCTTGTGGTACCTGTTTGCCTGGAGCTAATTATATCTTGAACCCACCTAAACTTCTTAAAGAGAGAATCGCATATCGCTGCTTCCAAATGTGTTTCCTGTAGCATTATGATTTGAGCATCTGAATTTCTTAGAAATTCACAAATTCTATTCTGTTTTGTTTTTTCCCCTATACCATTAATGTTCCATGACAGGGCCTTAAGCTTATATGAATTAATCATGAGTCTAATGTATGCTTGTACCCACCCATCCCTTTATGCATCAAACACTTATTTATATATGAGGATTTTTTTTCCCTTTCTCCTGACTCCCCCCCCCCATTGAACCCCTCCCCCCTGAGGAACCCCCCCTACATACCTGGCGATGACTTCGCCTTTTGGAGCAACCAAGTAGTGCCCATGACCAATTTACTGTATTTTAGCGAGACAAAGTAAGTCACAAATAAATCATCATGTCCCCCTGTTTTATCATACAGCCTGCATATACAACAATTTACTTTCTCAAATTCCCCTCCACCATTCCACCATTCCTCATTTCTTTTTTTTTTTTTTTCATTTTATTATTATTATTTTTCTTCCTTGAAGTAGTCATCTTATCTGCCCAGTTCTATAGCTCTTGCTCACTCTTTATTCGATCTAAGAGATTATCGACCTCCTCTGGCTGTGTAAAACTATATGTCTTATTTTTCCACATAATCCTGAGCATAGCCGGGAATCTCATCTGGACATGCGCTCCCAGTGACCTTAGATCCGGCATTCTAGTGCCCAGTTCCCATTGTCTTTGTGCGGTTCTTGCGCCAATGTCGGACCTGATGAGGTAAGAACTGGACTTATAACGTAAGTCTGTTTTCGCAAGGGATCTCCCTAGAATAAGCTCCTTAACATTGTATGTCTGAAAGTTTACCAGTATTTTCCTAGGTGTTTTCCTATCCATACGCCTCTTGTAAGGGTCTCTATGTACCCTCTGGATCTCTGCCTCTAAATCTATATCCGGGCGGTCTTTTAAAACACAGTCTCTGAGGAGTTTACAGACAAATCCCTTTAGGTCCTCCAACTCTTCCCCTTCCGGTATTTTCAGGATCCTTAAGTTGTTCCTCCTAGCTTGGGTCTCCAGCCGTTCAATGTCCATAGCCAATGATTTATTCTGGGCTTTAAGATGTTCTATGTCCTTTTGATTCCCGTGTACAGTTTTATTCAGAGCAGCAGCCCCTATTTCAAGATTCCCTGTACGCAGAGTGACCTCTTCTAGTTTAGATTCTAACACATCAAATCTGTCCTTTATTGTTTTTTGATTAGCTTCCGATATCTCAAATTTCAACATCATATCACTTCTCAAGGATCGAAAGAGATCCCCTAGCCGGTCACTCTCGCGCTCACTTGAGTCCACAGAACTCCTCCTTATTTCTAAATTTATTTGAGCAGAATCTGAAAGATTTCCATTGCTTACATCCACACTCCTTGTCTCCTCTCCTGGCTCCTTAGGACTGCTTAGAACAGGTTTAGCCATTGCAGCCTGACTCTTGGGTCTAGTGTCTGGATTTCCCCCCACTTTATCTGCAGGGGGTGCTTTATTTAAATTAGCAGAAGCACTTATTCCCTCCCCAGCGTTTTCCATATTTCCCAAGTTTTCTAGAGCTTCGTAACGGTTTTTTGAGGGTATGATGCCAATGTCCCCCTCCAACGGCACTGAAGAGCGCTTAGCCTGATCAAGGACCTTAAAGAAAGATTTTAGGGATGGAGTGCTTTTCACTGCTTGGCCCTCGTGAGATATTCCTTTAGATTTTTTAACTAATGTAGTCCTTTTCTTTTTGCTTTTGCAGGGGGTTAATGGCATAGGTCGCTCCCTTTCTTCAAATTCTAACGCCCCTTTCTCTTTTAATTCCACCCTCGATCTCAGCTGGTACCTGTTTCTTCTTATTGGAAGAATATCTCCCTGCTTTGCATGTATTGAGCTAATATTAACTGGCTTGGTGTTCTTAGCTGTAGCAACTTGCGTCAATTTTTGTCCTCCTAGCTCAGAATATTTCAACAGTGCCGACTCTTGTGCTGGAACTTCAATATTCTTGTATGCTGTGGGACCAAGCAGCGTTTGATCCATGCAACCCCACCTTCCAGTACTGGATCCGTGGGTCACTACCACCTTACTCCCCCTCTCCTCACACCTTATCAGTAAAGAGTAGGGCCTCTTTCTCACAGGGTCCGGTTTGGTTGGCTGTTGCTCAAGTGTATGTGTCACCAAACTTCCAAATTTAAGTTTAAAAAGGGCGGAGCGAAATCTACTCCATAGGCATCGTCGGCGTTCCTCCAGCGTGGATACTAATAAATGCAGGTCCGTGAGGGCCCTAGCACTATCTTTTTTTTTTTTTTTTTTTTTTTTTGCGTGTTCCAATAATCAGACCAGCCTTAACCACCTGCTGCCTCAATAAGAAAATAATGTGGAGCAATTTGTGGCTTCTGACTCAAAATGGTGTATTATTCTACTCCTGGGACTTACTTTTATCCCCCCATGCATGCCACCTTACCGCTGGTTGCTGATTGCTACCCTCCGCTTTTAATTTCACTGCTCGCCGATCTAGAAACACAAGTGGAGCTGCTTGGCCTGACCGGCCCCTCCGTAGCCTCTGCCGGCAGCCGGCAGCGTTCTCCGATGAAGGCGTTTTCCACTCACGCCGAGCACAGCTGACTCAGAGACCCCGTATGCGCAGGTCCTAGCGCCGCCTGCTGCCGCGCCTCCTAGGTCGGGCCGTTAATCCTCAGTGATCCTCAAGGTAAGGAGACAAAGGAGCCGGGTTTAGCTAAAACATTCTGTGATTGCAGGAAAGAAGTGCCTCTACCGCTCACCTGGACGGGGGGAGGCTTGCGCTCTCTCGCTACTTGCTACCGCGCTGCGTTCATTCGGTCATCAGGGGACGCCTTGGTGCTGCCGCGACCGGCTCTCAGCCCGCCGCCATGTTCCCCATGGGCGTGTCTCCGATTCCGGAAGACCAAGGATACGTACGTTGTTTCTTCGTGAACGCCCTTCTTGGTCGTCTAACTTGTCTTGCAGGAGTTTGGTGACTTTTTCCATGCGTTCCATGGCAATCTGTAGTTCGGACGTGTCTTCAACCAGCGATTTTGTGACTACCTCCACCTGGGACACTCTTTCAGCCATTTTGTGAAAGTCCGCACGCAGGAGCGTGACTTCAGAGGAAATGGAGCCCACAGTTGTCTTGACTTCCGTAAGGGTGTTCATAATGTCCTCCAACGTTATTTTTGCGGACCCTTCCGCCGCCGGGGTGGCACCCGTGGAGTTGCGCCCATTGTGCTGTGACTGTCCGTGTTGGCTGTAGGCAAATTTGTCCAGTCTGACCTGTGTAGCCCCACTCCTGGTACCTTTGCCCGCCATGGCGTTGAGACTCGTGAAGACCGGGTCTCTCCTCTGGTTCGTCGCGGATCGCTGAAGGCTATTATTGCTCCACTCAATACGTATACCAGGGGACTGCAGGCGGGGGTGTAGTCCGATAGTACACTCAGCTGGGCAGGAGTCTTTCTATTCCCCCCAGCGCAGGCACACCGATTTTAGTGCAGGATACCACCGGCCAGCCCCTGTGCGTCTGAGTGTGGCTGCCGCCCGGAAGGCCGCCGAAACGGCTGTAACGATCTTGATGCCCTAGTGCACTATGTCCGGTGGGCAAAGGATTGTGCCGCTGGCAGGCAGTGGTCGTGCCGTGCACAGGAGGGAGGCACGGTAGTATACCCGGTCAGGGTTCAGGCTGCATGTGGCCAGACAGAGCACCACACCAGACGCACTCAGTACCCTCAGCTTGAGTCAATGTTGTCGTGGTCAGAGGGGAGGTCGGGGACTCTGCAGGGTGCCCCCCACTGTGTGGCCATGCTAGTATTAGCGGGTCAGGATCGCCAGTTGAGCCTCTAGTGTGCCAGGTTGTTCTGGTGCTATCGGTATTGTCCGCGGTCAGTGGTGTTTTGAGCCGTCCCCCGGGGGCACCAGTAGTCCCGGCCGTCGGTTCACCGCTCGCGCACTCAGATGCACCTACCCCGGGAGGGGGGGGGGGGGTCAGATCAGGCGAGGTCCCTCCGTCGGATCTCGCAGACGCGAGTCCCGCACGATGTGGCCGGAGGGGGGGTCGGGGGGGCTCACCGCCTCACCGCTTCCCGTGGCCGCTTCTTCTTTCCCTCGCCCCCGCGTTCCTCTCGTCTCCGCCACTGTTTCACGCCGACACCGGCAGGCAGATTGGGGTCCACAGTAGTTCGCTGCTGGCCAGAGGGCACCTCCGTTGCTCCGGTGACAGTTGTCGGCGAGTGCGAGTTCCCAGTGGGGCTCCGGGCAGCGTTACTCTCCGCAGGCCGGTCCGGACTCACTTCCGCCGGGGCTCAAGGGGCACGCGAGGCCGGTGCTTCCCCTCCGTCAACAGGCCCTCACGCGTCAGTGCCTGGTTCGGCGGGTTCCGGACCCCGGCGGCACTCAGAATTTCACCTGGTGCTGCCGCTCCGACCCCGGACCCGACCGCCGCCGCTTCGGGTGGGTGATGTCCCGGATAATAGTGCCTGATTAATGATTAGGCCACAGTGCCTGCAGGAGCTCTCGAACTAAGCTGTCGCCATGCTGGCCGCTAGCCACGCCCCTTGGGAGCACTTTTTGCTGTATTTTGCGTACTTCCCTGCCCAGCATTTTGGGAATAGCAGGTGCCCACCCTGCGTGTTGTGCGGGATTCTTTAATTCACGGCGCCGGTGCCCACCCGGCATTTGCCCCAGATTGCCGTGTCTTTTGCCGTTTTTGTGACCCCCCAGCGAGTGCCCACCTGAGAAGTCGCCGTCCTCCGCCCGGAGCGCGGACGGAGAACCGGAGGCTCCGCGAGGTGACTGGGCCACTGGTGGGGGCTCGTCCCCATGAGCCGCGCTCTTATTGGCCAAATCGCGGAAGAAGGGGAACAGTGAAGATGGCGGCGGCAGCAGGGCTCCCATGTGAGGGAAGAGCCCTGCCGGTGCGGTGAAGCCCCGGGTCCCAGGAGGGGGCCTGGGGGAAGAGGCAGTGCGTCATCGTCCTTGCGAGGCTCCTGTGAGGAGAGGGGAGCCACACGCTGCTGAAAGGACGTCCTGGCCGCCCGTGTGAAGGAGGAGAACTGCCGGCAGTCTCTAGGAGAAGAGAGGAGGGGCGCGAGGCACAGTGCCGTGCCTGCCCCTGCCGCAGCGCAAAGAAAGACCCCAACTCCTGGAGAGTCCCCCGTGGATAGCCCGGAAAGTGTAGAAGGGCTTGGGGACTCCCTCGGGGTATTTGTTCGTGCCGGAGCCCGGCCCTGGGAAGGTGGTGCCTTTAGGGCGGCCCCGGATGGCAGTGGGCCGCCCCAACATGGTACAGAGCCGGCAGGCTAGCCAGAGAACAGGGGCCCCAGTGGGGGTCCCCCAGGTACAGTGGTACCAGTTGCTTGAGGGCAAGTTCTTTTCCCCCATGGCGCAGACGTGATGTGGAGGATCTGCGTCCTGTCCCCAGTGTCTGAGGGGACCTGCGTATTTTCAGAGCCCCTGAGGCTCCAGCGTGATTTAGGGGGCCATTGTCCTCTTCTAGAGGGCCCTGGGGATATATAGTTTAAGAGCCTGTGTGGCTCCAACGTTTGGGGCATGTGATATGCCCAGAGCCTGTGTGGCTCCAGCAGTGGGCGCAGTTTGCGCCTAAGGGTCAGTGAGAGCCCTGCCGCAGTTCTGCTTCACAGCTGCCCAGCAATTAGTGGGTGTAGGAAGGTGGATATCTGACTATGGTTACCCCCAACTTTTTGCCTGGTGTTTTGCTGGTTTCTGACTTAGTTGGCCTGGGAACCTGCTATTCAGGACCCCACGCTTCCTGCTCTCTCTGTTAAAATGGACTCCATGTACCCTAGGTACATATCTAATTGGATACTGAGTCACCTTATCAGTCCCTGTACAGTATACCTTAGGTATCCAGGTCATAGGTGTACCCAAGGCCTACCAGGGGCTGAAGCATGTATTGTGCCACCCCTGTCTGGCCATCTAAAACTGACACAACTGGCTGCACGACAGCTGGGGCAAGGTGGTGTAATCACCCTTTCCTGTAGATATAGTATACCTATATCTAACCCTAAAATGGACACATATATTCCTTCCAGTCACTCCTATGGAAGGCCTTATCAATCCTGAAGGCAGAGTGCTTGGAATTATGTGAGATGGTGCTCTGGCTTGACCTGAGCCCATCTGCAGCTTGCGGAACCAAGTCCTAATAGCTGTTCCATGATAACGCTATACCATATACTCTTAAGTGCATTATCAACCTCGCGGTTAAATGCTAACTCTGGTATAACATTATCAAAACATGTCGAGTAAGGTGTCATACGATTTGAAATACTACCCCCTCGCCAATTCTGGTGACGGGGGTAGCATTCCACCCTTCTAGAGGGACACGACATGTATGTAACTGTGAACCCCGGTTAAAGTTAACTCGAGCCTCAGCATCACAAAATGGATGCTGCCACCACAGACACAAGTCTGACCTCCTGCTGCTGGGAGTCCTTCCAGCGAGGACGGCTTGGACAAAGGGTTTCCTGCCTTGGGAGGTGCTAGCACCACCCCAGACAGGATTTTGTGTATTGGGGAGGATAGGCCTGAAAGGAATGAGACATGCCTGGGGCACACAAGGTGCCCTGTGCATATACCAGTTCAAACCAGTTGCTGGGGCATCCCTGCCCCAGCTCTGGCGGGAAACCGGACAAAGGATAGGGGGTGTAGCCACCCCCCTTCCTGGTCCCACCCAGGGGAGGGGCCTAGTCAGTAGTGCAGCCCCCTTTAGGAGAATAAAGGTAGGAGCTGGTCCCATTCCAAATTAGATTATCCTGAACTATTCAACAAGAAGAAACTCTGGCCTTCGACGTTCTGCTCCACAGAAGACTGAAGAATCTCCCTTGTGGGCAAGGAGTGTCCACCCTGCAACTGCAGGCACCATCAAGCATCCAGTGGCTTCACTTTGTCGTCTTCCCTCGAGGATCCAGACTTCAGAGCCCGACGAGACCCAGATTCCCAGACCTCTCCGACCTCAACTCACATCTACAGCAAAGCTGAGACCCGTGGATGCGACGAGACACGTGGGACCGGCCATCTTGAACGAACCTGCACTTCACTTCCAGCACGACTCCCGAGGTAAACTCGACCAAGTGCTTTGGGGATTGAGAAGCCCCAGCCCCGAGCAGCCCCTGCACGGAAGATAAGTCCTCCAGCATCCACGAGATCTGCGTGGGGCACTTCTGCTTGGTTGCTGCTCGACGCGTTGTCTGGTCACTTGCCGGCTGGCTAGTGGCCTCCTAGACAATGAACCTTTGCATCTTTGCTGCTGATCTGGTTGCTCCAGACTGGCCCTTGCTTCCTTCCCAAAGACGGGCACCCCTGACTCTCCTAGTCCGCACCAGACGTCTTTTCCACTCACCGCGTGGGTTGCCTTTGCCAAGGCCTGTTGACTCCAATCCCAGATCCGACACCGCCGACACCGAGAGCTTGCGTGGGACAGCTCGTGCCTCCATCCTGGTCGTCGAAGACACCTCCTGGTCCACGTGGCTGCAGAGTCAAGCGTCCATTCTTCACCTGATCGCGACGACAGCACCTGGTTCCTTCCTGGTTCCACACCGGTCACTGGCTAGTGACTTTGAACACTGTCCCCTCTGCTTTCAGGTCCTATTCTTCACCGATCCACCCTTGGATCGCACCGGACATCTTCCTCCTAGTCGCCTGCAGCATCTTTTCTTTCAGGCTCCATTGACTTCAGCGCGAGAACCCGACACACTTTGGCACCTATGCACCCGCAGCCCGTGGGTGA
The DNA here is from genome assembly GCF_964261635.1 of Lissotriton helveticus. Lineage (NCBI taxonomy): Eukaryota > Metazoa > Chordata > Amphibia > Caudata > Salamandridae > Lissotriton > Lissotriton helveticus. The sequence goes on from NC_136072.1 coordinate 1,117,958,601, forward strand.
GGTAACGAGAGCATTTCGGTGCTCAAGGGTAGTCTAACTGTCCTAGTGTCCAATTCCACAGTCGTTGTTGTCCTACCTAGTCAGGATTGTCCGTACTTACCTTTTACTTGAACTGTACTGTCCATAGACGTTGTAACGCATCTCGCGTGTGAGTTCACACTCTGCACAAGCGTTCCGTGGGCCTCCTATTACTTACCTGAAGTTAGTGTAGCGTGGTCCCATCGATCCTACAGCCTCTGGACAGCTCCATTCCTTTTATCGACTCTCACATTCCACTTACTTAGTATATGGTTTGTCGTGCCCCTAGGGCACCTTTGTAATTTTGTGCAACTTGTAGTATTTTTCGTAAGAGATTGTCATGTGCTTAGCCCTGTGACCTCATAAAGAGTTCAGAGGTATTGTTATTAATAAATATACTGTTGATTTTCATAACAACCTGTGTGGTGTCCTTTCATCTGGTATTCAAGGGGTTATATTGTGGTAAAACAGCTGGCTTCACATGCCAAAAGAGTTTAGCCTATGACTGCTTTGTCCATGCTACCATTAGGATAGCTGGTCTATAAGGTTGACTTACAACCAATCACCATAAGGGTTGTTTGGACTGATACAAGGTGATCACTAGAACTAGTGAGCATCATATATCAGGCCAACTTCTCACATTGGTGTGCAGCGGTTGGGATTTGAGCTTGCTGTTGTTTTTACCACGTATAATCTTGAAATATCATTTGAAAGATCACATAAGGTACTCTAGGTACATATAACAAGCTTAGAAATACTCTGAGTTCTACTGAACCAGCTGTTGTAGTAGAAAGGGCCTAGCACACCCTGACTACAACTCTTAGCAAGGGATCAGTAGGAAAACCCATAGTGTAGGTAAGTGCATCACTTGCACCTCACTAGAAAGCATGTCTACCCATGGAGAGTCTTCAGAGACTCCCCTAGTGGTTAGTGACCCTCCACAGGTCCTTTCCAGATATGCAGCTCTCAGTTTCCAGGAGATCAGACAATTGTGTACCTCCAGGAAATTGAAACAGGGTTCTAACCCTACCACTCCTTTTCTGTTAGGTCTCTTAGAGACATATGATGCTAGAAAGGCTTCTAACACAGATGGGAGCATGCCAGCCTTAGAAGGTACCCTTGGTGATCCAGATCTCCCTGAAACAGAGAATGTAGAGGAGGAGGAGGAGGAAGAAGGGGACACCTCTGGGGATGAGGCAGACAAAGGTCCTGAGGTAGTCAGCAGACTAACCAGGGCCAACTTAGACCTACATGGGGAAGGATCTAGGGGACCCCCAGTTCTGACCCTGAGCAGGCCTAACCTTGGAGTTAGAAGAGATAGGTATCATTCTAGGGACTCCAATAGATCTGTGCACTCTCATGCCTCTGCTCAGGGAAAAAGGACTTCTCCCCAGAGGAGAATGACTTCCCCTCAGAGGAGAGAGCATGAAGCAAGGATGAGGCAGGCTAATCTGAGGATCCAGAGGGAAGAACTTGCCCTTGCCAAAGAGAAGCTTGCCTTTGCTAGAGAGCAACAGTTGAGTGGGGTAGTCCCCACTGGTGGCAGCAATATCCCTAGGGATAGAGACAGGAGTTTTGATAATAGACACCTGACTAAAATAGTGCCCTCCTATAAGACAGGAGATGATATCCACAAGTGGATAACTGCTTTGGAGAGAGCCTGCAAAGTACAGCAGGTACCCCAGAGTCAGTGGGCAGCTATATTGTGGCTCTCCTTTGAAGGTAAAGGTAGAGATAAGCTCCTCACTGTTAGAGATGAGGATGCTAATGATTACCAAGTCTTGAAAACTGCTCTGATTGATGGGTTTGGCTTAACCACTGAACAGTACAGGTTAATGTTCAGGGATACCCAGAAAACCCAGGCTCAAGATTGGACTGACTTTGTTGATTGTGCCACTAAGGCTTTGGAAGGCTGGCTACTGGGAAGTACATTTACTGATTACACAGGATTGTATATTCTAATTATGAGAGAGCAAGACTTAAATAATTGTCAGAACCAGTTATTACACCAGCACCTGGTAGACTCTGATCTGACCTCTCCACAAGAATTGGGTAAGAGGGCAGACAAATGGGTCAGAACCAGGATTAGGCCTAAGAACCAAGGTGGTGACCAAAAGAAGGAATCAACCAAGCCTCAAGAGAAGGGTGGGAATAAATCTACAGATCAAACCACATCAGGGCCCCACAAATCCTCTGAGGGGGTGGGTCCCAGAATCCTTCCAATACCCAGAAGAAACCTTATTGCTATACCTGCAAACAGGTGGGCCATTGGAAAACTGACAGCAGTTTCCCAAGGGCCAACAACAATAAGGAGAACATAGTACCCCCAAGTAACACTTCCAAACCTCCTGTCACTACTAGTAGTAATCCCCCAGGTGGTGGGAGTGCCCCCAAGAATTTGGGTGGATTTACTTTGGGAGTTCCTGGGGACTCTGGCCTAACCAGGTCCCCTAACTCAGATACTCTTGTCTGTGAAACTGGCATGGGGTTTTCCAACTTCACTGATTGTCCCAACACTTTGGGCAAATACAGACATGAGCCCCTCATCAATGGTCTGAAAGTTGAGGCCTATAGAGACACAGGGGCTAGCATCACCATGGTGACTGAGAGCCTAGTCCCCTCAAGGCAACTTTTACCTGGTGCCACATACCAGGTGACAAACATTGATGGAGTGCAGAAAAATCATCCCATGGCAGTGGTAAATCTCAGCTGGGGAGGTGTCACTGGCCCCAAGAGAGTGGCAGTGTCATCAAACTTGCCTGTAGATTGCCTACTGGGGAATGATTTAGAGATCTCAGCCTGGGCTGAGGTAGAACAAGAAACCCATTCCAAAATGGTAAATCTTCCTGAACAGGTTATGAGGGCTGTGCCAGGCTCAGCCCAATCCCAAATAGATTCCTTCCCTGAAAAGGTTAGCAGGGATGTGATGGTAACAGCCCATACCCAAACTGAGTCCCTTCCTGAAAAGGTTGGTGGGGTTGTGATGATCACAACACAAACTCAGACTGATAATAGTGTTGTGAAGCCTGAAACTATGGATCACTCCACTCAAACAGAGAGCATTGAGGAGGAAGAGAAATCTCCCTCCCACCAGCCTCCTCAGGGAACTGATCTTACCCCTTGTGAAGAAACTGCCCCAGAGGTAGTCAGGCCTAGCCTGGCAGAACCCCTGATGTCAGTGGACCCTTCCAAGGTGGGACCCAGTCTGGAGCAGGTAACCTGCCCCTCTCTACCCTGCCTCAGTCAGCCCATGGCTGTAGAGGTCAGGGAGGCCAGTGGTGGACCCCAAAGGGCCCCCTGTCCAAAGGAACCCCCCAATCAGCAGATTAAGGGCACTGAAGCTAGTAGTCCTAGCCAAGTGAAAATAAAACAAACTCCTGAGGGATCCCACTTAAAATTAGTTAGGGACCTCCCAGAGATGGACTCTGTTGGGCACAGCCAAACTTGGGACCTAAGGGCCCCCGACCTGACCTGTCCCTCCAGTAAGCCAAACAGAGGGACCCAGCCTCCAGCTTTAGGTAGCCAGAGGTTGACCCTGAGAGCATACAGCAACTCAGTCCTGGAAAGAAAGGCATATATGGTGGATAGTGATTGGAGGAAGTTGAGCCCAACATTAGTGGAGCCTCACTTCAGTACTCCATCCCAGCACCAGCCTTTTACTTTGCCAAAACACACCACAGGTAGAGATTCCTTATGGTGGAGACCCTCAGATACCCTTAGGGTGAGGGATTGCTTAGTGGACCATGAGATAGGGGGTAACCATGCCAGTGCATGCACCTCCTCATATGGCCACTCAGGCAATATAGGCTTACCTGGTCAAGGATAGCCTTATCTCCTTTCGTTTGGGGGGGGTTATGTAGGAAAGTGGATATCTGACTATGGTTACCCCCAACTTTTTGCCTGGTGTTTTGCTGGTTTCTGACTTAGTTGGCCTGGGATCCTGCTATTCAGGATCCCAGGATTCCTGCTCTCTCTGTTAAAATGGACTCCATGTACCCTAGGTACATATCTAATTGGATACTGAGTCACCGTATCAGTCCCTGTACAGTATACCTTAGGTATCCAGGGCATAGGTGTACCCAGGGCCTACCAGGGGCTGAAGCATGTATTATGCCACCCCTGTCTGGCCATCTAAAACTGACACAACTGGCTGCACGACAGCTGGGGCAAGGTGGTGTAATCACCCTTTGCTGTAGATATAGTATACCTATATCTAACCCTAAAATGGACACATATATTCCTATCAGTCACTCCTATGGAAGGCCTTATCAATCCTGAAGGCAGAGTGCTTGGAATTATGTGAGCTGGTGCTCTGGCATGAGCTGAGCCCGTTTGCAGCTTGCGGAACCAAGTCCTAATAGCTGTTCCATGATAACGCTATACCATATACTCTTAAGTGCATTATCAACCTTGCGGTTAAATGCTAACTCTGGTATAACATTATCAAAACATGTCGAGTAAAGTGTCATACGATTTGGAATACTACCCCTTCGCCAATTCTGGCGACGGGGGTAGCATTCCACCCTTCTAGAGGGGCACGACATGTATGTAACTGTGAACCCCGGTTAAAGTTAACTCGAGCCTCAGCATCACAAAATGGATGCTGCCACCACAGACACAAGTCTGACCTCCTGCTGCTGGGAGTCCTTCCAGCGAGGACGGCTTGGACAAAGGGTTTCCTGCCTTGGGAGGTGCTAGCACCACCCCAGACAGGATTTTGTGTATTGGGGAGGATAGGCCTGAAAGGAATGAGACATGCCTGGGGCACACAAGGTGCCCTGTGCATACACCGGTTCAAACCAGTTGCTGGGGCATCCTTGCCCCAGCTCTGGCGGGAAACCGGACAAAGAATAGGGGGTGTAGCCACCCCCCCTTCCTGGTCCCACCCAGGGGAGGGACCTAGTCAGTAGTGCAGCCCCCTTTAGGAGAATAAAGGTAGGAGCTGGTCCCATTCCAAATTAGATTATCCTGAACTATTCAACAAGAAGAAACTCTGGCCTTCGACGTTCTGCTCCACAGAAGACTGAAGAATCACCCCTTGTGGGCAAGGAGTGTCCACCCTGCAACTGCAGGTACCATCAAGCGTCCAGCGGCTTCACTTTGTCGTCTTCCCTTGAGGATCCAGACTTCAGAGCCCAACGAGACCCAAATTCCCAGACCTCTCCGACCTCAACTCACATCTACAGCAAAGCTGAGACCCGTGGATGCGACGAGACACGTGGGACCGGCCATCTTGAACGAACCTGCACTTCGCTTCCAGCACGACTCCCGAGGTAAACTCGACCAAGTGCTTTGGGAATTGAGAAGCCCCAGCCCCGAGCAGCCCCTGCACCGAAGATCAGTCCTCCAGCATCCACGAGATCTGCATGGGGCCCTTCTGCTTGGTTGCTGCTTGACTCGTTGTCTGGTCACTTGCCGGCTGGCTAGTGGCCTCCTAGACGACAAACCTTTGCATCTTTGCTGCTGATCTGGTTGCTCCAGACTGGCCCATGCTCCCTTCCAAAAGAGGGGCACTCCGGACTCTCCTAGTCCGCACCAGACGTCTTTTCCACTCACCGCGTGGGTTGCCTTTGCCAAGGCCTGTTGACTCCAATCCCAGATCTGACACCGCCGACAGCGAGAGCCTGCATGGGACAGCTCGTGCCTCCATCCTGGTCGTCGAAGACACCTCCTGGTCCACGTGGCTGCAGAGTCAAGCGTCCACTCTTCACCTGATCGCGACGACAGCCCCTGGTTCCTTCCTGGTTCCACACCGGTCACTGGCTAGTGACTTTGAACACTTTCCACTCTGCTTTCAGGTCCTCTTCTTCACCGATCCACCCTTGTATCGCACCGGACATCTCCCTCCTGGTCGCCTGCAGCATCTTTTCTTTCAGGCTCCATTGACTTCAACGCAAGAACCCGACACACTTTGGCACCTATGCACCCGCAGCCCGTGGGTGAGGTAACAAGAGCATTTTGGTGCTCAAGGGTGGTCTAACTGTCCTAGTGTCCAATTCCACAGTCGTTGTTGTCCTACCTAGTCAGGATTGTCCGTACTTACCTTTTACTTGAACTGTACTGTCCATAGACGTTGTTACGCATCTCGCGTGTGAGTCCACACTCTGCACACGCGTTCCTTGGGCCTCCTATTACTTACCTGAAGTTAGTGTAGCGTGGTCCCATCGATCCTACAGCCTCTGAACAGCTCCATTCCTTTTATCGACTCCCACATTCCACTTACTTAGTATATGGTTTGTCGTGCCCCTAGGGCACCATTGTAATTTTGTGCAACTTGTAGTATTTTTCGTAAGAGATTGTCATGTGCTTAGCCCTCTGACCTCATAAAGAGTTCAGAGGTATTGTTATTAATAAATATACTGTTTATTCTCATAACAACCTGTGTGGTGTCCTTTCATCTGGTATTCAAGGGGTTATATTGTGGTAAAACAGCTGGCTTCACATGCCAAAAGAGTTTAGCCTAAGACTGCTTTGTCCATGCTACCATTAGGATAGCTGGTCTATAAGGTTGACTTATAACCAATCACCATAAGGGTTGTTTGGACTGATACAAGGTGATCACTAGAACTAGTGAGCATCATATATCAGGCCAACTTCTCACAGTGGGCAGCTGCACCGTTTAGGTCTTGTGATTGTTCCCAGGCGCCCAGCAAGTAGTGGGTACTTGCAACGTTTAGGTTTTGCGCCAGTGGCGCACGCCTGACTGGCACTGCAAGGCAGCGCGCCCCGACATTCTGGACACAGGGCTCTTTAGTCCCTTTATGAGATGGGGGCAGGTATGTGATTTTATTTAGGCGCAATGTGATTATCTATGTGATGGTAATTGCCTAATGTGAGTTTTGTGCAATGTGATATGGTGCTAGGAAATGTAATGTATTTAACATGATTACGCACCTTGATCCTACACCTCTGAATGTTTTTAGGCATCATGTGTTTTTGCGCTATTGAGTTATGGTCTGGCACCTTTGAATGTTTTATGCATCATGTGTCTTCCTTGATTTTACACCTCTGAATGTGTTGGTTTATGCATCATGTGTTTTTCCTTCCCTGCACCTCTGAATGTGTTTATGATGCATCATGTGCCTTATTATTACACCGCTGAATGTATGTTTTTATACATCATGTGTTTACCTTTTCCCTACACCTCTGAATGTTGCGATGCATCATGTGTAATGTGTCCTTGCTGATACCCCTAAATGTATTTTATTCTTAGGTGGTTGTTCTTTCCAGTACAGGTGGTCCTAGTGAGGTCCTGGTCCCCTGCGTGACATTCTCCTAAGGTGGTTAGGGTTACGTAGTTGGTACTTACCTATTGCCAGTAGTTACTGGTTGTGTTCTATTCTTGCTAATTTGTGCTACAGTGATTTTATATCCTTTTGTTCTAATTTCAGACAGTATTTCTATTTCTAAAAGTGTTGATCCTGACAGTGGCCCATGGTGGATGTCTGGCGGTGTGCTAGATGTCTTGCAGAGGCATTAGGGAGTGATTCTAAAAGTAGTGGCTTGTGTATCTGATGATCCTGTGTAGGAGAAGAGGTTCATGTGTAGACCAGCTAGGTCCCATTAGAATGGTAGGGTTGTAGGGGCTCACGTCCTGTCTCAGTGGAGGCGGAGTGGGTGTGGGATGGTGTGTCCCACTTTGGCCTGAAACCCTATCTCAGGGCCTGGAGGGTTCCCTAAGGGAGCGCCAGGTCAGGGGCCTAGGCTGTACTTACAGGTCATTTGAGGAGGATCTTCCTGTGTCTAGAGGACGGGGAGTGTCTGTAACCAGAACTCCGGCGGTCCTGGTGTTGGGTAGTACCGCTCCTAAGTGGAGGGTGCAGAACTCTGGAAGGGGGTGCAGAGGGACGGTGTACTTCTGACCCCGGTGCAATCTGAGAGTTTAGATCCTAGGTTGGGAGATTAGGAAACTTCTAGGTCAAGAAGGAATCTCTGCCAAAGTAGATCAGCTGAAGAGACTGAGGGGGGCTGCCCTTGCTGTGTGATCTGGGGCTCACCTGCAGTTTGTTGTTTCCACTAAGGTAGAGGAAAGGGGGCTTTGCTGCGTGCTGTGTCCCCCCACCTGCTTGAAGAGGAACTGTGCTGTGTGCTTTGTACCTCAGAAGTGAAATAGTTTCCAGGTGGTAGACCAGTGATGGAGTGAGGTCCTGATCTGGTAGGAGAATTGTGTTCTGGTAAGTGCTTCCCTGTGAGGGTGCGGAAACCCAGAAGTAGAGGTAGGGTGGGGCATTCTTGCCCGTGATCCCTGGTCAGCCTGAGGGTATGGTCCCTGGGTTGAAGGATCAGTGGTAGTTGTAGCTACACTGAGAGAGAGAGTGGAGAATGACTATTGTGTGCCAGGGGTTACTGCCCCCACTCTGTGGATTAGTCAGGACCTGTGATTTGGATGGCCTGGGGCCTGGTCCTGGCCGTGGATGACTAGAGAGTACCAGTGGGGTATCCTAGTTGTGCCAGAGAGCTTTTGTTGAGAGAAATCCATGTGGGTTCAGAGTGGCGAAAAACCGGAGGGTGTCCCTGCCGTGCGGGCCCGTGTCCGTGTTTTGTCGCCCAAAGCAAGGAAGCCCATCAGTGGAGTGATTGGTCTACCCTGCGTTTTGGCTGGAAGGGGGTTGTGTTGGACATGGCCCTTTTTGGCAGGTTCACCCCTAAACTTTTTACTTTTGCCTTGCCTGTTTCTGTGACCTGGTGTTAGTGATTTTAGGCCTTTGCACACTTTTTCACTGTGGTACAGTGTAAAGTGCGTGAGCTCTCTGTGTATGTGTGGTGAGTGACCTGCCCTCCCATAGGAATGAATGGGGAATATGTATGCCCATGGTAGTTCCTGATGTGTGGGGAGTGCAGGGTCGAGTTTGATATGTGCAAACTCGCGAGATTGAATGCTGCGCAATGGTATACGCGGCATGATTGTGTCTAGTGTAGAAGTGCCACTTTTAGAGGTTGGCATATTTGTGTAATTTGTGTCTGGCGTGTGATTGGCTGAGGCTGGCTGGTGAGCCTGGCTCCAAGAGTCTGGGAGGGTCTGCCCCGGTGGTGAATGGAGTGTTTAGCATGCTGATGTGAGGGGAGGAGTGAGCCTGGGCCTGCTTGTGGATTGACCATCTGGTTTGAGGGTCCTGAATGAGGCTGGGTTTTCCCCACACAGTGCTGGCTTCACCCCCTGGGGTGCGTCTGATGTCCCTAGCCTGGTCAGTGAAAGGAATTCCCTATAACCAGTTCTAGCTGGTTCTCACACTGCCTGCACCCTTGAGACAAAGGATTTTGGGTATAAAAAGGGTGCTGTGACACTCTAAAAATGTTCTTGTTTCTGACTTGAATCCTGCCAGGGGCGTGCTGCTGCTTGGGCCCAGGGGAATCCCTGGGCCCTGCCCAGCCCCTGGATGACTGATGGACTTTTCCTGGGGACCTTTGCCTGTGGTCCGCTGCTGCAGACTTCTGGGAACTTTCTCTTGCTTTTGTCAAGGCTTATTATAGCCTAAAGTGCCTGGAAGGACTCTGTACATCACATGACTTTTGGTTCCTGCTAGCGCTTGGGAGCGCTGTTTTCCTCCCTGAAGCACCTGGAAGCGCTGTATCTCGTCATAGCGCTTGGGAGCGCTTTTTGCTGTATTTTGCGTACTACCCTGCCCCGCATTTTGCGTGGGGAATAGCAGGTGCCCACCCTGCGTGTTGTGCGGGATTCTTTAATTCACGGCGCCGGTGCCCACCCGGCATTTGCCCCAGATTGCCGTGTCTTTTGCCGTTTTTGTGACCCCCCAGCGAGTGCCCACCTGAGAAGTCACCGTCCTCCGCCCGGAGTGCAGACGGAGAACCTGAGGTGCCGCGAGGTGATTGGGCCACTGGTGGGGGCTCGTCCCCATGAGCCGCGCTCTGATTGGCCAAATCGCGGAAGAAGGGGAACAGTGAAGATGGCGGCGGCAGCAGGGCTCCCATGTGAGGGAAGAGCCCTGCCGGTGCGGTGAAGCCCCGGGTCCCAGGAAGGGGCCCGGGGGAAGAGGCAGTGCGGCGTCATCCTTGCGAGGCTCCTGTGAGGAGAGGGGAGCCACATGCTGCTGAACGGACGTCCTGGCCGCCCGTGTGAAGGAGGAGAACCGCCGGCAGTCTCTAGGAGAAGAGAGGAGGGGCACAAAGCACAGTGCCGTGCCTGCCCCTGCCGCAGCACAAAGAAAGACCCCAACTCCTGGAGAGTCCCCCGTGGATAGCCCGGTAAGTGTAGAAGGGCTGGGGGACTCCCTCGGGGTATTTGTTCGTGCCGGAGCCCGGCCCTGGGAAGGTGGTGCCTTTAGGGCGGCCCCGGATGGCAGTGGGCCGCCCCAACATGGTACAGAGCCGGCAGGCTAGCCAGAGAACAGGGGCCCCAGTGGGGGTCCCCCAGGTACAGTGGTACCAGTTGCTTGAGGGCAAGTTCTTTTCCCCCATGGCGCAGGCGTGATGTGGAGGATCTGCATCCAGTCCCCAGTGTCTATGGGGACCTGTGTATTTTCAGAGCCCCTGAGGCTCCAGCATGATTTAGGGGGCCATTGTCCTCTTCTAGAGGGCCCTGGGGATATATAGTTTCAGAGCCTGTGTGGCTCCAACGTTTGGGGCATATGATATGCCCAGAGCCTGTGTGGCTCCAGCAGTGGGTGCAGTTTGCGCCTAAGGGTCAGTGAGAGCCCTGCCGCAGTTCACCTTCACAGCTGCCCAGCAATTAGTGGGCAGCTGCACCGTTTAGGTTTTGTGATTGTTCCCAGGTGCCCAGCAAGTAGTGGGAACCTGCAACGTTTAGGTTTTGCGCCATTGGCGCACCCCTGACTGGCGCTGCAAGGCAGTGCGCCCTGACATTCTGGACACAGGGCTCTTTAGTCCCTTTATGAGATGGGGGCTGGTATGTGATTTTATTTAGGCGCAATGTGATTATCTATGTGATGGTAATTGCCTAATGTGAGTTTTGTGCAATGTGATATGGTGCTAGGAAATTTAATGTATTTAATATGATTACGCACCTTGATCCTACACCTCTGAATGTTTTTAGGCATCATGTGTTTTTGCGCTATTGAGTTATGGTCTGGCACCTCTGAATGTTTGATGCATCATGTGTCTGCCTTGATTTTACACCTCTGAATGTGTTGGTTTATGCATCATGTGTTTTTCCTTCCCTGCACCTCTGAATGTGTTTATGATGCATCATGTGCCTTATTATTACACCGCTGAATATATGTTTTTATACATCATGTGTTTACCTTTTCCCTACACCTCTGAATGTTGTGATGCATCATGTGTAATGTGTTCTTGCTGATACCCCTAAATGTATTTTATTCTTAGGTGGTTGTTCTTTCCAGTACAGGTGGTCCTAGTGAGGTCCTGGTCCCCTGCGTGACATTCTCCTAAGGTGGTTAGGGTTGCGTAGGTGGTACTTACCTGTTGCCAGTAGTTACTGGTTGTGTGCTATTCTTGATAATTTCTGCTACAGTGATTTTATATCCTTTTATTCTAATTTCTGACAGTATTTCTATTTCTAAAAGTGTTGATCCTGACAGTGTCCCTTGATGCACTGCTGTGAAATCCTACTGGGCGCTACCCAGAGTTCCTTTGTGGTTTAATTCACCAAAAAAGTTTACGCTGTAAACTTTTTGGTGAATTAAACCACAAAGGAACTCTGGGTAGCCCCCAGTAGGATTTCACAGCAGTGCATCAAGGGATGCTTTCACCTTCCGAGTGGATGGCACAATTTTGGATGATTTAAGGTCGCCCAAGGCAAGAGGCGCCACCTTGTTTGCACGCTTAAAGGAACAAGAGGAGCTTTTGAAATAAAAAAAATTTGGTCAAAGAGTAGAAAATAGCAGTGCGCTCAAAGCGTCTCAACGTCACAGTTTTAAGATCCTGACAGTGGCCCATGTGGCCCTGTCCTGTGCATAATCCCTTGTGAATATTGCCCGTTCCAGTTGGCACAATGTACATGTGTGATTTCTATCTGATGTGATTTTGACAATACAGAAGTTATTTTTATATAACCGTGTGTGGAGTTCCTTTAGTGGTGTGCCTAGGATGTTGTTGCTGTTGTGTGCTGACGCAAATGCTTTACACATTGCCTCCGAGTTTAGCCTTACTGCTCGTGCCAAGCTACCAAGGGGGGTGAGCAGGGGTTATCTTGGCGTGTGACTCCCTTGCCCTGACTAGAATGGTGGTTTCTGCCTGGCTTTGGCGTCAGCCTTAGCCTACCATAAATAGCCAGTTCTAACAATGTAGTTTTAACTTCATATATCTAGTGAATCAACTATTCACACATCTTTGCGCAGTCACACACCCCCCACCGAATCACACACACATTCACTCTCCCATACAAATACTCAGTTAACTAATCAATAACTAATATAGACTTTCACATAGCTAGGAACAAACTGGAGAACCAGTTTACACAACAACTGACAAAGTGATACAGATATTCAAACAGTTTAGTCACTATCCACTATATTTAGTGAGACACTATAAATTGGTCAAGTAAACAGTCAATTACACTGCTACTAAATCCTCCATCCAAATATTTATTTTTATATGTCCACTCATTCTTTAATGCAAATTGCTATATATATAATGCATATTTAAATAACGAAGCAAACCAAATTCCCTGGTTGATGTCATCAGTGATGTCATTTGAGATGTCATCAGTGATGTCACTGACCATGTCATGAATGATGTAATATGTGACATCATCAGCAGTGGATTGCGGTGCGCGAAAAATAGTTAGTACAACTAACTATATAGGAGCAATTTCAATGGATTTGTATGAGTGAAATGTCCAGCTAACTCTAACACCCCTAAGACTTATAGTTTTTTGAGTGAATTTTAAAGGTTTTTTGAATGCTAATTCCTAACTATATAAGGCCTGAAAACTATGGTTTTTTCAGTGTATTATATATATATATATATATATATATATATATATATATATATATATATATATATATATATATATATATATATATATATTCACTGAAAAAACCATAGGTTATAGACCATATATAGTTAGGAATTAGCATTTACAAAACCTTGAAAATTCACTGAAAAAACCATAGGTTATAGACCATATATAGTTAGGAATTAGCATTTACAAAACCTTATTTTACTCACACAAAACCATTGAAATTCGCATATATAGTTAGTTGCACTAACTATATATCGCGCACCCGCAATCCACTGCTGATCATGTCACATATTACATCATTTATGACATGGTCAGTGACATCACTGATGACATCTCAAATGACATCACTGATGACATCACTGATGACATCTCAAATGACATCACTGATGACATCACTGATGACATCTCAAATGACATCACTGATGACATCACTGATGACATCACTGATGACATCACTGATCACATCTCAAATGACATCACTGATGACATCACTGATGACATCTCAAATGACATCACTGATGACATCACTGATGACATCTCATTTGACATTACTGATCACATCACTGATGACATCATTCATGTGATAATACGATGAACCTCTTCAGACTCTAATATAACCTTAGATACACTCAGTGTAAACAGACACTCACAGACTGTCACTCATCCATGGAGTTACTCACACACCTAGTCAGTCATGCAAAGAATCAATCACACCTCCATTTCCTCAACTATACAGTTATACACACCTTACTTATTCAAACATATACTAACACATATTTACTCTCTTATACAATCCCTGATACAAGTTCACAATGATCCATACAGCCACTCACACATTCACTGGCTCCTATGCACAGTTATTTATATATGTCAACTCTCACATGTACTGTGTTTTACATATGTACTTACTTTGACATGTAGCACTGAGATATCCATTCACTCACCAATACACTCATGCACACAGTCAACCGCCCATACAGCTGTTTCCACATGCACTTTTGAACCCATACATCTAGTGAATCAACTGCTCACACATCTATGCACAGAGTCATACACCTCCCAGCCACCCACACACACACTCAGTCTTCCATACAAATACTTGGGCCACCAATAAATAAACCATATAGTTACTCATATAGCTACTGATCAGCACATGCAGCAGTTTACAGAACAACAGACATAATGATGCACAAATTAAGACAGTTTAGTCACTAACCCATGCACTCAGTGAGACACATTTAATCACTCACTCATACAGTCAGTCATGCACCTACTAAATCCTTCAACCAGACACTTATACATCCACTCATTCTTCAATATGTAAGACATATTTTAACTTTACAGAAACATACAGTCACTGGATGTTGTCATCAGTGATGTCATCAGTGATGTCATTTGAGATGTCATCAGTGATGTCATCAGTGATGTCACTGATCATGTCATGAATGATGTAATATGTGACATGATCAGCAGTGGATTGCGGGTGCGCGATATATAGTTAGTGCAACTAACTATATATGCGAATTTCAATGGTTTTGTGTGAGTAAAATAAGGTTTTGTAAATGCTAATTCCTAACTATATATGGTCTATAACCTAGGGTTTTTTCAGTGAATTTTCAAGGTTTTGTAAATGCTAATTCCTAACTATATATGGTCTATAACCTATGGTTTTTTCAGTGAATTTCAATGGTTTTTTAATAGCAAATATCAAAAGCTGTAAAATGTATTCTTCTTTTAAAGGAAAAATATATTTTATATGTATTTAATATCATTTTTTTATGTATATAAATTTTTTGAGGGAACGAATTTATCAACTATCATGCTGAAGAAGAGAGTGGGGGAAAAAAACCAAAGAGGAGGACTAAGAGGAAAGAACAATCAGTTCAAAAATACAATTGCTTTAAAGCATGAAGTGCTTTTCCACACATTTACATTTAAATAACCCATATTAGAACATACAAAATATCTACAGAGGAGACGGTGTACATTGAATTTTAGACTCTTCATTGGTACCTACATGTTGGTACTTACATCACCCACACATCACAACAACCGGGACGCTGTCACAGATATATATATTTTTTTGAACGTTAATTTCTCAAAATCCACTGGAGCACATATCTTGAGACCTAGCAAAGGCACATCGGGCAAACAGTCTCTACAATTTTGCCAAGTTTCATAGAAATCCATTCAGCCGTTCGACCTAAAAGTGAGTCCAACCGCCCTATGGAAAACTCAATGTTAAAAACACGTTTTGGGACCCCCCTTTTTTCTCGGCCCCCGCTTGACGAAACCCCCCCAAACTCTCAGGGGACGCTCAGAAACAAAATGTGCCATTTTCCTGACAATTTCAGCCAATTCCGTCCATCAACGCCAAAGTTATTCAACATAGAATTTTCAGAAATCCCTATTCAAAAAAATCCTAACTATATATACCTACTGGCGACCGCCAGTAGGTAATATATATATATATATATATATATATATATATATATATATATATATATATATATATATATATGTATATATATATATATATATATATATATATATATATATATATATATATATATATATATATATATATATATATATATTACCTACTGGCGGTCGCCAGTAGGTATATATAGTTAGGATTTTTTCTCTATGGGATTTTTGAAAATTCTATGTCTAATAACTTTGGCGTTTGTGGACGGAATTGGCTGAAATTTTCAGAAAAATGGCACATATTGTTTCTGAGCAGCCCTTGAAAATTTGGGGGGGGTTCGTCAAGGGGGGGCCGAGAAAAAAGGGGGGTCCCAAAACGTGTTTTTAACATTGAGTTTTCCATAGGGCGGTTGGCCTCACTTTTAGCCCGAACGGCTGAATGGATTTGCACGAAACTTGGCAAAATTGTAGGGACTGGTAGCCCGATGTGCCTTTTGTAGGTCTCAATATATGTGCTACAGTGGATTTTGAGAAATTAACGTTTAAAAAAAGATATATATCTGTAACAGCGGACCGGGCAGCGCTCCAGGACGCGTACTTTTCGCGCAACGGAGCTTTGTGAAGCGAAGCTGATTGGTTCTCCGGCGTCTGTAAACATTCCAAACAGTCCGTAGCGGCCACCATCTTGTCTCTCGGTAGGATCGAGAGAGAAGAGGAGGCCAAAGCGAAGGGGCAAATGACCATAAGGGGGCATAGTAGATCCTCGCTGACCCCCTAGGTTTGATGTGGAGGTTTTAAAAGGGCCGCGCGGGGCAAAAAAAAAAAATAATAATAATAATCGAACGGCTGAATGGATTTGCACGAAACTTGGTAAAATATTAGGGACTGGTAGCCCGATGTGCGTTTGCTAGGTCTCAATATATGTGCTCCAGTGGATTTTGAGAAATTAACGTTCAAAAAAAGATATATATCTGTAATAGCGCTCCGCTTCGTGTACTTTTCGCGTTACGGAGGTTTGCGAAGCTGATTGGTTCTTCGGCGTCTGTAAATATTCCAAACAGTCCGTAGCGGCCGCCATCTTGTCTCTCGGTAGGATCGAGAGACAAGAGGAGGCCAAAGCGAAGGGGCAAATGACCATAAGGGGGCATAGTAGATCGTCCCTGACCCCCTAGGTTTGATGTGGAGGCTTTGAAAGGGTCTCGCAGGGCAAAAAAAAAATATACAGTTTTTTTTGTTTTTTTGCGTGGAGTGCGCCCGGTTCGCGAACCGGGAAGCGTTCTGGGGAGCGTACTTTCTTGAAAATTAGTGAAAAAAGTTAGAGTAAAATAATAATTGTGAGTGATCAGATGTAGGGTAGCTCTGAGAAGAGCTTTTGGGTTTATGGTACATTTAGGTACTTATAAGTAGGTACCAATGCACAGTCTTAAATTCAGAGTGAAAATTCTGTTGCCCTCATCTGAGAAGTGAACTCCATCTCCTCTGTAGATATCTTGCATGTAGTAACGCAAGTTATTGTTGTACAGGGAGCCCATTCCATGGTCTCTCATGTAAGCTGAAACACATTTGTTTACATGCTTCCTCGATTTCTCAATTTGTGGACAAAATTGGTTCGACCACCTCCATTTTTGTCTTTGGCATATATTTGAATATACCAAGGCAGTCTGAGGAAAAAGTGCCATCAATTGCTCAAAGGTGTCCTTTAAAAGCATTTCCAGACCTACCCCAGTCAAAGTGCCCAAATCATTACCTCCACAGTGCACAATTAACAGGTCAGGTTTTGGCAAATGCATAAAGGTTTTCACCAATGGTATCAATTGGTGACATTTTAATCCTCTGTGGCCAAACCACTTAATTTCCACATCTTGTAAATTGAGGTTAGGTAAATTCCTGTTTTCAGCGTACCTTTGAGCCCAATAGGTATAACTATGTCCAACAATCCAGACAGAAAACATGGCGAGAGAAGGTTCTGCTGCAGTCAGATGAAGTGTGGCAATGAAATGGCAGTTGAAAAAATGAGAGTGTAAAATGAAAAAAACTGAGGAGTTTCTGTGTTAATGAAGCAGTAAGAGTGATTGGTGGATTTTGATTGCTGAAAACAGAAAGTTAGTGTGCATGGATGAGTTCGTTGAAAGATGTATTTTGAGTGGCGAAGAAAAAATCATTAAATGAAAGAATGCTCTGGATATGCAGGTGCACTGAGAGTTCAGAGTTCAATTGCAACATTGTTGTGTGAACTTGGAAACACCAGAGGTTTTGCAAGAGGTGGTTGCTATGCAGAAAAAGCAGAGAGGGGGCAGGGTTTTGCTTTGAAAAAAAGTGAGGGAAGAGTTTTGATTGGTGTGACATGAGAGATATGTGTGAGGAATTACAGCATTTCTGTGCTTTTGATAGCTGCAGACTCTGGAGTGCATACCTTTTGCTCTGCTGAAGACAAATTGGTGTGTTTCTGAGACTGTTTTGAAACTCAAAGTATGAATATATAAAAAAAAAGAAAATCGTTTTTGAGGTAAAGGATTGTTTTCAAAATTTATGTGCGCCATATGCCCCCAAATTTCTTTTTCGGGGGTGCAGCAGGGTGTTCTTGAGACACCCCTGCACCCTCGGAAAAATTCGTAATTTGCGATGAGGTAATTGCTAATCGCAAATTGCACCTTCATTCCTATGGGCCTCCTGCTGCATGGAAATGAATGGGTAATTTGTAATTAGCAAATAGGTCATCGCAAACTAGGAATGGTAAAGAATCGCTATTTATTCCTTAAAGTTCGCTATTTAGGAAATGCAAAAAACTTTGATGATACATATGGCGGTTCATCTCTAACAAGATAAGAAGCATAGGGATAGATTTATGATGACTGGCGCATCACCAGGGATGTGTTAGTCATTCTGTGCCGCTGTTCCGTCACCTATGGTGTGCTGCATTTACAATGCGGCGCATCATGGGGCAAAACAGCACAGATGCGTGACGTATCTGTGCCGTAAAGGTGGCGCATTGCTGGAGTTGTATCGCAAGTGTGATGAAGCTCCAGCAAGGCTCAGGGGTGCCCCTGTCGCAGGGTTTCTGTTCTCACACAGAACTGTGGACAGA
This sequence comes from Lissotriton helveticus, assembly GCF_964261635.1. Taxonomy (NCBI): domain Eukaryota; kingdom Metazoa; phylum Chordata; class Amphibia; order Caudata; family Salamandridae; genus Lissotriton; species Lissotriton helveticus. The sequence goes on from NC_136072.1 coordinate 1,117,977,032, forward strand.
GGATTGGAACCTCGGCGAATTAAAGTGTCCCAGAACTCACCTTAGTAATCAAAACCCCTTAGCAAGCTAGGTACAGTGTCACATTGGATATAACAAACTCTCAATGTTTAGACAATCCAGAATATGAACTTATAGTACCTCAGGATACGTGGAACTCATGAACAGTCGGTCGTTATATATTTCTTAGAAACCAGAACATGGAGTTAAGAAGAACACATGTGTATTTGAAATGTTTATTTACTAATGCCGTCTTCTCAGGCGTAGTATGTTAGATAATACAAGTACACATATTATCAGTAGCAAAATTACCAGCATAGTTACTAGTACATAAAAAGCGAATGGTGACAGTATGTTAACATGCTGTAAATGAATAAGAGTTAGCAACACTTATAAGCAGCCGCGGGCCGTGGAGGGAGTTACGGTGGGGCAGGGAGGCGGGGAGGGGGAGGGCAGGGTGGAGAGGGCTCCACCCTGCCCCTCCCCCTCCCCGCCTCCCTGCCCCACCGTAACTCCCTCCACGGCCCGCGGCTGCTTATATCTCACCCTCCCTAATACACATATTATATTATTTGCTAAGAAGGTCTCTTTGTGTTGGTTTAGGGCGTGCCCATACTTTAGTGTCTTAGATTTGAAGGAATCACATCAGCATACACCAGCTCTCTCTTCATGTGAACCGCATCAACTGTTGTGTATGTGTGTTCGGCAAAGCAATATAAAACCCGCCTCATGCCCAGAATTGGCAGAAGTTGCACTTATGTTATGAGTATGAAGTCGTGGAGATCAGACCTCATAACAATTCTGTATCGTGTTGTTCTTGAAACTTCAGCACTCGCTGTACAGATATAGTTTAACAAGCAAAGCAGATAGTAGAGCAAGAACATATTATTCTCATGTAAACCACGATGAACTACTAGGTTGAAAGCTAAAGCAACAACTAAGTGTCGTGTGCAGAAGTTGCAAAAAAGGAAAAATGGCGTTTAAACCGGTAATGAGCCCATGCTAACTTAACAGGGTGTAAAGATATCCAGGACTTAGATGACACCTCCCCATGATCCGGAAACGAACTGAATAAGATAATAGAAGTGCCATCTCATGAGAGCAGATTGCAAGTTTATATGTGGACGGTCCGCAAGGTAAAGCATTAAAAACTAGGAAAATTTAATGCTAAAGAAAAATAAAACAGCCAAGTACTTTATTGAGTCTTAAGCCAATAGGCAAGCTAAATAATAAAAACTTGACAAATAAGTCAATGAATTGTCAATGAAATGCTAGTACTCAGCATATCAAACATGAAAAAGGTCTATGACATAACTGTGTATGCAAAATAAGCTGCAACAGCCTCCAATAGGAAGTCACCGTCTTCATCCGAAAAGAGTTCAGCCATCCAATTTAAAAGCGGAAAAGAACATACGTGCTCTCCCAGCACCGGATCCTCTATCACCATCAGAGGACAGCTCGGTGGGTTTTCAAGAAAGCTCTGTTCCAAGAAAGACTGTGTTGCCGCCAGTAAATTCCAGGGACCAATTAGTCCATGCATCAATGCCACAGCCATAATCCTTTCGCCAGGACAAACCAACTCGTGAGTAATGATAGGAGTCATCAGCTGATTAAAGTCGACGTCAGGAGAAACCGGTCCGCAGAGACACAAATCAATGGCCCAATCGAAATCACAGGTCAGGCAGTGAAATACAGGCTGGACACAGGTGAAGTAGGAGAATCGAAAAGATAATCCATATGCCGTGCTTAATATCGCCAACGGCATTGTGCCATAATATTCTAGCATGCGATTGCGGAACAGTGTCAGCAGCTGCAGGGCGGGAGCTTGCACAGGAGGGACATCCATATTTAAAAATGTAAAAAAGCACAAGAGCGTCCGCTGGTAATGCAAGTAAAAATGGGAATCCACGAAGCAGAGTGGAAAAAAATAGAATGAAAGAAAACAGGGATGACTCCAAAGATTTTCTCAAATGAAGTCACGAGACCACTGGTAACAACTTTAAAAAAGTGCGCCAGGGCCTTTGTGGAGGACGCGTTAAAGATAGTCCGAACCATCTTGCTGAAATGGAAAGGCAAATCTGTATTGAAAAGGGTCTGCACCTCTGTACGGGTGTTCGCTATGTGAAGCACGAAAGTTTCACGGGCCGAACTCAAGGCCACCTCTCTCTGAGACAAAAGAGCTCTTATTCTTGCCATGCCGTTGAAATCTGCTCCCAAGGTTGGTATTTGTGGCGAGATTGAAAACTCCCTATGTTCATGTGTGGGAGGAAATAGAACATTTCTGCAGCAAATAACCCGTTCACGTACTGTTACGATAAAAGGAATACTTTTAATTAACCCAGAACAATCTTCATCATTGAGCATCAAATAACTACCATTTTCCAACAACTTGAACGTGGGGATGATAGCAGGAACTGGCGTGCCTTGCAACACGCAAGCCATATTTGGTCGGTGTTTGTTGCATGAACCGTGTAACTGTATGTGCCTACACATTAGTGAATGATGTGGCGTCTCAGTGCATTCCTCTCCATTCAGATAAACTTCTTGATCATCTTTGAAACATCTGTATGTGTATGGAAGCGACCAGACCTCATGAAGAAAAGCACTACCTAAAGGTTCATAACGACCTATTGGTATATATTTCATACAATTTGAAAACTTATATAAAGCAAAAGGCAGCGTTATTAAACCGTGGATAAGGCACGTTGCCAAAAAACCCGCAATCCTCTGCTGATGATGTCACTGAGCATGTCATGAATGATGTAATATGTGACATCATCAGCAGTGGATTACGGGTAATAGTATCTCTAGTTTACTCCCTTATAGCTGTCTTTCTTTTAACATAAGTGTCTGTTTCCTTCCCTTATACTTACTGTTCTTTTTAAAAAAAAAATTTTTGGTTCACTTCCGGTTCGCGTACCGGCGAGCGAACTGGGAAGCGAACTACGAGAAATAGAGGTTGGCACAGTTCCAAATATTGTACCAATTTTTTAATAACGGGGAGGTAGTTCTGAAAAGAACTTTTTTTTATTGTTTTTGTTGTTTTATATTTTTTTTATTATTTTTCTGAACATTTTTTTACTTTTTTTGAATTTTTCTGAACAGTTTGATTTTTTTTGGGTTTTTCTTGGAGGGGGCAATGAAAACGATTCATTGTAAAGGGCTCAACAGGAGCAACAAAACAAAAAAAAAGTATTTATTATTTTGGGCGTTTCGTACAAACTTGCATATGATAGTCAATAGCTCTGTTGATCAGAGTGATGCTTCTTTCTCCGTAGCAAATGAATCCATCGCAATGTACGCAGACGTGTTTTACTTCACCAAATCTCATTTGTATATTTGGCACTATCTCCCTGCCCTCTGGTCCCGTTACTTCCGGTACAACAGATCTTCTGGCCATAATAGGGAGATTATCTAGGTCGTTCCGAAACTGTGCAGCACTGTAGTTGTTAGGATGCCACCTAGTCATATGGCGATGCATTGTGTAGTTTCCGAAACTGTATTTTTTCTCGGTCCCTCTGGACAGTCTATCTTGACATATAAGGCAAGTTACGTATCTTGCATTTACTTTTTTCTGACCTTTGGGAATTTTAAAAAATTGCCAAATGAAGTTTTCTTTCCGGTGAGACGTCCTGGGCTCCTCAGGCAAAAACTGCCTCTCTTCGTGCTCGTCGTCCTGTTCCTCTTCTTCCTCTTCTTGTTGAATTATAACTTGAGCAGGTGGTCCACTCTTCCTTGGATGTGGTGGAGGTGGTGGGGAAGCACCAGCTGAAGCTACTAAAGAAGCCATTGCTCACTGGTAACAAAGGGTCTTTCTCTCACAAAGATGAAAGTCAGAGTGAGGAAAGAAGGAGGGATTTTCATCATTTGGGAAAAACAAGAGTTGTCAACCAATGAAAAGTGTTCATTTTATATTATATGACCTAGTCTTACATCATTAGGAAACCAAAAGTGAAATGAACCAATGAAAAGTGTTATTACCAAGTCACATGACCTGCTGTGTTTACGTTAAGCTCTTTGCAGGGCCTCCCGGTTTGCTTCCAGAAACCTGCGCTTTGCGACTCGCTTCGCGTACCAGTTCGCTAACGTAGCACGTCATATGACGTATCACGTGACAACGTGAAACGTCATGCGGACGGGTGGCGTCACAATGTTGTTTTCTAACGCGGCAGTTGCGGTAAAGAAACGTTTACCGGCTCGCGGTCTATTTCGCGGCATCAAGGTCAGCTAACGGGAAGCTTCCCGATTCGCGAAGCGGGAACAAAGAAAAAAAAATATTTAAAAAAAAAATTATTCATAAACATATAAAATATATTTTGGGATTTAAAGAAGAATACATTTTACAGCTACAGATATTAGCTGTTAAAAAACCAATGAAATTCACTGAAAAAACCATAGGTTATAGACCATATATAGTTAGGAATTAGCATTTACAAAACCTTGAAAATTCACTGAAAAAACCATAGGTTATAGACCATATATAGTTAGGAATTAGCATTTACAAAACCTTATTTTACACAAAACCATTGAAATTCCATATATAGTTAGTTGCACTAACTATATATCGCGCACCCGCAATCCACTGCTGATGATGTCACATATTACATCATTCATGACATGGTCAGTGACATCACTGATGACATCACTGATGACATCTCAAATGACATCACTGATGACATCTCATTTGACATCAATGACCACATCACTGATGATATCATTCATGTGACAATACAATGCATCTCCTCACATTTTAATATAACCTCTGTTTCACCCAGTGTTAAATACAGAGTATAATTTTTGAAACCATTGACACACCAATACTAGTTACTACATACGCACTCACTGATTCCTATGTCTACACACACATTCACTCATTCACTCATACAATCATTCATACATACAATCACTCATCTTTACAACACTATCATATGCACTCATACACCTATACAGACACTCACAGTCTGCCACTCATCCATGGAGTTACTCACACACCTAGTCAGTCCTGTAAAGAATCAATGACACTTCCATTTTCTTGTCTATACAGTTAAACATAGAGCACCTTACATTTTCAAACATATACTAACACATACTTACCTTCTTATACAATCATTGATACAAGTACACATTGATCTGCACAGAGTCACACACCTCCCAGCCAGCCACACACACACGCAGTCTCCCATACAAATACTTGGACAATCAATCAGTAACCCATATAGTTAATCATATAGCTACTGATCAACACATGCAGCAGTTTACAGAACAACAGACATAATGATGCACAAATTAAGACAGTTTAGTCACTAACCCATGCACTCAGTGAGAAACATTTAATCACTCACTCATACATTCAGTCATGCACCTACTAAATCCTTTGTCCAGACACTTATACTTCCACTCATTCTTCAATATGTAAGACACATTTTAACTTTACAGAAACATACAGTCACTGTATGTTGTCATCAGTGATGTCATCAGTGATGTCATCAGTGATGTCATCAGTGATGTCATTTGAGATGTCATCAGTGATGTCACTGACCATGTCATGAATGATGTAATATGTGACATCATCAGCAGTGGATTGCGGGTGCGCGATATATAGTTAGTGCAACTAACTATATATGGAATTTCAATGGTTTTGTGTGAGTAAAATAAGGTTTTGTAAATGCTAATTCCTAACTATATATGGTCTATAACCTATGGTTTTTTCAGTGAATATATATATATATATATATATATTTTTTTCGCTCTAAAGTGCCCATATGGCAGGACAGCACCCAGACACTTGATGGGAGTTGATCCTTTTATTGGTAAAAATGCTTCCCCCAGACAGATTGCTTTCACAGCTTACTGGTTGATTTCATTCAATTTCAGCCGACCCGTTTCGAAGCTTCCATGCTTCTTCTTCAAAGGCTTGACTTACCGTGCTCGTCAGGACACACCTTCCTTTATGGCAGCATCACGCCCTCTGATGGGCAAGGCATTCTGGTTATTGTAGTGCGCCTCTGTGTTTGAAACACAAGAGGCATGTGAACTCGCATACAAGCCTTGTATGCGAGTTCACATCCCTCTTGTGTGTAAAAAAGGTCAGAGACTGATCAGAGCAACAGATGAGGAGAAAGAAGCTCCTGGACACAGGAACTGCACGGGGATTGCGCTTGTGAAGGTGAAGGATGCAGAGGCCTCTATCCAGCATCACAGCTAATTTTCGACGGTAGATATGGGGAGAAAGAACACCTGCCCAGCGCCGAGGTCCCTTGAGTGAGCTGTCCATCATAGTAGGTAAATGGCGGGAAGATGGTGCACACAGCTAGTGTGTGGGCGGGGAAAACGGGCGCGCTTCTATGCAAGTTCACATGCCTCTTGTGTGTAAAAAAGGTCAGAGACCGATCAGAACAGCAGATGAGGAGAAAGAAGTTCCTGGACACAGGAACTGCACGGGGATTGCGCTCGTGAAAGTGAAGGATGCAGAGGCCTCTATCCAGCATCACAGCTAATTTTCGACGGTAGATATGGGGAGAAAGCACTCCTGCCCAGCGCTGGGGTCTCTTGAGTGAGCTGTCCATCATAGTGAGTAAATGGCGGGACGACGGTGCACAGAGCTAGTGTGTGGGCGGGGCCAAACCGGTGGGCTTCTATGTGAGTTCACATGCCTCTTGTGTGTAATAAAGGTCAGAGACCGATCAGAGCAGCAGATGAGGAGTAAGAAGCTCCTGGACACAAGAACTTCACGGGGATTGCGGGCTTGTAATACAAGCCCACTGTGATGCTGGATAGAGGCCTCTGTATCCTTCACTTTCATGAGCGCAATCCCCTTGCAGTTCCTGTGTCCAGGAGCTTCTTTCTCCTCATCTGCTGCTTTGATCGGTCTCTGACCTTTTTTACACACAAGAGGCATGTGAACTCGCATACAAGCCTTGTATGGAGAAAGAAGCTCCTGGGCACAGGAACTGCACGGGGATTGCGCTTGTGAAGGTGAAGGATGCAGAGGCCTCTATCCAGCATCACAGCTAATTTTCGACGGTAGATATGGGGAGAAAGAACACCTGCCCAGCGCCGAGGTCCCTTGAGTGAGCTGTCCATCATAGTAGGTAAATGGCGGGAAGATGGTGCACACAGCTAGTGTGTGGGCGGGGAAAACGGGCGCGCTTCTATGCAAGTTCACATGCCTCTTGTGTGTAAAAAAGGTCAGAGACCGATCAGAACAGCAGATGAGGAGAAAGAAGTTCCTGGACACAGGAACTGCACGGGGATTGCGCTCGTGAAAGTGAAGGATGCAGAGGCCTCTATCCAGCATCACAGCTAATTTTCGACGGTAGATATGGGGAGAAAGCACTCCTGCCCAGCGCTGGGGTCTCTTGAGTGAGCTGTCCATCATAGTGAGTAAATGGCGGGACGACGGTGCACAGAGCTAGTGTGTGGGCGGGGCCAAACCGGTGGGCTTCTATGTGAGTTCACATGCCTCTTGTGTGTAATAAAGGTCAGAGACCGATCAGAGCAGCAGATGAGGAGTAAGAAGCTCCTGGACACAAGAACTTCACGGGGATTGCGGGCTTGTAATACAAGCCCACTGTGATGCTGGATAGAGGCCTCTGTATCCTTCACTTTCATGAGCGCAATCCCCTTGCAGTTCCTGTGTCCAGGAGCTTCTTTCTCCTCATCTGCTGCTTTGATCGGTCTCTGACCTTTTTTACACACAAGAGGCATGTGAACTCGCATACAAGCCTTGTATGGAGAAAGAAGCTCCTGGGCACAGGAACTGCACAGGGATTGGGCTCGGGAAAGTGAAGGATGCAGAGGCCTCTATCCAGCATCACAGCTAATTTTTTATGGTATATAAGGGGAGAGAGCACACCTACCCAACCTCGACAAAGCTCACAATTGTTTTTAGGCTGATGAATGCGTTACTGAGCTTGAGCTTCAACTCGAGCACCCGCTTTATTTATATCTGTAAGTGCTTCCTGTTGAGGTTTAATTTTTGTGACAGGAGCATCGTGCCAGAATGAATCCTACCCTTCATATTTATTCAAGAAGACACCATCGTTTTGTGCGATACCTCTACTCAACTGGAGTACTTTCTACTGGCTAATCAGTAAGTGCTACATCGTTGGGTAAATGTATACTTTTTTCCTACACTACAGCTGTGTGAAGTGCCAGAAGAGTTGTCTCCAGTGACCATGTGTGTGTTACTATGCCATCGGGCCGAAGGGCGCAGGGGTCCCTTGAGTGTGCTGGGCATAAAAAAAATATCCGCCCGCCCGCGAATTCGCGTATTTTCAGCAATTTCGCGAGAATCGCAGATCGCGAAATTGCCGAAAATATGCAAATTTCGCAATTGTAACAGATTTTTGGCCCATGCTTAGAAGAAGCATGGAAGCTTCGAAACGCGTCGGCTGAAATTGACTGAAATCAACCAACCCCTCCCAGTACCGAGAGATACAGGACAGACAGAAGGCATACCCACAGTCCGTAGACACAGGGTCTGTGAAATATTCCAGACATATGGAGCAGGTGGCCTCCTCCTTCAGGCTCCGGAGCTGGTTTGCTGCAGCCATGATCCTGCAGAGGAAGAAGAGTCTTGAATATTTCCACTACTAGGCGTGTTTTTAATCTTGACACCTACACTTATCTCGATAAAGAAAATATTTTTTTAGTTTAGGTAGTCATTTTTAATAAGCACTTTTCCTTCAAGCACTGCACTCTCTTTGCACTAAATGTTGCGCACAATTGTGGCTAAACGCTCCGTCATCCAATTCCGCACCGTCTCTTGATGGGACGGGCGGTACACGGAGCGACTGCTCATCCCCACATGATGATATGCCGCCACGAGGGTGGTCTGATGGGATTTCTTTAGCCCATTTGTGACGCAACACTCTTTTCCACGCACATATCCGCGTGATCCTCGTTCACCATTTAGGACAACACACCATTTTGGACCTGGTCTTCTCTTTCTGTGTTGTTTACCTTGAGCGAAGGGGCATGAGGTGACAGGTCGTTAAATTATTACCCCTTTTGACCCTCTGTAAATTTGTGTTTTGAGTTCTGTAAACTGCTGCATGTGTTGATCAGTAGCTATATGAGTAACTATATGGGTTATTGATTGGTTGCCCATGTATTTGTATGGGAGACTGAGTGTGTGTGTGGGTGTCTGGGAGGTGTATGACTCTGTGCATAGATGTGTGAGCAGTTGATTCACTAGATGTATGGGTTCTAAAGTGCATGTGGAAACAGCTGTATGGGCGGTTGACTGTGTGCATGAGTGTATTGGTGAGTGAATGGATATCTCAGTGCTACATGTCAAAGTAAGTACATATGTAAAACACAGTACATGTGAGAGTTGACATATATAAATAACTGTGCATAAGAGCCAGTGAATGTGTGAGTGGCTGTATGGATCATTGTGAACTTGTATCCAGGATTGTATAAGAGAGTAAATATGTGTTAGTATATGTTTGAATAAGTAAGGTGTGTATAACTGTATAGTTGAGAAAATGGAGGTGTGATTGATTCTTTGCATGATTGACTAGGTGTGTGTGTAACTTCATGGATGAGTGACAGTCTGTGAGTGTCTGTTTACACTGAGAGTATCTAAGGTTATATTAGAGTCTGAAGAGGTTCATCGTATTATCACATGAATGATGTCATCAGTGATGTGATCAGTAATGTCAAATGAGATGTCATCAGTGATGTCATCAGTGATGTCATTTGAGATGTCATCAGTGATGTCATCAGTGATGTCATTTGAGATGTCATCAGTGAGGTCATCAGTGATGTCACTGACCATGTCATGAATGATGTAATATGTGACATGATCAGCAGTGGATTGCGGGTGCGCGATATATAGTTAGTGAAACTAACTATATATGCGAATTTCAATGGTTTTGTGTGAGTAAAATAAGGTTTTGTAAATGCTAATTCCTAACTATATATGGTGTATAACCTATGGTTTTTTCAGTGAATATATATATATATATATGTGTGTATATATATATATATATATATATATATAGATATATCTATATATCTATATATATATATATATATATATATATATGTAACATTTCTATGGCAAAATGAAACCCCTCATTTTGTTCCTTTTCAAATTAAATGTATTAAGTGTTACCACTTTATTCCAATCAAGATGACTTCAGGTGTGCCATACTTTTGTCATAAGTAAGACTGTTAGCGTTCTAGTTGTTCTTTAGAACACTCTGGGACATTTTGTCATTGGGCTATAGTTGGGCTACATCTGGCTGATATTTGGGCTACATTTGTTTTTTTTTGTCTCTGGTGGCCATCTTTGGGCTACATTGGGCTACATTGGGCTACATTGGGCTACATTGGGCTACATTTGGGCTCTAACATATATATAGCCCAATGTAGCCCAATATATATTTTTCAAAGTTAATTTTCGTAAAAACCACTGGAGCATATATCTTGAGACATAGCAAAGGCACATCGGGCTACCAGTCCCTACAATTTTGCCAAGTTTTGTGGAAATCCATTCAGCCGTTCGAGATAAAAGTGAGTCCAACCGCCCTATGGAAAACTCAATGTTAAAAACTCGTTTTGGGACCCCCCTTTTTTCTCGGCCCCCGCTTGACGAAACCCCCCCAAACTTTCAGGGGACGCTCAGAAACAAAATGTGCCATTTTCCTGAATATTTCAGCCAATTCCGTCCATCAACGCCAAAGGTATTCAACATAGAATTTTCAGAAATCCCTATTAAAAAAAATCCTAACTATATATACCTACTGGCGACTGCCAGTAGGTAATATATATATATATATATTCACTGAAAAAACCATAGGTTATAGACCATATATAGTTAGGAATTAGCATTTACAAAACCTTGAAAATTCACTGAAAAAACCATAGGTTATAGACCATATATAGTTAGGAATTAGCATTTAAAAAACCTTATTTTACTCACACAAAACCATTGAAATTCCATATATAGTTAGTTGCACTAACTATATATCGCGCACCTGCAATCCACTGCTGATGATGTCACATATTACATCATTCATGACATGGTCAGTGACATCACTGATGACATCACTGATGACATCTCAAATGACATCACTGATGACATCACTGATGACATCTCATTTGACATCAATGACCACATCACTGATGATATCATTCATGTGACAATACAATGCATCTCCTCACATTTTAATATAACCTCTGTTTCACCCAGTGTTAAATACAGAATATAATTTTTGAAACCATTGACACACCAATACTAGTTACTACATACGCACTCACTGATTCCTACGTCTACACACACCTTCACTCATTCACCCATACTATCATTCATACATACAATCACTCATCTTTACAACACTATCATATGCACTCATACACCTATACAGACACTCACAGTCTGCCACTCATCCATGGAGTTACTCACACACCTAGTCAGTCCTGTAAAGAATCAATGACACTTCCATTTTCTTGTCTATACAGTTAAACATAGAGCACCTTACATTTTCAAACATATACTAACACATACTTACCTTGTTATACAATCATTGATACAAGTACACATTGATCTGCACAGAGTCACACACCTCCCAGCCAGCCACACACACACTCAGTCTCCCATACAAATACTTGGACAATCAATCAGTAACCCATATAGTTAATCATATAGCTACTGATCAAAACATGCAGCAGTTTACAGAACAACAGACATAATGATGCACAAATTAAGACACTTTAGTCACTAACCCATGCACTCAGTGAGACACATTTAATCACTCACTCATGCATTCAGTCATGCACCTACTAAATCCTTTGTCCAGACACTTATACTTCCACTCATTCTTCAATATGTAAGACACATTTTAACTTTACAGAAACATACAGTCACTGGATGTTGTCATCAGTGATGTCATCAGTGATGTCATTTGAGATGTCATCAGTGATGTCATCAGTGATGTCACTGACCATGTCATGAATGATGTAATATGTGACATCATCAGCAGTGGATTGCAGGTGCGCGATATATAGTTAGTGCAACTAACTATATATGGAATTTCAATGGTTTTGTGTGAGTAAAATAAGGTTTTTTAAATGCTAATTCCTAACTATATATGGTCTATAACCTATGGTTTTTTCAGTGAATTTTCAAGGTTTTGTAAATGCTAATTCCTAACTATATATGGTCTATAACCTATGGTTTTTTCAGTGAATTTCAATGGTTTTTTAATAGCAAATATCATAAGCTGTCGAATGTCAAGTACGTGGTAAGTGAAAACATTTTCGTGTTTATGCACACTGATCTGCTTTGAATGGTGCCCCCCCCCCTCATTTCTATTAGGAGTACTCTCTCTTTGCAGATAGTGAAAGGTAGTTAACGCAGGTCTTTGCCCCCATTGTAATCCGTCGTGCCTGCTTCTCTCTCCATTTGATTCATTGTTATCCAAGTATTTACTGTTTTAGAATTAGTTCTCTTTGGTTCATTCTCTATTTACAAACAAACACAGAGTCGCAATACTCTGTTTAGTCTTTGCAGATAACGAAAAATCGTGTAAAAAAAAAGAAAAAGAATCGAGCAAAATCAGTAGGCCACTAATGGGATCTCTTTTTGACCTCGCAAAAATAGAAACATTAGGAACAACCCCTCATGACAAATACAAAACTAGTGAGATGAACTGAACTCCACACAATGATGGCTGCAAAACAGCTCGGCTCCGCCACCCACCCCGCCCAAAATAACGATAAAGAACGGCTGCCATGATTGGTTGCGGAATGACCACGACGGAGCTACGAAATGGTGCTGCTCTCATGCTAACCCCAGCTTCAGTCTGAAACATCCAGAAACACTGTAGACTACCAATTCGATCAGTTCCGGTAGCGCCCCAATGTAACCCGGTAGAGAAGAACTAGCCCTCCCCTCTTTGACTGATGGTTCTTGTTGCCTGTCCCTTCTGTTGTCATTTAACAGAACTATTTAGCCTGCTGAAAGGGGTTGTGTTCCGACCGCTGGTTGGTGGAGACATTTTGACTATATTCTGTACCTGCGTTGTCGCGTAATGCGTCATATGACGCGCCGCGTTAGCGCATCCGGAAGTCATCCGGGGCGCGCAGCGCGTAACGTAAGCATAACAAGTCATGTGACTTGTTAATAAAACTTTTCATTGGTTCATTTTACTTTTCTTATTGTAATGATGAAAGGCTTGATCATATGACCTAAAAATTACGCTTTTCATTACTTCCGAACATTATTTTTTCTTAAATATATGTTATAATGTTCCAGGCTAATGTACTTTCCCGGAAATTTTACAACTGTCCTGCAAGTAAAATATATTCTTTTTTCGAGAAAAAGAGCGTTTCTTCGTCCCATGACGGAGCCGTTGAGCAAAAGAGGGTCGACCTGCTGTCTTAGTCGCCGATACGCCTGAATATGAGATTCTTATCGATCACTTTATGTTGCAGGAATAGAAAACACAACAGCCCTTGACCATTTATCTTTACTGCGTTCCTTCGTATTATACCTTTTACCCTTCATGTAATTGGTCTGCTTTATTTCACTTGCCTTTTAATGATTCTAAAACAGTGACTATTATTAAAAACTTTACCAATGTATATACTACTACCATGTTTTCTTTTAAAAACCTTTATTGTGAAAATTTCATTATACAAATACGAGCCTATAACCACGTGGGCCGGCCACGGAGCAAACTGTAATCGTATATGATGAATAGACATTTACACTGTAGAGGAACGTAACGGGCGGGCCATTAGGTTGCAAGAACTAAGGTGTCTAACAGTTACGGAATCGGTGGACGTACATTTTATAATTAAAATACGACAGGGCCAGTTACAATAAAATTATCTAGATATACATTTGCGGGCAAGTACCATGGGTGACGTTAATTCGAACTTTCAACAGTACAGTAATCAATAACACATCAGAACTTAATATCAATAGGGATGTCGAAATATTCAATCAATTCTCGTCCCCGCCCGCCATGTGCTTCAAAACTGCATACGTATCTCGTGATTTCAAGGTTCTGCAACCAGTACACAACAAGGAGTTACGAGTCCCATTTATTCTGGCGCCATTTTGGGCGAGGACGGGCAGGTCCAGGATATAGTCAAAATGTCTCTACCAACCATCGACTATGATGATGTTCATATGCTGTATTTATTAGAGTAACACTCAGATGTCCACATGAAATAAATTTGCCACAATCTAAACATGTCATTTTAATCTTTCCAAAGTTCTTCTAAATATTTGGGACCGTTTCCCTTGCCTCTGAAGCTCTCAGTGCCACTTCTTTGATGAATGTACTAGCAGGTCAGGGGTTCTCCTCCAAATCTCTCTTTTATGCAGCACTATAATTAATTGTTGCCACCTCTCCATATGACGATGCATGGTATAGTTACCACAACTATATTTTTTTTCGGTTCCTCTAGAGAGTTCATCGTGGCAGATGAAGCGTGTAACGTACCGGGCATTTACCTTTTTTTGCATGTACAGGAAAGGAAAAAAAAATCGAGCGTCCGAGTTCTAAGGTGTCCCAGGGCCATTTTAGTGGACCAGGCCCAAATCCAAAGAACAGGCCGCCATTTTGAGAGTCCTGTTGCAGCCGCCTGTCGCTGTAGCATCAAGAGCAGCCGAAACTCAGCTGAATGGCAACTGAAACGGTAAAGGGGCGCCCCACTACAGCAGACGAGCCAGGCCCAAATCCAAAGAACTGCTATCTCACAGGCTAATGGGGCGACCCACGCCGAGTTTCAGCATTGTAGGATGACCACACAAGTACAGCAACTTGCTAGACATCACCTCGGTGCCATCCGGATCTCGGCGCCCCACTGCAGATGAAGTGCCTCTCAACTATGAAACCACCACGGTGACATCCGGATCTTGGCGCGTTGTGCTGCCTTCGGCCTATTCGCACATCGGTCCGCTACTGACGCCATCTCACAGGCTAATGGGGTGACCCACGCCGAGTTTCAGCATTGTAGGATGACCACAGCAACTTGCTAGACATCACCTCAGTGCCATCCGAATCTTGGCATCTCAACGCCTAGTGGTATCTTCCATACAAAAAATATTGTTACGCTGCCTTTGGCCCCATTCGCACACCAGTCCGCAACTTAGACATCACCTCGGTGCCATCCGGATCTTGGCATCTCAGCGCCTTGTGGTGTCAGTCAGAAAATATTGTTGTGCTGCCTTCGGCCTATTCGCAAATCCAAAGAACTGCTATCTCACAGGCTAATGGGGCGGCCCACGCCGAGTTTCAGCATTGTAGGATGACCACACAAGTACAGCAACTTGCTAGACATCACCTCGGTGCCATCCGGATCTCGGCGCCCCACTGCAGATGAAGTGCCTCTCAACTATGAAACCACCACGGTGACATCCGGATCTTGGCGCGTTGTGCTGCCTTCGGCCTATTCGCACATCGGTCCGCTACTGACGCCATCTCACAGGCTAATGGGGTGACCCACGCCGAGTTTCAGCATTGTAGGATGACCACACCAACTTGCTAGACATCACCTCAGTGCCATCCGAATCTTGGCATCTCAACGCCTAGTGGTATCTTCCATACAAAAAATATTGTTACGCTGCCTTTGGCCCCATTCGCACACCAGTCCGCAACTTAGACATCACCTCGGTGCCATCCGGATCTTGGCATCTCAGCGCCTTGTGGTGTCAGTCAGAAAATATTGTTGTGCTGCCTTCGGCCTATTCGCACATCGGTCCGCTACTGACGCCATCTCACAGGCCAACGGGGCGCCCCACGCCGACTTTCAGCATTGTAGGATGGCCACACCAGTACCACAACTTGCAAGACACCACCTCGGTGCCATCCGGATCTTGGCATCTCAGCGCCTTGTGGTCTCTTCTACACCGGAAATATAGTAGAAAATATTGTTGCGCTGCCTTTAGCCCCATTCACACATCAGTCCGCTACTGACACCATCTCACAGGCCAACGGGGCGCCCCACGCCGACTTTCAACATTGTAGGATGGCCACAGAAGTGCGACAACTTACTAGACACCACCTCGGTGCCATCCGGATCTTGGCGCGTTGTGCTGCCTTCGGCCTATTCGCACATCGGTCCGCTACTGACGCAAACTCACAGGCCAACGGGGCGCCCCACGCCGACTTTCAGCATTGTAGGATGGCCACACCAGTGCGGCAACTTCCTACACACCACCTCGGTGCCATCCGGATCTTCGCGCGTAGTGAAGCTGCAGCAGCTGCAAATAAGCTTCAGACAGTGTTACAACCGCTGCTCAGAACTCTCAACTATGACACCACCTCGATGCCATCCGGATCTTGGCGCGTTGTGTTGCCTTCGGCCTATTCGCACATCGGTCCGCTACTGACACCGCCTCACGTGCCAACGTATTTTCTCCACATTTTATACCCTATGCCGCATAACAGGTCATGTGACTTCTTTATAAAACTTTTCATTGGTTCATTTTACTTTTGGTTTCCTAATGATGGAAGGCTTGATCATATGACCTAAAAACAACACTTTTCATTGGATGAAAACTTTTTTTTCCCCCCAAACGATGAAAGCCCCACCTTGTTTCTGGATGTTTCAGACTGAAGCTGGCGTCACCATGAGAGCACCACCATCTCGTAGCTCCGTCGTGGTCATTCCGCGAGCAATCATGGCAGCCGCTCCCCACCAGAAGCCTGCAGGAGTCGGGGCCCCCAAAACTTTTGATGAATTCTCAAGGCGGAGGGAACGCTTTCGAGAATGGGGTCCAAGACCTAGCAGACAAGCGTCCGATTTCCAAGGTGTCCCAGGGCCATTTCAGTGGACCAGGCCCAAAAAGGAAACAGCCTGCCGCCATTTTGAGAGTCCTGTGGCAGCCGCCTATCGCTGCACCGCAAGAGTGGGCGCAACTCAGCTGAATGGCGGATTTTGACACAGTGGACCAAAAGCGGACGGAATGGCAACTGAAACGGTAAAGGGGCGCCCCACTACAACAGATGACACTCCACCTGGAGAGGCCCGTTCACGCCGCCTCCCCCGGGGCGCCCCACGCCGTTATTCGGAGCAGCATTGTAGGATACCAAAACCAGTGCGGCAACTTACTGGACATCACCTTGGTGCCATCGTTCTGCTGCCTTGGAACTATTCGCACAACAGTTTGCTACTGATGACCCACCCCCCGCGACGCCCCACGCCGTTATTTGCTGGGTGGCAACTTACTAGACATCACTTTTGTGTCATCTAGATTTCGGCGCGTTCTGCTGCCTTGGAACTATTCGCACAACAGTTTGCTACTGATCACCCACCCCCCGCGACGCCCCACGCCGGAAATCTGGACGTTGTGCTGCGTTGGGACTATTCGCACAGCCGACCGCTACTTCGTTGTTTTTCTCTAAAAATGTTTATATGTTATTACTATTTTTGTTTTCTTGTATATATTTATAAATTATTAAAGTTTTATAATCTTACTACTTTGTCGGAGTGCTATATATTTTTAATGTGACACATAATTGTAAAAACTTTGATGTACAAAGAGTCATCCCTGGAATCTTCCGCTTCACGCTCGGTCCCCTCCCCAATCACAATACAGGATGGTTTTCAGATAATAGCAACGCTTCTGCTGTGACGGATCTCATCGAGTGTGGGCCTTGATCTACTATAACTCCTTTGAAGACGGGTGATTCTTTACAGCTGTGGCCATAAACTACATCTGCAGGGCTAGCTGATAGCCTAGGACCGGCCTGGACAATCGGACACAGAGGAAAAGGAGTGTCAGAGGGTGCGGTAGTGAATAGGGCGAAAGGGAGGTGTCGGGCGGGCACAGGGTGTGATTCTCAGGGAAGAACAGCGCAGATGGGGGGAGGTTTATTACCCATGCATAAAACAGAGAGCGGGGGTGACCACTGCCTGGGGGAGATGCTTGCGAGGGTGGGGAGCCATGGTAAGGATCGACAGCGTTCACAGAGTGGATCTGGTCAAGGCATCTAAAATGGCTGCCGTGCACGACAAAAGTGTGGCATTTGAAAAAAGACAAGATGGCGCACACAATGTTTTTCAACAATTCCTGATTTCCTTCGAATCGAACGTTAACAGACGTTGGGGCATATTACCAAAGTTAAGCGATATTTATCCCTAACGATGCATTGCAAAGATTTTTTTACCGTCAGAAATTATCGCAGATAAACCTTGCTATTATCAAGGTTTATCGCAAATACGATAAAAAACGAGCGCAATGCATTAATGTCGCTGAAAACTCCGCGATATTCATGCATTACCGAGCTAATGCTCTTAGCCATGTTATCCACCTCCCATTGGATAACATGGCTAAGAACTGCTCAGGGCAGCTGTTACTTTTTGGAGATATTCGCGCTTATCTCGAATATTTCCAAAAGTTGATAATAGGAGATAGCGATGTTAGCGACTGTTTCCAGTCGCTAACATCTTGGCATGCCCACTTTGCATGTCATTAGTGATAAATATCACTCACATGCAAAGTGGGACCCAAGATGGTCGCTATCTCCTACTAGCCGTCGCTAACTGGTGTTAGCAACAGCTAGGTAATACACATATAATTTTATCTCCGCGAAGCGGAGCGCTGTTACAGATATATATCTTGTTTTTGAACGTTAATTTCTCAAAATGCACTGAAGCACATATATTGAGACATAGCAAAGGCACATCGGGCTACCAGTCCCTAATATTTTACCAAGTTTCGTGCAAATCCATTCAGCCGTTCGATTATTATTATTATTATTTTTTTTTGCCCCGCGGGGCCCTTTTAAAACCTCCACATCAAACCTAGGGGGTCAGCGAGGATCTACTATGCCCCCTTATGGTCATCAGCCGTTCGATTATTATTATTATTTTTTTTTTTGCCCCGCGGGGCCCTTTTAAAACCTCCACATCAAACCTAGGGGGTCAGCGAGGATCTACTATGCCCCCTTATGGTCATTTGCCCCTTCGCTTTGGCCTCCTCTTGTCTCTCGATCCTACCGAGAGACAAGATGGCGGCCGCTACGTACTGTTTGGAATGTTTACAGACACCGGAGAGCCAATCAGCTTCGCTTCGCAAAGCTCCGTAACGCGAAAAGTACGCGAAGCGGTGCGCTGTTACAGATATATATCTTTTTTTGAACGTTAATTTCTCAAAATCCACTGAAGCACATATATTGAGACCTAGCAAAGGCACATCGGGCTACCAGTCCCTACAATTTTGCCAAGTTTCGTGCAAATCCATTCAGCCGTTCGATTATTATTATTATTATTTTTTTTTGCCCCGCGGGGCCCTTTTAAAACCTCCACATCAAACCTAGGGGGTCAGCGAGGATCTACTATGCCCCCTTATAGTTATTTCCCCCTTTGTTTTGACCTCCTCTTGTCTCTCGATCCTACCGAGAGACAAGATGGCGGCCGCTACGGACTGTTTGGAATGTTGACAGACGCCGGAGAACCAATCAGCTTCGCTTCACAAAGCTCCGTTGCGCGAAAAGTACGCGTCCTGGGCCGCTGCCCAGTCCGCTGTTACAGATATATATCTTTTTTTAAACGTTAATTTCTCAAAATCCACTGGAGCACATATATTGAGACCTACAAAAGGCACATCGGGCTACCAGTCCCTACAATTTTGCCAAGTTTCGTGCAAATCCATTCAGCCGTTCGGGCTAAAAGTGAGGCCAACCGCCCTATGGAAAACTCAATGTTAAAAACACGTTTTGGGACCCCCCTTTTTTCTCGACCCCCCCTGGACGAAACCCCCCCCAATTTTCAGGGGCTGCTCAGAAACAAAATGTGCCATTTTCCTGAAAATTTCAGCCAATTCCGTCCACAAACGCCAAAGTTATTAGACATAGAATTTTCAAAAAACCCATAGAGAAAAAATCCTAACTATATATACCTACTGGCGACCGCCAGTAGGTAATATATATTACTGGAACTTTGCTTTCTTTGCTTTTCTTCGATGTTTGGCGCAGAAAAACTAAACGGACCCAAATAGGTAGAGTTGCTATTTTTATTTCATTGTGTGCACCACTCCGTCCGCCATGACGCGTTTCGGGCCCTGAAGCCCTTGATCACATGACATGGTCAGCCAATCATTGTGTTTTTAACGTGTGTACAGGCATCATCTGACCACTGGGCCTGTAGAGATAAACAACAGACTTCAGCCTAATCATCTGAACATCGACCACAAAAACATTTTTCTGATATACTGTACATAGTTTAAAATACACATGTACATCCTTATTTTACTCTCCTATTCATTTCATTTTATCCACCTTATCACAATATGATATTCAGAATTGCATTTATCTTTAGCAATTTCATGAATCATAGTGAAGCTATTTATATGTATATATATATATCTCACTCCCAATGTGCAAATCTCGCAATTAAATAAATACAAAAATATATTTTACAAATACAACCAGTATTCTTTGATCATACATAGATTGTATAAAATTCATGTTCTGGTAATATTAATACAATACATACAATATTCACTTGTGCAAATAAGCAAACAGTGTGCAAATTTCGCTTTAAAGATTAGTGCAAACCAGCAATATTACGGTTGGGAGATATATCTACCAGGTGATGGATAGGGAGAGATTATAATAGAGCCCTAGTGGGCTGGATCGATGTTCGGGATCACTGCCTCTATATTGCCCTTACATAGTGGTTCAATTTCTGACACTCGTTAAAAGGAGTCCAAATAATAAAACAAAAAAACTATTTAATGTGTTTTTTTACCCTTATCTTAAGAAAAAAAGAATCTAAAATTTACTCTTTTCTTTATATCAACAGTCAGTTAGATGTTTGACATTTGCTCCTCCCTGTTCAGATTGATGTAACTGTTTATTTTTCACTCTACTGGATATATATATCTATACTAATATAATAAAGAGAGAGCCCAAACCTTTGAGGCGGATAATCTCAGGAACCACAGCACCAATCACAACACCCAATACAGCGTTGGAAAGGGCAGTTGCAGCAGAAGGACACAGGCTATGCAGACGCCCACCATATACATACAAAAGGTAAAAGAACCGTGCCAGCAAAGTAGTTCCTTGTGGGCGTGTCTGCGTTGTGCTGTGGGCGTGTGCTGGGGGCTTGACAAACGCTGGGGGCGAGTGGTACGTTCCGCCCTTCATGCCATGTCTCATATCGTGTGCTGTGGGCGTGTGCTGGGGGTGTGGTCGTGTGCGGGGCGCGGCATTACGGAAAAAAAGCGAGCGTTGTGCCCAATATTTCATTGTTTTTTTCCCCCCTGGTTCTGTACATTCCAGCTCTGGGTGTCCACCATGTTCCCTTTAAATACCCCTCACCCCATAATCATAACCCACCCTTACTCCTTAAAATACCCCAACACCCTTAAACACTAACCCATCTTAACCCTATAAATATACCCTGTACCCCAAAACCCAAACCTATCCCTAAACCCTAAAAATACCCCTGTACCCCAAAACCCAAACCTAGCCCTGAACCCTATAAATACCCCTGTACCTCAACCCCCAAACCTACCCCTGAACCCTAAAAAACCCTGTACCCCAAAACCCAAACCTAGCCCTGAACCCTAAAAATACCCCTGTACCCCAAAACCCAAACCTACCCCTGAATCCTAAAATACCCCTGTACCCCAAAACCCAAACCTAGCCCTGAACCCTTAAAATACCCCTGTACCCCAAAACCCAAACCTACCCCTGAACCCTAAAAATACCCCTGTACCCCAAAACCCAAACCTAGCCCTGAACCATAAAGATAACCCTGTACCCCAAACCCCAAACCTACCCCTGAACCCTAAAATACTTCTGTACCCCAAAACCCAAACCTAGCCCTGAACCCTAAATATACCCCTTTACCCCAAAACCCAAACCTTGCCCTGAACCCTGAAAATACCCCTGTACCCCAAAACCCATACCTATCCCTAAACCCTAAAACTACCCCTGTACCCCATAACCCAAAACTACATTTGAACCCTAAAATACCCAAACACCCCAAAAGATATACCTCAGTACCCCAAAACATATACCCCTATACCCATACTTACCTTATCCACACATAAAAAAACATGCTTTTTAACCCTGGGCGTAGTGTGCGTAGTGGGGCTACGCGAAGCTACACAAAGTAAATGAGAAACTACGCCCACCTGCGCACCTCGCGTAGCCCCACTATGCGCCGCATGCCCCCCCTACATACCTACTATAATTAAATGGGCAAAGAAAAATAAATAAGATGCACTTGCCTTGTCCGCGGCGTCCCGGGGCTCCCTCTGCTCGTTCACGGCACCGTCTACTAACCAATGCGCATGCGCAGGCGGCCTGCGCATGCGCTTTTCTCGTGATAAATGTGCATGCGCGGCCGCCCGCGCATGCGCATTGGTTACCAGACGGTGCCGTGAACGAGCAGAGGGAGCCCCGGGACGCCGCGGACAAGGTAAGTGTATTTTATTTATTTTTTTGTGCCCATTTAATTAAATTAGGTATGTTCGGGAGGGCGGGAGGGAGGCGGGCAACTTCGCTACGCCCAAGGAGTAGGCGTAGTGTTGCCTGCTTCGCCTACTTTGCAAAGGGCAAAGTAGGCAACACTACGCCCACTTCGTGGGCGTAGCGAAGTTGCCCGCCCAGGGTTAATGCTTTTACCATTCATGCACTTACAACGAATTTTGTTGTAAATGTATGTGTGGTAAAAGCATATAAAATGGAATGCCTTGCATTATAATGGCATTGCGGAGTCATGGTACTTTCGTAATGAAAGTATGCGGAGTGATGGTATGCGGAAAGAAAGTTGCGGAATAATGGGTGTTTGCCCTTCCCCGGTAAGTACATTGGTGGCACGGCGGCCCACATCTCCAGCAACATACTCATATTTTTTCACCACTGATTTGAAAAATGCACAGGTCTCTCTCATTGATGGCCAGCACCGACATACACTTTTAGACACACCTCCCGCCACAAGTTCTAGAACTGCGAACTTTAGAGCTGGGGAGCTATGTTCGAATCTCGGCATCAGCTCAACATCCTGTGATTCCAGGCAAATCGCTTTGTCTCCCCGTGCCTACCACAAATTAATGTGTTCTTCTGTAATGTAAATTGTGCTCATGCCATGTTGTTGAGATCGCACTATATAATATTGCAAGGAAAAATAATGTAGGGAAACTCGAGTTCACACACTACTGAACGCGCACTCTTAAGTGCATCAGCAGTGCACTGTGAATCGGAGCATTTCACAGGCCTGTCACAGATAAGAAATGCTATCAAAACGAAATCCTACAAAAGAATATACTACTGGCCGGCAGCAATTCATACCCGGACAACGTCGGGACGGGCTGCTAGTATATATATATATATATATATATATATATATACATATATATATATATATATATATATATATATATATATATATATATATATATATATATATATATATATTTATATATATTCTCAAACAATCCAAGGAAGGGCACACTCAAACAGTCTCTGCAAGTGCAAAACGAGATTTATTCCTCAGTTGCAACGCGTTTCGGCAAAATGCCTTGATCAATTATAAGAAAGTGAGTACATAGACACATGAAACAAACAATGGACTATTTATCATAATCACTGTGATGGCAATGTTATGGCAGCAGCCATTTTTAGGTCTCGCCTACGCAGCGCCAATGCGCTGCATAGGAGGGCCTTTAGCCGTCGCTCTGCTCATTTTCAAGCACACACTTGTGCTTGTGCCGGCATACACCTTGCAAGAGTGAGCAGCGGCGTGCATGCTAATTGGCTGTTGCTCGCTCCCGCAAGGCGGATGCTGCCACAATCACAAGTGTGCTTCAAAACAGTCACTAAGCAGAGCGCAGGCCGCGTTTTCTTTTTCTTCAAAAGCAGTAACTACTAAAGCTTGTGGGTTTTGTCATCTCTTTCTAATATTTCATTATACACAAATATATTTTGGTATAGTTGAGGCTTCAATGCACAGCTCTATGCTGCTCTAAAATGTGCTTGACAAATGGCACGCATAAAAAACAGCTTATTCACTGTATAATTGTAAATAAATGGGGTCTGGTTTGCATGTTTCACTGTTGAAGCGCGTGGTTTTTGTGTTTTGCAAAGTTGTGTATTTTTTGTTTTTACCTACAGTTTTTGGACTTGCGAAAAACTCTATTTTGGCACCAAAAATGTCACAAAAAAGACATTATTATGAACATCTTATAGAGGATTTTGTCAAGTGTGTCCACGGAAAACAGTGAGCATGGGAAGGGGGGTTGATTTAACAGCAAAAATGTTATTTAGTACAGCAACTCTACTCTAATAAAGAGCGCCAGATTCTTTAATCTAGACACGATTGCTCCCTTCTTTAGAGTACTAGTTATGGTTGGCTTCGAACCCTGGTTTTAAAGCCTACTTAAAATGGCGGCCTCTGGCAGGTTACGTCTGTCTGTGTAGAACCGGTCGTTTCCTGGCAGGCGAAGATCCTTTGTCCACTTTATAGTGTAGATGGCAGAATGAGAGCAAATGACGCAACACTAAAAACCCAAGATTGTGCAAGCATTTCAGGTTTGATATAAAACATGCAGATGGTTCTCGAATGCTGCTGACGACAGGTGTCCCCCCTAAAATAAGTACATTAATATTTATATTCGAGGAAATAAGGGCCTGTACGTTGAGTGAGTAAGATTGCCTAACTTGTTTTACCTGCCCATAACTATGTAGACTCTTTAATTGTCTAATTACCCCCAACTTACACACAAGCCAACAAGAAGGTAATTGAGTATACATGCTGTTTTCGCTTCTATTATGTTGCTAATTCCTCCTTTCCACGGGAATTGAGCCTATACACTTTCTCTGACCCTCCCTCTTAGATGTTAATCAGTGCTGGCATGTATATTAGAACGTTGCTCCCCTGGTGCACAGTGCTCCTCTTATTCTCAGACAGGGTCCCTGTGTACACAGAGATATGTGGCTTCAACCAGCATTTGCGTCTACCATGTAAACAAGCATTGGCAGAGCCAATAGGTCTCACCTTTGGAACCTTATAAGTATTTAGTTATGCAGTACAATATCCTTTGTGCAACAACATCAACTGTTGTCTAAACACTTATAAGGTCCCAAAGGCGAGACCTATTAGCTATGCCAATGCTTGTTAAATGGGGTTTCATACATGGTATAACCAAGGAAAAAACAGTTCAGTAACATATTCAAGGACTTCTTTAAGTTGAACAAGGTGTGTGTCACAACTAAAGTACTTAATTTCAATGATGCTGCTAAATCAGGAGCATATTCAAGTGCACTAAATAAAGTAAACAATTCTACCAAGTGTAGGCCAAATATCAAAATTTCAGCGCCCATCATGTAATTGCTGACTGATAATGCAGTCATGAGATTAAATTACGTGCACATGATAGACCATGAAAATCAAATTTAGACAGTTAATCTATACTCCAATTGGTATCATTTAGAAAGCTTATAATTCAAAACAAATGAAAATTTAATTAGCCTAGTGGCACTTGCATAAGACTACATTGTAATCCTGAAGGCCTGCAGTTCTAAAGCCATACATAAAAATTGTTTCCGCCAAGTGGCAAAGGTATGAGGCAGTCCATAGTCAACATCAAACAACATAAACACATATTTGATCAACCATTTAAAGATCCAATTATTGATTCAAAAAGTGGATAAAAGTTCCTTATTTTGTCCTGGTGCAAGTCTGAGCCCATGGAAGAAAAGGGAAGGGAACCTGTGAAGTGTCCATCCTGTGTGATGGGTCCCTTCCTTTCCTCCTGTGAGAAGACAAAAACTATGGAACAATAAACTAAGGGTTCGTGATGACACCTATTGTGAATAAAATGTGTTATTACATACAAATAAAATCAAATTACAGTTTATGTACTGTTCTAGTGAGTAAACTGAAAATCGAAACATAATGGAGACATGAAAGACATAAAAAGTAGAGGCTCACTCAATTATCATGCAGATTAGTTGCTAACTCCTCATCTACATTATGGCCCCCTGGGAATGGGGTTTCTAGATCAAGAATCCATTTGCATTCTCTCTTGCGCAGGGCTGATTCCCTGTTCCTGTCTCTGTGTCCCATATTGATCTGATCAATTGCATAGAAGCAAGGAAAGGAGTTGTTAGATTAGTGACATTCTTGGAAACACCTGGCCATCGGATAATGGATATCTCTGTTAGTGATGGCTCTGAGGTGCTCTAAAATCCTCTTTTTGACCATAAAGGTTGTACTTCCAACATACGTTTTTCTACATGGACATTCCAAGACATAAATAACAAAGCTGGTGCTGCATGTCAAAAACTGTGTTATGATTTTGTTTGCCTTCAAACCTGGTACTCTAAACTCTTTTACCATGTGGCTAAATTTACAGGCCTTACAGTGCCCACACGGAAAGAAACCTTTCAGATTATGTGTGTTGGCCATGCGCTGTTTTGTAATGTCTCCCCACACTAGGATGTCCCTGAGACTTCTCCCCCTTCTATATGTGATCATATATCTGGCATTAAGTGTAGGTCCCACAGTGGAGTCTGTCTTCAGTATGTCCCAGTGGTCTACCAGCACTTTCTGTACTTTCCATGAGTTCCTGTGTTAAATGTCAGAATGACCCTGGTATCATTATTAGTGGTTTCTTCTCAGATGTTTTGAGAGTTTGTTGTCTATTTATCTTGCTAATTTTGTTAATGGTCTTGTGTAGTAACCAGTCCGGGTACACAGATGCTTGAAACCTTGAAATCATGATTTTATTTTTTGCAGAGTTTTATATAGCGCGAACTAGACCCAAACCGAATCGGGTATCAGAGCGCTTTACATAGCACCAGTTATGTTACATGAGGACACACATTCATTTCAGGCACGGGGAGATTAAGTGATTTGCCAAGAATCACAGGTGGTTTTGGCGTCGTTACCGAGACTCGAACCCAGATACCCAGGTCCGAGGTCGAGCTCCTTAGCCTTTAGTATTACAGTTTCTACTTGCCCTCTGCAGCTCCCCATATGGGATGCTCAACTTGAGAGCATCAATGTGGGTGCTGAAGGCATGAAGAACACTGTTGCCCGCTGTTTCTTTCGGAAGAGGCTGGTAGTCAAATTGTCCTGACATACTTCAATTCTAACATTAAGGAAATCAATATGTTGTCTGCTCAAATTGTGGCTAAGTACTATATTGTAGGAAATTATATTGAGTTTCTCAATAAAGTGGGTAGCCTCTATTTCACTTCCTTTCCAGACAATAGATTGTCTATGTATCTCATCCAGACTACCACTTTCTGAAAATATGATTGGAGCAAACTTTCCTTGCGGATTTCCTCCTCCCACAAGTGCAAGAAAAGATTTGCAAAGGTTTGCGCAAAGCACATGCCCATTGCAGTGCCAAGCACTTCCCTCTAGAGATCTCCATTAAACATGAAAATACTATTAGTTAAGCATAACATCATCATCTTTGCAAGCATCTTGGTGTGTTCAAAGTACCTTATATTTTTGGTGTTTAAAAAGTGCATGCATGCTCTTATCCCCTGGTCATGTTCTATGATGGTATATAGGGAATTCACATCCGGGGTGATGAGGATATATTCCTTATCCCAAAAAAATGCCTTCAATTTTTCTTAAATAATCCTTTCTATCCCTCACATGAGATGGTAATGGGTTACAAAATCTCTAAAAAAATGATCCATGTATTTAGGTATGTTTTCGTACACGCTCCCTATTAACTGACCATCAACAACTGGATCTGACTTAAGCTAACCCAACCTTTGTAATCAATAAACTTGTGACAAATTTATACACAAAGAGTGTCATTCTCATTTATTATGTTGGATGCATTGTATTTTTGTAATTGTCAAGGATACTCACATCCTCAAAGGTCTAGAGTAGCAATGCTATGTTACTGCTATCTAAATTGCTATTAAGATCTCAGAGCGATAGATGGCCAGCACCAGATAACCATCGCAGTTCTTACACCATTAAGGCATATTGCGAAATGGCATCTTCCAGGGAGGTGACAGGATTTTCTTTTTCATGGACAAATTACACAACTCCATGTGGGTATGGCCTTATAGTCAATGATTGTAACTGTGTTTTTGTATCTTTCAGTTAGTGCTGCTCGGATGACCTGAGCAGTGACCCCCAGGCCCCCAAAATAACTGAACCTAATATTTTGTTTTGTTGGTGGCTTCTGCCAGGCAGCAAGGTGGTCCATCACCTTCCATGTCACTCAGAACCTGGCATCACTTTAATTCCTGTTAGTTTTACACCACAATAAATAGGATAAAGGGTGCAAAGTCCAAACCAAGATCTTATAAAGTAAACATTTATTAGCTAACTACCACAAAATACTATAGAGCCCTTAAGGAACCAAATGTTTTCTATGAGGAACATTGGGAAAATCAACATAAATAAATGGTGTGATTTGTTTTATTAGCAGGACTGCAGCAAAATTTAGGCCGTCTTGTAAGTGCACTGTCGAATAATCAAAGGCGTTTGTTGGATGTAGTTGCTCTCAAACATGCATATTGGGCAGATGTTTCTATGGTCTGAACAACAGATGCAGGTGAGCATGCTAACTCACAGAACCAAATACACACATACAACAGACAAGAACACACTCATTAACCCCTTGGCCGTGGCGTGAATTTTGCTGCGGCGCAGGGGGTGGGGTGTGAGCGCGGCGCTTCCATGCTCATGACGGAACCATGCCGTCATGAGTCACGGGCGGCCTGTGCTCATGACGGCGTGGTTCTGTCACGGCCCCGCCCGCTCGTTAATTCGCCCGCACAGGGGGGAATTAATGCCGCGTGGGCAGAGCGGGCTCAGCATGACAGAATCACGCCGTTATGCGCTCACGCCACCCGTAGCTCATGATGGCGTGGAGCCGTCATGCGCACACAAGGGGTTAAATGAGATCAAGGAAGGTGCACAGGGAAAATTTTATCAAAATTACTGCAGGATGTTAGCTGCATAAACATAATAGATGAGTATCATTTCATTGGATTCTCATAACATCTACTATTTACAGAGCTTATAGAAGCCAAAACTTCAAAGCAATGAGCTATCTAAAATAACTTATTGTATGCAGAGTCTTAGTTAGAGTTTGGTGGTTGGAATACTCTGTCAAAACGTGGCGGATATCTCATCTTCCATATTACACATGCAGCAAGCTATAATGCACTTATCTTATGGGGTTCCGGACATTAAGTACATTTGTGATTTAGTATCTTGTACATCAAACTTTAAATTAGACTCTTAGGTATTATTATTTTTAATTCATCTAATAGTTGACAGAACAGTACTGGATGTGAGGTATGGCTAAAGGTTTTCTACACCTCTTGGGAATTCACTATGAAATGCCTGGCAGACATAGGACCATTTACAGAGTGTATATGTCTGCTATGAATGCAGAGATCACCAGAGGGTTCGCTGCTGTTCTCAAACTATGATTCAATTCATTCCCATTATGGAAATTTTTGGATATTTTGTTTACTCCAGCTCGGGCTGGAATAACTCTCTATCCAGGATGGGAATGAGAGCGGACCATTCCCATGATTGGAGGTTGAGTACGGGAAGTGTTTTCTCCATGGGACGAAAATATTTTCCCTGCTGAGAAAAAAAAATGTAAATGTACATTCAGAAAAATGGTGCCCATTCCCCTGCAAAGAGTTCACTGCCACTGAATACTCTGTTAAGACTGAATGGACATAAAATGTTTGGAATTACATGATCCCTAATGGAATGTGCATGGGAGCCCCAGTAAGGCACAGCTGTCTCTAATTCTAACAGACACTGGTGAACTCCCAAAAAAGTAATGACACCCACAGATAAAGATTTTCTTCCGTTTTAAGGCATGGTGCATGTTTCCATACACATGCTTTAGGAAATCACGTGCAAATGATCATTCAGTTTCTTTTTTCTGCAAAGGGAAAATATTTTTCCCTGCAAAGAAATCTCTTCTTAACACCCCGACACACCTGGGGTTGATGCACATTACCTCCCACCTTGGAAATGGTATGTAGACCAGTACTTGGCTCAATTAAATATACAAGGTAAGGAAAGTGAAATTGCTTTTTACTGTCATAATGTGTGGTGTCCATCCTTTTCATGCAGGGTCAGTGCTTGCAATTTCATCATGGTGTTGGGGTTCAATGTGGAACAGCCAACCACTGGCCTTCTTCATCTAGTAGGCAGCCTGCACACTCCTCCTCCTCTGCCACCAGCACCTCTTTCACCTCCTGCTTCTTCTCTGCCTCTTCCTCTTTTGCATCCTTGTCCTCCTCCTCTACCAGGGCATGTTCAAGTAATATTGTCAACTGTGAAGGGTTTGAAAGGGTCCTGCGGTCACCTGCACGCTGAGTGGCCTGAGTGTGTGCATCTATGGCTGTGTTGTGGTTTAATGTAGTAATGCCTGGAGTGAGCATCGGTCTATGTAGTGTCTACTGACAGGATTCAGTCTGACCTGGCCTGATGTCGGATTCATAATAAACGCTTTTAGACCCTGCCAGTGCCTGTGCAATACATAGTCCTGTTCTTACACCTTCTGTGCCCTTCACCCGGTGATAAACTCATGTGATCAGAATGTCCCCTTCATCCTTTAGCCCCCACTATAAAACAACCTTTCATGGGTGCATACCCTGTCATCCTGTGTAAAAAACCTTAGACTTATCGAAAATGAGAACAGTTTCAGAAAACTCCTTAAGACATGGGTCTACCAACAATCAGACACCTCTGTATTGGCTGCCATCTAGCTTTTATCTTTCATCACATCCCACTTTTCAGTTATCCTCCGCAGCTTGCTCAGCGCCAAGATGCTCCCTTGGGAGCGAACGTCTGCGCTTTATAAGTACACATAAATATCAAATATCAAAACTATGGGTCAGATTTATCAAATTGCCCTTGTGTCCTGCAAGGTAACACAAGTGCAACGTAACACTAAAGTCGAATTTACCAAGCCACGCCATGCCACCTGGTGTGGCCCTGCGGTGCTTGGTAAATCAGGAGTAAGGCAAGGCAGCACACGTTGATGCAAGGCAGCGCAAGTTAATGCAAGGGATCGCAAACGAATCCTAGCGAGCACAAGTTAATGAAAGGCAGCGCAACTTAATGCAAGGCAGCGCAAGTAAATGCAAGGCAGCGCAAGTAAATGCAAGGCAGCACCAGTTAATGCAAGCTAGCGCAAGTTAATGCAAGGCTGCGCACATTAATGAAAGGCAGCACAAGTTTATGCCTTGTGTTACTTTGCCCCAGGGAATCATTCCATTGGTGGATCGTGGGTGTTCCCACTCATCAACCCACGGATTTTGGTGCATTCTGACATTTACCATGAGTCGTAGACCTTGGAATGTGTAAAAATGCTACACCATCCCAGAGAAGGCGTAACAAAGACATGTAGAATAAGGAAAAAAGCCTCAGAGGATTGTTTTGTGCGGGAAGGTTTTCCTGCCTGTACAAAAACAATCTTGCCTGTATCTCAGGCACCCGTACGCCAAGAATGCAAGGGTGCCTACATTGGCGCTAGGCAGCCAAAAGTGTTCCAACTCGAGGAGAGGACAGGAATGTGCTATATAATGTTAAATATGGCGCATGCCTGCCATTTCACTCATCGCAGCAAGGTATCTTGCTATGTTACGGTGTGTGAAATGTTGATAAATCTGCCCCTCTGTGTATACTATCAACAAGCACATGTACTTGCAGGCTAGATTCCTGTTAATGGTGGTGGCAGCTGTAGTTTTTTCGTTATGATACGTTTGTGACTTTCAATGTGAACTCTTTAAAGACCTTTTCCTGCTCGCAGTTCTTCAAGGGTGACACTGATGGCAGAGGGG
Organism: Lissotriton helveticus; assembly: GCF_964261635.1. Lineage (NCBI taxonomy): Eukaryota > Metazoa > Chordata > Amphibia > Caudata > Salamandridae > Lissotriton > Lissotriton helveticus. Next base: position 1,118,008,810 of record NC_136072.1, read on the forward strand.
ATGATGCACGAGATACATAACTTCTGCTTTACAATCTCTCCTTTAAAACCTTGTTTCTGACTCCACCGTGGCAGCTACGGGCAGATTTGCATAGAGGGGACCGCCCACGTCCGCCGCAGGGGGTTTAAGGATGCGCCGGAGGGTCCCACCAGAGATCTGTAGATCTGAGCTCTGCTGACGCTGCATCATGTCCTGGGCTCTCCTCCTCCTCGCGCTCGGCGCCCTCTATGCCTGTAAGCAGAATTACAACTCACCTTTCCCCCCACGTTACATTTCTTTGTGACAGGTCGCTAGCACGATGTCTTGTGGGTGTATTTATTTTCTTCAAGTCTCTGGTCAGTTTAACTCCTATTCTTGCTTGTCCTCGTTACTGTTTCAGGTGCCAGCTCGCAGGCGACGTTGACTCAGCCATCCTCTCAGAGTGCGCCCCCTGGAGGGGCCGCCCAACTCCCCTGCACCATCAGCAGCGACAGGAGCACTATACACTGGCACCAGCAGCGAGTGGGGAGCCCTCCCCGGTTTATATTAGGGGGGCTTGGGGGAGGGAGCCGACCGCCGGGAGGTCTCCTCCCCCGGGCGGTTTGGGAGGGCTGCGAGGGGTATCACTTTAAGAGTGAGCAGAAGTTTCTAGATTTGGGCTGGTCTATTAGGACCAGAATAGCCCAATTATAAACCTCCCTCCCACTGCCCACCAGCCACCATTTTAGGTTTGGTGACCTGGTGGCTAGGTGGGCTTATAGCTTTTTTTGTCCCACCCTCCCTCCCTAAATTTTTGATTTAAATGTTCCTTTTTTCCCCTCGCTGCCTAGTTTTTTCCCTTTTTTGGGGGTTTTGATCCAATTTTCTTTTTTAAGTAAAAGGCTGTTTTGTGGGCCACCGGTGTGCAGGGGTTTTTCTCTTGTATTTGTATCCGTCGCTAGACACAGGTGCTGTGCGGTGTTTTTGGGTATCATTACGGTTTTAGGCAGATTGCTGTTTGAGTATTAGTTCGAGTATTTCTTTGACAAGTGCTGGGGTATGTTGGTCATGGTTTGACCGTTCAGTTTTGTGAGGGGGGTATCTGCAGGAGTGCAGGGTCAGGCAGGGTTTATGGTTATGGAGGACCTGACCGTTGTTATTGCAATTGTGGTTTGACGAATAAAGTTTTAACGATGACGTATGTTTGTTTAATGACGAAATGTTTTATTGATGATGTAATGTTTTATTGATGACGTAATGTTATAATGCTGTTATATTGTTATTGATGTATTGTTGGGAGCGGGAGGGCTCAAATGTTTTAGGGGTGGGGGAGGGTTCGGGGGGCTGAGTTTGTAGTTATTTATTTATTTAGTGAGGTTTAGTTTTGTAAGGCGTTGCCAAGGTTTGTGTTTGTAATGTGCACCTGTGTCTTAATAAAGCGGCCTTTTACACACACAAACAACTTTTGGTCTACTTTTCTCTCACCCCTCGCCCTCCCTCCCAATATGGCAGCACTGGCAGGGGCCCTGGGGTCCCTGATCGCTTCACCGGTTCCACCTCAGGCAGCCTTGAGCACTTAACCATCACCAGAGTCAGAGAGGAGGACGACGGGGTCTATTACTGCGCTATGTGGTACAGCAACACGTGCACGGCGACCCGCTGCTAAGGGGAGCTGAGACAAAAACCTCCAGCCTATGAGGAGCGGAGACAAAAACATCCGGCCAATGGGGAGCCGAGACAAAAACACCCCGCCTTCTTCCGTCAGCATGTGGGGTCTCGCGGCTGTAGGGGGCGCTGCCGGCTTCATTAATTCCGTGGACACCCCCAGGCTCGTCATTCTCACCTTTCTCTTCAGGAAACGAGTGTCCGAGTTGTACCCAGCGATGGCTTTTATTGTGCAAATATTAAATGTGTGAATGAATGCACTGCGGCATGGCTATAGTCATACTGCTGAATTAATACAATAAACCACGAATGAAAAAAGAAAGACCCCCCACCTCTCGTTAAATAGCCCGGAAGCTCATCTTACTTATCCGCGAAACAGGCGGCCCCAGGGCACCTTTGCCACAGAAAGTTAGAGACAAGCTCCGGTTACAGGTGAGTTCTTGTTCAACTCCACTGCTAGTTATCGCTCCCAGATAATAAAGAAATGAATGCAAATATATGTAAATAATGAAACGGAATTAAGCTGTGACTGCTGGTTAAGAGGAGGTGACGAGATGGCTTATGTAATTAACCGCTACAATTATGCATCGGTGGAGGAACAAATTGCGCACCTAGTTTAACACAATTATCCTCAAAGATTAACAAAATATTGTGCGATTACAGGTAAAACATGCACACAGTCTGTGACATTACTATTTACATATTCTGACCATTTCACACCTGGACACCCAAGGGTTACTAGAGCTGTTAATAATACATAGGTTTCTTAAGAGAGAAAAATCCGCGCGTCAGAAGATCCTATTGACACGTTATTCCCAATTGTTAATCTGGTTTTACCAGTAATCCGCAGAATGTTACTAAAATTGTTTTTTTTAACTCCCAGGTCAAGATTTAAAAAAGTTGTGTGCGGGCACTCGTGTGCCACAAAGTGATGCTAAGTGACACTGACAGTAACGACCTAGAGCGGCTGCACTGAAAATTGTAACAAAACCACCAGGTGGCAGGCTGGCAACATAAACAATGACTGGTAATATTGTGCAACAAGCTGACTTTTGAAGCTACACGTACTGCAACGTCGAAGACAAAATGTGTATCAGCATGATTGTGCATCACAACTCTTCCTGCAGCCATTCCACAAGAGGATTCAAACCATTAGTGAGGGTGGGGTTGGGGGGGAGGGTACAACAAATCTCTAGGGATCCCTAGTTTGGAGGGGGTCGCGAGGAGTCCGGCTGATGATAGGTGACGTTGTTAACGCGGGATTACTGGTTACTAGTTACCTTACCAGCTCCCAAACCAAGTCGACTGGATCGTTGGTACCTGTCACTGAGTAAAAGGCAATCTAACAATAGGTCTGTCAATTAAGAACTTACACCACTCTAAATGACCACTGACCAGGATTAAGTTTCAAAGATTTAATATAAAGTCAAAGATAACTGAAGATACAAACTTCTCAAGATGAGATTCAAAAGATAAACCGGTATCACTATGAACATAAACTCTTTGAATAGTCTGAGTCTGCAAAACAGAATAATGAGTACAAGTTCGAATATCATGAGCGTTGCCAAAATGGATACAAGTTGCAACCTCAAAGTCATTACAGAAAAGAAAATTCGGGTTAGTCTGTCCCTACACTACACTAAGTGACATCCCTACTTAACAAGATCTTAACCCCTCTAGGTGTCAGCCGTGGTGATTTCCTAAGAAGATCACGCACTTCTCTTTATCTCTTCTCTGTTAATGGGTCTCTCCTGATCAGCCTATCTGCCTACCCATCCGCTTCCTTAGGCTCCCAAAATCATCTGTTCTGCTCTCCTCCCGGGTCGCTTTCCCTAATACCAAATCACATTTCCGATAGGAACGCCCCTTGGGACGCCCCTCACGTGGTACATCTTTGCGCGGTAAACTCCATGATGGTACTCTTCAAGACCCTCGTTAAAGTTGACCTTGGCTCCCAGGCTTCTTCTCCAGTGCGCCGATACCCCCTGAAATTCCTGAAAACTCCTACAGGCCTGCGCCAAGCGCCACTGAACAAAGCCCCTTTCATTCTAGCTGATTAGGACCCTCGCACCTGCATACAGTCCGTCCTGCAGTGGGCCTCAAATTCCAGACTCCACCATATCTATAGGTCGTAAAGCACACGCGAAGCTCTGTACTGGACACCTCTCGACTTCTCCTCTAACGAGCACATGGCACATCAAAGGAGATGACATTATCAGTACAGGCCTCCTTGATTTACATGAAGCGGGTCCCTGCACTCTGAAAATATTTAACTTGATTTAAACAGCATTCTTAACTAACATACGTTTCTTAAAGCACACATCTATAAAGCATATATTTCAAACTAAATTAGATAATACGTTTTGGAAGAAGCACGTTAACCCCACCTCACATTATTTTAGCAGCACGTTTAGATTTTCTGTGAATTGCCATGAGGCCTACACAATATACTGGTTTTGTAGAGTTCCATTTAACTCTTACATGATTCCTTTAACATGAGAGCGTGAGGTTTTCATATTCATTCCAACATTTCTACATTAATCTCACACAGTTATGATTATCGTTACTCTACTTAAACATTCTATACATTTCACTACTGAATATAAGACACTCTGGTGCAAGGCATATGTTAACTAACTACGTGCTTGTAAATATGATGCACTTATACATTTTTTTCTCAGACTAGTGCTCTCTCAGTCCCCCCTTTGATGACCTTCAGGGGTCATCACCATTAAAAAACCATCACAAAAATGTAGGACTCTTCAAAGTGAAGTCGTGGCAGTACCACTTCTTTTCATTGTCTCCAATGCCTTCAGACTCTTATATTGTGTATCTTGCATCGCTGTCAATCTTTTCTCCTGTTCTCTCATAGATCTCTGCAATCTGTTTGCTCTATACCACTGATACAAACGCACCAATCCCCACAAAGTGATTACACAAATCACAATTATGATGATGGGTTTCAATATGTACCAAACGATACCCTTTCCTAGGTTGGCAAACCAACCTCCAACTTTACCCATTCCATGACCTACTTTTTCCCACACGTTTATCTTTGTCAGATCCTCAATTTCGTTGTGTATTGCAGTGATGTTTCGTATGTATTTTTCTAGAGGTTTTGAATTGTCCGGAATGTAAGTGCAGCATTCCTGGACCTTCAAAGCCTTACAGACTCCGCCCTCTTTGGCTAACAGAACATCTAAAGCAAGTCGGTTCTGAAGAACCATTGCCCTTATCGATTGCATCTCCCCCTCCACCAGCATTAATGATCTAGCAGTACTGGCAGATAACCTATCTACGACTGTAGCCAATCTCCTAATTTTGATGTCATTCAGTATTACTCCTAGGATAGGAAATGCAGCACCGAATACATCCCCAATTACTTCTGCTGCTCCTAGCCCTCTTTTCCCTCTAGTTGGTATTCCTTTCTTTGTCATTTCTAAATTCTCAACATGATATATTTTAGGGAAGACAATTGCCAGATAGCATGATCCGTACCAATTATCTGGTAGTTTCACATAGGCATTTCTTCCACATACAAAATATACATTTGGAATTGCTTGCATCTCTTTCAGGAAATCCTTGGAGTAGTACTCCAATTGAAAAGCATGTTCACAACTGACTTGACCTACATACAGATTCTCATAGTAGGAGTAACTCCTGTGAATGCACAGTTTCCCCCATTTCTCCTTGTCTAAAGCAATTGGACCAAAGCTACCCTTTCTTTGGTGTATCCTTTCTTCCTTGGTCCAATCCGTTTCCCATTGCCCTGAAGCCTTTAGAATCTTCTGCCTCCTGTATCTAGTATCCACCTGCCCTATAAACTTTTTCTCGATTTCTGACACTTGACAAGTCAGATTATTTCTTCGGGCATGTGAAGTATCTAACGTTTTCCATGGAATGAACCATTTGTGTAATCTGTCTTCGCTCTTGTAATAGTCCCACTTGTTCAGATGCTTGTAATTTGGGACCTCTGGTAATGTCGAATCAAAGTTCGAGAAATAATACTCAAACCCCTCTCGTCCATAGAATATGCTTAACAATAAACTACATGTAATTCCATATGTCAATGGAAGATGATGGTATCTGATACCCTCCTCTACCGAAGCTGGTAATTGCATACAAACGTAGCAATTCTTCGCCTCCATGACATCAATATATTCGTAAAGCAATTTTGCATAAGCATTTGACCTGAAATTTCCCTGTGACTCGTCTGTGTGTAACCTTTTTATTTCTGCATCTAACAACGCTTTGTCTTTATCATTGATGTTTCCCTTATAATTAACCGTAGTGGTTCTCGGTGTTGACACTCCCTTGACTTCCTTGACTGCAGTTGCATCCCTCTCGTGTCCCACTATGTATGAGACAGTAACCATTAAAACTATAAGTGAAATCACCACCCCTAAAAGTGTGCCAACTATACATTTCGCCCTGCGGTTCGGGTTGCCAGCCTCCATGATCTCAAACAGTGTAGCTCTTGACGTTCTTCCAGCATTCACTTCTTCTTCTCTCTGAACAAAGTCTTTCTTTAAAACAATGTCTCTCTCTCTCTCTCTCTCTCTTTGGACTCTGAGAAGCTGACAATTTTCTTCCGCAAAACAGTTTAAAGTCCTGTAGGAAATAGACAACCCTAGCCCTTCTCCATCCGCTAAAAGGAAACCCCTACCATTTTTTCTTCTTCCACTCGGCGCTAGGTTATCTTGCAGCAATAATTTTCAAAGTCCTTTTCAAAAAGTCTTTTTTCAAGCAGAATCTATGTATGTTGCAAGGAGTGACACTACGTCTTCATAAATGTCCATACGAAGAAACATTCCCTCAAGTATTGGGCATTCCTTACAGCAACATGGGAATTCAACTGTCTCTAGGATTATTCTCCTTATTTCACTCTGGACCAGGGGACGAACAAAATGAAGAGTTAATGTCTTTTCAATCTCTACTCCTGGTACTATCAGTTCTACATCCACAGTTACAAAGGGGTCCGTTCTGACCAGGATCACCTTCTTCACTTTCCCAGTTCTGCGCCCCTTTGAAGACATTTACAACAAGGTATCAATCCAAGACAATGAGTGTTCCAAGAACTTCCACTACTCGCTCAAGCATTTCCAGTCGAAGAAGAGTTCCCTCCAACACTGGATATCGTGAACAGCAAACCGGAAATTCGACTGTTTCTAAAATCAATTTTCTTATTCCGCTTAGGAGAGGAGGATAGACGATGTTGAGTGTCAGCAACCTTTCGGTCTCCGCCCCCGGTAGCAGAAACAGTATTTGTACTGTAATGATCGGATCAGTTCTGATCAGGTTCACCTCCCTGACCCTCCCGGTTCAGTGTCCCACAGACATCTGCAACGAGGTAGGTCCAATCGGGAGTAGAGTACCTTCTGCTAGGCACTCGCACTCTTCTTGATCTTCTAGGACCCTCCTCGGCTTGATCCTGGGTATCTTCTTCTGGATCCGAGTCTTTGGATATAGGAGCAAGCGTTTCTCCCTGAGCCGACCTTAAGCTTAGCCTCCTTCTTCTTTCCGGCCAAGTGGCAGCTCCAATCCTTGGTCCCCTATTTCTCGTCCTCACACTCGGTTCTTGATCGCTCTGGTACTGATCTGTGTCTGTGTCGTATTCACTGCAGCTCTCTCCTTCGGTTGCGTCTTCAGTCTCACTGCCGTCCTGTCTTCTCTCTTCGTCTGGATCCGATGCGTTCCCTACTTCTTCCGACACCCCCTCAGCCGATCCGATCCCCTCTTGTGACTCTTCTTCCACGTCTGGACTTTCGTCTGGGATAGGAGCTGTTTCTTCTAGGGGTGCTGGAACTCTTCGAGTATGGGATGCATGGATCCAATTTGGCAGCCCCCCGCACTTCACCGCGGTGTTCGTGATCAGGATTACCTGAAAGGACCCACGCCAGCGTACATCTAGGCAGTTCTTCCGGACGTGCTTCTTGACCAACACCCAATCTCCTGGGTTCAGGTCATGACACAGATTCCTTGATGCTGGAACTTCAGCCGCCTGCACCTGAAGGGACACAGAATGGATGGCGTCAGACAGTCCCTTACAATAATCCAAGATCAGATCATCTGTAATATTCAATAGGGCAGCAGTTGGAACTGTGGGAAGTCTCATGGCCCTTCCCATCAGAATCTCGTGTGGAGAGAGACCTGTCCTCCTGTCAGGTGTGCTGCGCATGCTCATGAGCACTAAAGGAAGAGCATCTGGCCAACTCAAAGATGTGGATGCCACTACTTTAGCCAATCTATTCTTCAGAGTGCCGTTCACTTGTTCCACAATTCCTGAGGCTTCTGGTCGATAACTACAATGCAGTTTTTGATCAATCTTTAATGTGGAGCACAACATCTTCACTATTTCGCTGTTAAAATGTTTTCCTCTGTCTGATTCCAGAGAGGCAGGCACCCCGAAACGCGGTATCAACTCCCTGAGTAACAATTTAGCCACTGTGAGAGTATCGCACCTACGTGTAGGGTACGCTTCAACCCATCTGGAAAATATACATACAACCACCAGCACATACCTAAGGCGGTTAACTCTTGGCATTTCAATAAAGTCTAATTGCATTCTATTGAAAGGCCCCCCTGACCTCCCAATGTGACTCAGTGTGACTGGCGTCCTTTTGCCTATGTTCAGTTGTTGGCAGGTAACACATCGCTTGCATACTGATTCTGCCGCTATTCTGAATTTAGGGCAATACCAAGTCTGCCTAAACACTCTCATCATAGTGTCTCTTCCTAGGTGTACAGGACCATGTATTTGCCTTGCCATGGGATTCGCTAGTTCCTCAGGTAACACAGCCCTCCCATCTGCTGAAATCCAAAAATCCATTTCACTTCGCACGCAACCTGCTATTTCCCATGCCTTTTTCTCTGTTTCAGGTGCGTTCTCCTGCATCATTCTTAAATCCTCCCAAGTGTCTACAGTCTCTAACATCATGCTTAATTCTGTCTTTTCTTCAGCACCATCTATTTCCACTTTTGAAAAAGAATAATCTTGTTCCGCACAATAGCGTGCGACCTCATCAGCGTACCTGTTGCCTTGTGACACAAAATCTGTATTCTTAGTATGGGCTACACACTTTACAATTGCAATGGCAACTGGACCTTGTAGTGCTTCTAATAACAATCGCACAAATTCTCCATTTCGAATGGGCGAACCAGAGGAGGTCATGTAACCTCTCTGAGACCACAACTGCCCGAAATCATGAACCACACCGAAACCATATTGGCTGTCAGTGTATATGGTGACTCTCTTTCCGTTTCCTGCTATGCAGGCACGGGTTAGGGCAATGATTTCTGCTACCTGTGCGGAATGTACTCCTTCCAGGCAAGCGGCTTCCACAACTCCAGTAATGGTACAAACAGCATAAGCTGCTCTCAACCGACCAGTATCGTCTCTTAAACATGAGCCATCGACAAAGTAAATCTCCTCAGGGTCAGACAATGGCTCATCCACAATATCTGGTCTGGGTTTCGTGCATAGTTCAGTCACATCAAGGCAATCGTGGTCTTCACATCCTTCGCCTTCTATTACAGTAGGTAATGGCATCAAAGAAGCAGGATTCAAGACAGAGCATCTCCTGAGGGTCACGTTCTCCGCGGCAAGAATAACTTGCTCGTAGCGCGTGAGCCTACTATTGGTCAGATGCTGCGTCTTCGTCCTGGTCATTAACAATTCAACTGAATGCGGTACATACACCACTACTGGATGTCCCATCACAATACTCTCGCTCCTTTCAATGCTGACACCCGTTGCAGCAACGGATTTGAGACATCCGGGCAACGCTGCGGCTACTGGATCTAATGTAGCCGAAAAATATGCAACTGGTCTACGGGCATTTCCGTGGGTCTGTGCCAAGACTGACAAAGCACATCCCTCTCTCTCACAGCAATAGAGTGAAAATGATTTCTCGTAATCGGGCATTCCCAGAGCCGGAGCATGACATAAATCGTCTCTCAGCTGCAAGAACGCCACCAGACATTCTTCGTCCCATGGTACCGGATCACTCACCTCCTTGTGTGTCAGTTTCTGTAAGGGTTTTGCTTTCAGTGAAAAATTGAATATCCACTGTCGGCAGTAACCTACCATCCCTAGAAACATTCTAACTTCTCTCTGTGTCGTAGGTGCATTCATCTTCATTATCGCCTCAATCCTCTCTGGGGACACCTTGCGTTTTCCTTTTTCTAACCGGTGCCCCAAATATTGTACTTCAGTCAGACAATACTGCAACTTGCTCGGAGATACCTTATGTCCATTTTCGGCTAAATGATTCAGTAAGGCAATTGAATCTGCTTTACAGGCTTCCTCTGTCTCTGACGCAACAAGTAGGTCATCTATGTACTGTACCAGAACCGAATTCTGCGGCAGTACTAGATTTTCGAGATTCTTCTTCAACAACTGATTGAAGATGGATGGGCTGTCTGTGAATCCTTGTGGGATTCGACACCATGTTAAAACGCGATCTTCCATTTTAAAAGCGAAAAGATATCTGCTCTCTTCATCCAATGGGATTGAAAAGAAGGCCTGGCAAAGATCTATCACTGTGAACCATTCTGCTTGGCATGGTATCTGAAACAGTATCACTGAAGGATTCGGTACCACGGGACAACATGAAACGACTATGTTGTTAATTTTTCGTAAATCCTGCACTATCCTGAATTTCCCACTAGGTTTCTGCAAACCCATAATCGGGGAGTTACAAGGACTACCCACAATTTCTTCCAGTATTCCCTGCTGTATCATTGACTCGATCACAGGTTTTATTCCTGCAATCGTTTCCTGGGACAATTTGTATTGAGGCGTTCTTGGAAACTCAGCATTTGGTTTTACCAGTATTTTTACCGGTTCTACCCCTTTAATCAATCCTATTTCTTCTCCTGTGAAATCCCATACCTCTGACGCCACTACATCTCTTAAGTCTTGGGGAAGATCTTCTACTGTCAGAGTAGGATATAATTCTACACAGGATTTTGAGTTTGCTACCTTGAAAGTAGCATCATCGTCTGTAGTCTGTACCTCCACTCCTTGCGGGGTGCAGTATATTGTGCAATTCAATTTGCACAACAAATCCCTTCCTAACAGACATACAGGACTCGAATCACAAACCACGAACTGATGTTCGTTCATATGGTTTCCTATCTTCACAGACACTGGTTCTGTCAATGGACTAGTCAGCCTTTTATTTGCGACTCCTACCACCTGAATTGTTTCCCCTGACATCGGCAAGTCAGGAAACACCGCTGACCTCAGAGTTGATCGGGTAGCCCCAGTATCCACTAAGAACGTTGTGGGACACCCTGCCACTTCTGCCTCAACAAATGGCCCTCTTTGATCCACCTCGAGGACTGCCCCGAGGGTACAGTCCTCTTCACTGCTCACACGTTGTCCTGTCAATGGATCAATGTAATAACACTTTTCTTCCTCGATGAAGAGAGGCATCTGTTTAAAGACCTTTCCCCCTGTCGCTATTTTCGGTGGCTGTGGGAACTGTGCCCGTGGAGCCGAAGTCCCCCCTTTGGCCACCTTGCTTCCTGGAACTGTCACCTTTGGAGCTGGGACTTCTTGAACCTGCTCTTCTACTTCTAGTTCTCCATTTTCAGGGTTAAAGGGACACTCGCGTCGCCAATGTCCCACCTGGTGACACAAATGGCACTTTGTCGTTTTCTTCAAAGTGGCAAAGTCTACCCTAGGTGTCATGAATTGAGCGCCAACAGCGCTGACTGTGAGAACTGACCAGTACAAAACGATAGAAACTACAGAAACCAGAATCCTTTGAATTACAGGAAGTGTCATCCTCTATTTAGGACAACACCAGAGGGGGCGCTGTGTTCGTGATTTTGATTCCTTGGAGTTGGTGTTTTTTGAACCAGTGTTTGCCCGCGTTTGGTCGTCTTGCCAAAGCGGAGTTCCCTTACGAGGAAAAGCGGCGTGAGGCTTCCGCCGTGTGGTTTCTACAGTCCCTCGTGATCCCCCTTCGCTCTCCGTCCCGGCTGGGGCTGGAGGCAGCGTTTCAAAGGCTCGTCGTCATCAGAGCAGGGGACGCATCTTTTCCAGGCGGCTGCCTGGAAAGACTATTATTCCCTCGGCTGAGGGGATACATCAGCAGGGAGAAAGGCTTCCTGACTTGGCGTGCTGCAAGCAGTGGCACGCGGTTCATACGCCGGCTGGTGTGTGTACACCGAGGATCCTTGAAAGTAAGAGCGTCTGTTGTCAGGCGCTTTTCAAGTACTTTTACCTTTTGGATTCAGGGGTGTTTAAGAACACCGTTCGTGTTGGGCTTAATTCTGATTACTGGATTATTTTGAAAGCCTTGCAAGACTTTGCTCTAAGTTCGTTTATTTTGTTTTTGGCACCATTGGAAACCCTCTGTTCATTAAGGGGACTTTCTTTAAAGGACATTTGATTATAGTTGATCCCAGGAAGGCTGGAAGGTACGCATGGAGGGTGTATAATTGGTTGAGTGTAAGAGAGGTGTGGAACCGCCTTGTGGATTACGGTATTGTTGTTTTCTGTATTACAGATACGCTATTTTAGAAGGAAGTGTTTCGTTCGCTACCTACCAAGAGGGAGAAGAAGCTTTACAAGTTAGCAAGTGTGGTAGGTGGTGTATCTAGCGAGAATTACCGAGAGTAGCCAGGATTGTGTGCATATTAACATATGTGTGTGCTGTTGTTTCTCTCGTTTCAGCCTCCCTTCCCGTTCCAGTCCCTTCCTGACCCTTTCCCTCGCCTGATTTCCCATAGGCTCTGTGATTTTGTGTTCAGAGCTTAGGGCAGTCTGGAGGTGGACCCCTTATAGCATCGCCCTGATCCCGAGGATACGAGGTCGTGACAGAATCACGAACCCAAGTATTGGTGTTCTCCTGGTCAGGGGGTGCTGTGGGGATGGCCACCCTGGATGATGTATTGCGTGCGCTTAGTCTGGTTCAGAGTGAACTAGAGGCTTCTAGAGCCGAAACAGCAGCTCTGAAAGAACGGTTTGAGAGGCAGGCACGTAACCCTTTTGATGCCACTACTGGTGGTTCGCCTATACAGGTTACGGTGTCTCCCCCTATACCATTGGCTAGTCCTGAGAGGTATTCTGGGGATCCGGCTAAAATCCAGACGTTTCTGACTCAGGTTACCTTGCACTTCTCGTGTAGACCCGCTTCATTTCCTTCACATCTATCACGGGTGGCGTTTGCTATATCATATTTAACGGGGGATGCTGCCAATTGGGCGGTGCCTTTAGTGCGTACGGATGATGCCTTGTTGTCTGACTGGGATGAGTTTCGTACCGAGTTTGAAAGAGTCTTTGACAGACGTGCTACCACATTGAGCGCAGATAGGGAGTTGCTAAGCTTGCGTCAAGGGAAATCAGACCTTGTAACCTATATGACTGCTTTTAATCGGTTGGTGGTGGAAACGTCCTGGCCTGAGGAGAAACGGATGGCACTGTACTATCAGGGTTTGAGTGAGGAACTCAAAGACGTGCTGGCACAGATCGATCCCCAACCTAAAACCTGTATCGGCTTGATAAACCTTACTCTAAGGTTAGATCATCGTATGTCTGATAGGGGTGGAGAACGGAGGAGGGGTGAGAGGTCTGTGGGAGGACTGCCTGCGGGGGGACGTTCTAGCGTGAAAGAGTCAGGACCAGAACCTATGGAAATAGGGGCAATCCGACCTCCTTTAACTAAGGCCGAGAGGGAGAGCAGAAGATCCCTGGGACTCTGCATGTACTGTGGAAAAAAGGGGCATTTTGTCAGAGAATGCTCCTTGAGACCAAAGAAATCGAGTTTCTATTCACCAGCCAAACAGCTAGCCGTTACTACGACAGGGGCTAGTCGGGTTGGTTTACCTAGTGCAGAGGGTGTAATAGAGGAGCATAGGTCTTCTCCCGAATGGAAAATTCCGTCTCTAGAGATATCCACGTGCAAGCAGTCTGAGAATCATATTGTGTTGTCTATGTTCTTGAATACAGATCAAGAATGCCATCCGGTTGTATCCATGATAGATTCAGGAGCCACAGGCAATTTCATAGATCAAGGCCTGGTCGATAGATTGGGGTTGGTGAAGGTCCCTTTGGGTATCCCGGAATTGGTGTTGGCGGTGGATGGCAAGCAGTTGAAGTCAGGACCTGTCACAGCACGTACAGAGAATGTGGAATTGGTTATGTCCGGGGAAATAAGTCGTCATAGAGAATGTATTGTGTTGAACATAATCGAGGCACCGCAATATGAGGTCATTCTTGGGATGCCATGGTTGTGGCAGCACAATCCTACTATTGATTGGAGAGCAAGAACGGTGACATTCGAGTCGGAGGAGTGCCTATGCTGTTGTTTAGCGTCTTCAGTGTCCCATGCAACTTCTTTGGCTCGGGGGTTTGCTATAGCCACAGCAGCGGAAAAGGAGGTAGAACTGCCTTCAGATTATGCTGGTTTTCAGGAGGTGTTTAGCGAGGTGAAAGCGGAGGCGTTGCCCCCGCATAGGGACTATGATTGCCAAATAGATCTGGTGGAGGGGGCAGTGGTTCCCTCTTGTAGGGTGTATGCCCTTTCAGTCTCCGAAACAGAGCACCTGAGGAAATATCTAGACCATTTCTGTTCTCTAGGCTTTATTCGCCCATCACGCTCCCCTGCTGCCTCGCCACTTTTTTTTATCGCAAAAGCGAATAAAGAATTGAGGGCATGTATCGACTATAGACAGTTGAACAAGGTGACGGTGCGCAACAGGTATCCTCTTCCACTCATCACAGTCCTTTTGGATCAAGTCCGGGAGGCTAAAATCTATACGCGCCTGGACTTGAGAGGGGCGTATCATCTGGTTAGGATCAGGGCTGGTGATGAGTGGAAGACGGCCTTTAAGACCTGTTTCGGTCTTTATGAATACCTGGTAATGCCGTTCGGGCTGTGTAATGCCCCGGCGGCTTTCCAGTTCTTCATAAATGACATCATGAAAGAATACCTGGACCGGTTTGTGATCATCTATATTGATGACTTGTTGATCTATTCGGTGTCTCCAGCTCAACATGTGAGCCATGTTCTCCTGATTCTACAAAAGCTGCAGGAACATCACTTGTTTTGTAAGCTGAGCAAGTGCGAGTTTGGAGTGGATGAGGTTGAATTTCTGGGGGTGATCCTTAGCCCTCGAGGGTTCAGAATGGCTGACAGAAAGGTGAAGGCGGTTCTGGAGTGGCCGGTTCCTTTGAATGTGAGAGACATCCAGTGCTTCCTGGGGTTTTCGAACTACTATAGGAGATTTATTGCTCACTTCTCACAGCTGGTCTCTCCTATAACTCGTTTACTGCAGAAGGGAGTACCTTTTGTGTGGACACGTGAGGCTACAGAGGCCTTCGACCTCTTGAAAACAGCGTTCAGCACGGCTCCTGTTCTGATGCATCCACAGATGGATCTTCCATTTGTGGTTGAAGCGGATGCCTCGGAGGTAGCAATCGGGGCAGTTCTATCACAGCGAAAACCAGCAACTAGTCAACTGCATCCTGTTGCGTTTCTCTCAAAGAAACTTAATCCGGCGGAGGCCAACTACACCATCGCCGAAAAAGAACTGCTGGCGGTAAAAAAGGCGTTTGAGGAGTGGAGGCACTATCTGTGGGGGGGCCGGCATCCGGTGACTGTGTACTCTGATCACCGCAATCTGGTGTATTTGAAGACGGCACGACATCTGTCTCAGCGCCAGATGCGCTGGATGTTATTCTTTGCGGAATATGATTTCACCATTACGTTCCGACCGGGAGTCGAGAATAGAAAAGCTGACTCTCTGTCTAGGTGTTTGAGTACGGACTGCGCTGAGAGGATGGCTCCTAAACCTATACTCTCCCCTGAGGTGGTGGTGTGTACCATTCGAGTGGAACAGTTCTTGGAGGAAGTGGCTAAACAGCGTTCGCCACAGCAATGGAAAGAATGGGCAGACAAGGTCGCTCATCGGTCCCTGAATCATGGCTTACCAATGGTGCAGAACAGGTTGTTTCTTCCGACCCATGCCCTTCGTTTACAGGCTTTCAATTGGTGTCATAATGCTCTGATGGCCGGACATCAGGGCCACCAAAAGACGGTGCATGAAGTACGGCGTCATTTCTGGTGGGACGGACTATCTAAGGACATTCGGCTGTGGGTGGCTCAGTGTGAGACCTGTGCGAGAGCCAAGAATACACATACCAAGCCTGCAGGGTTGCTCATGCCGTTGCCCACCCCTTCGCGGCCTTGGCAGGTGATCAGTTTGGACTTTGTGCTGGGCCTACCGCTGGATAAGGGGAATGATGCCATCTTGGTTGTGGTGGATAGTTTCACCAAGATGGGCCATTTTATCCCCTGCAGAAACCTTCCCTCAGCTTCCCAAACAGCCCAGTTGTTACTATCCCAAGTGGTGCGGCTTCATGGGGTTCCGCAAGTCATCATTTCTGACAGGGGGCCACAGTTCGTAGCCAGGTTCTGGCGTACCTGGTGCAAAGCATTGCATATTTCCGCGGCCTTGTCGACAAGTTTTCATCCGCAAACAGACGGCCAGACCGAGAGGCTAAATCAGACTTTGAAAAAATATCTTCGCTGTTATGCGGATGAGGCGGCAGACTCTTGGGTTTCTTTGTTATGGCTTGCGGAACTGTCGTACAATAATGCGTGGCACTGCTCCACTGGGGAGACACCTTTTCGAGCAAATTCTGGGTTTCATGCAAACATTCTACCTGTGTCTGTTCCCAGTGATGTGGCTAATCATCCGACGGTGGCCGGTCAAGTGAAAGCGCTGTTGAAAATCCATAGGAAGGTGCAGGCTTTTCTAGACAAGGCGAAGGTGTCCTATAAGAAATGGGAGGACGTTCATCGGAGGGTAGGACCCGAGTATAAGGCGGGGGATAGAGTGTGGCTGTCCACTAGAAACATTCGTTTTCGCTTCCGGAGCGTTTTTCATCCCCGGTACATCGGGCCTTATGTGGTGGTGAGACGGGTGAATCCTGTGGCATACAAGCTTAAACTTCCGGCTTCCTTACGGATCCATCCGGTTTTTCACTGCAGTCTATTGAAGCCGGCCTTTGCGGCTCACAGAAGGGCTGTTCCTCCGGTGGTGCGAGATGGGAACCTGGAATACGAAGTGCGCAGGATTGTGGATTCTCGGTTCCGGCAGAGGAAACTGTGGTTTCTGGTGTCCTGGAGAGGATATACCGCCGAGGACGATTCCTGGGAGCCGAGTTCTGGGGTCCTTGCTCCCGCTGCTGTTCGCCGCTTCTTTGCCAGTCATCCGGGTAAGCCTGGGGCAAACAGGCGCTGGTAAGGAGGAATATACTGTCATGAATTGAGCGCCAACAGCGCTGACTGTGAGAACTGACCAGTACAAAACGATAGAAACTACAGAAACCAGAATCCTTTGAATTACAGGAAGTGTCATCCTCTATTTAGGACAACACCAGAGGGGGCGCTGTGTTCGTGATTTTGATTCCTTGGAGTTGGTGTTTTTTGAACCAGTGTTTGCCCGCGTTTGGTCGTCTTGCCAAAGCGGAGTTCCCTTACGAGGAAAAGCGGCGTGAGGCTTCCGCCGTGTGGTTTCTACAGTCCCTCGTGATCCCCCTTCGCTCTCCGTCCCGGCTGGGGCTGGAGGCAGCGTTTCAAAGGCTCGTCGTCATCAGAGCAGGGGACGCATCTTTTCCAGGCGGCTGCCTGGAAAGACTATTATTCCCTCGGCTGAGGGGATACATCAGCAGGGAGAAAGGCTTCCTGACTTGGCGTGCTGCAAGCAGTGGCACGCGGTTCATACGCCGGCTGGTGTGTGTACACCGAGGATCCTTGAAAGTAAGAGCGTCTGTTGTCAGGCGCTTTTCAAGTACTTTTACCTTTTGGATTCAGGGGTGTTTAAGAACACCGTTCGTGTTGGGCTTAATTCTGATTACTGGATTATTTTGAAAGCCTTGCAAGACTTTGCTCTAAGTTCGTTTATTTTGTTTTTGGCACCATTGGAAACCCTCTGTTCATTAAGGGGACTTTCTTTAAAGGACATTTGATTATAGTTGATCCCAGGAAGGCTGGAAGGTACGCATGGAGGGTGTATAATTGGTTGAGTGTAAGAGAGGTGTGGAACCGCCTTGTGGATTACGGTATTGTTGTTTTCTGTATTACAGATACGCTATTTTAGAAGGAAGTGTTTCGTTCGCTACCTACCAAGAGGGAGAAGAAGCTTTACAAGTTAGCAAGTGTGGTAGGTGGTGTATTTAGCGAGAATTACCGAGAGTAGCCAGGATTGTGTGCATATTAACATATGTGTGTGCTGTTGTTTCTCTCGTTTCAGCCTCCCTTCCCGTTCCAGTCCCTTCCTGACCCTTTCCCTCGCCTGATTTCCCATAGGCTCTGTGATTTTGTGTTCAGAGCTTAGGGCAGTCTGGAGGTGGACCCCTTATAGCATCGCCCTGATCCCGAGGATACGAGGTCGTGACACTAGGTCTCTGCCCTTCTTCATTATCTTTGTTCTGACCGTTTGGTTTTCGTCCCATTCCCTGCTTCTGCTGTCCACCCTTCCCAGCTGACTGCATTTGCACCACCATCAATTTCTCCTTTAGATTCTTGGCTTTAGAATCTATCTCGTCACTACAGTATCTCGCATAACGTAGGATCTCATCTAGTGGTTTGTTCTGCCAGCAGATTAAATGTTGCTGTATCATCAAACAAATATCAGGTCTCAACCCCAAGACAAACTTTGACACAAACTGCCCTATATCTTTGGGATCCATTACATCGAGTCCACTGTATTGTTTGAATGTTTTCAATAATCTCTCATAAAACTCGTGTACTGTCTCCTTGGGTTCCTGTCTCGTTCGGTCTATTTTCACCCAATCTATATCCTGTGGTGGTACCTTATCTTTCAGCCATGCTATTACCCTTTCATACTTTCGCATGACAATCTCGGACGGTCCATTAGTTCGAGCATCCCTCACTGGTTCAGTATTTGGCCATTCAACACTAGTCTTGCACGGGGTCCACAAATCAGATGGGACCACAATGTCAAACAACGTGTTCAAATCAATCCACAATACTTTCGAGATCTTTACAAACCTTTCTACCTGCTTATACCACTCTACTGGATTGTCCCTCAACTTCGGAAATGAGTTGGTAAATGCAGCTAAATCTCCTCTACTCCAGGGCACATGTACATAATTTCCGTTCGATATTTCTCGCAAAGGGAATGCCTCCATCTGCATTATCCTTCCCTCTGGGGTCATCATACTGGTACTCCGTCTAACAGTGCCCTTTTTTGACCACCTCTCTTCCCATTTGTCCAGTTCTCTCCACACCCTTATCCCTGATACCAGCTCTCTTATGTGTGTTTTTAATCCAGTAGTTCTCTTCTCATCTAGGTCTTGGTCTGCGTACTGCAATCTGTGGTTACTCTGCAATGCCCTTGTCCTAGATAAATCCACGGCATACCTGTCTGCCAAATTGGTCAGTTTCTCATGAAACGCTCTAGCTTTCCTAGTAATATCCTTTGCCATGAACAATAACTCATCCTGTTCATACAATTCTATCCTTTCCAAAGGCAATGTTCCATCAATTATCTCATCAACATCTGATTTTAAACTAGTGACATCAAGTCTCTTTGCCTTAATTTCAGCTTTCAACACACTAAATTTAGTTCCTCCATCCGCATCTCTCCCATCCCAGCTCCGAGATCTACGTTTAGGCACTGGTGAGTTATAGGGAGTCCTCCCCTGTTCCCATCTCTCTAGGTCCCATGCCTTTCCATCTTCTCGGGGTGGATGGTGAAACACTCCTTCACGCCTCATAGCCCCCCGTTCCCCATCCTGGCTAGTTTCACGGGATGCCTGGTAAGATATTCCGTTACTCCCTCTCTCCTCACTACTTCCCTGTGATTCTTGTTTATTCGAGGCATGGCGGGACCTATCACTGTTCTCCTTTCTCCAATGTTGAACGTCTTCTCCTAGTACATGATGAAGGCACCTAAACCTATTCTGAAAAGCATGTACCATTTGGTCTCCACCTTTCTCCCAGAGACGGGACATCTCCTCACACTCTACACTCCAACTATTTTGCTCCTGCTGTTCCCTCTCATCCGTAGGACGTGTAACTCCTCTATTCTCCTGACTTTGGCCTTCCCGCCCCTGACTACTTTCGCTGGCCCCACAATGAGATACAGTCCCGTTACCTCTGCTTTCCCATTCTGGCTCTGTTCTTGACCTGTTACTCGGGGTTACTGCGGACCCATCCCATTCCCTCAAATCAGCTCTTAATTCTGTATAGGACTTTGGCCGCGGTCCCCTTAGGTCCATCGGTCCTCTCTGACCTCCCTGTCCTGTGTTGGGACCTACAGATGTATCTAATGGGGTGTTCCACGTTACCGAACCTGGCAATTGCTTCCATGCATTTGTCATGTTATTCCTCCTTTCCATCTCGATCCTTTCTCTATCCAATTGCCTCTGTTCTTCCTCTCTATCTCTCTCTGGGTTATAGATCGATACTATAGGTCCTATGGTAACAGGCACTTGAAGAGCGTCTGGCAATCCAAAGGACTCAACCCTTTCGGTGGCTGGCGTTTTCTGCACCACAAACCTTCCCACTACACTCTGTGCTGTACTAGGTTGATGTGTCTCCCCACCTTTGATAGGTGTCCATTCCGATATAGGGAGTGGTGTATACCCCTCTATGGCATTCCCATCTTCCCTTGCGAGCCCTCTTTCTTCAATTTCCTCAACTCTCGGAGGTGGTCTGTCTATCAGTAATCTATTTATCACATTGTCCTCCGACTCGCTCTCCTCATCCTCTTCCATGAGGTTCCTCCCACCTACCACCTCCCTCATTGGATACAACTTCTCTACCTCGATAGTCTGTACCCTCCATCTCTTTGCCTCCTCGTCCCATTTGGAATCTCTCACTGCTCTTACCGATCGCGTCAATCTTTGTTGACGCCTGTCCAAATTTCTATCGTGTGCCGCCCTAATCCATGCATTAAGGGCCTCAAACTGGGTTGGTCTAGGTGAGGGTTTCAATGAGGACATGGTTGCTTTTAGCCGATGTAACACCTCTAGCTTAAACGTTCCGTACTTTGGGAACTGCATTTCCTCATTCCCTTCTGTAAGCTTATTCCAAATCCCAATCCATAATATCTTATGCAGCCCCACATTCGTTGCCATATAATGAGCTGGTGTACCCTCCGGCGGTGCCTCTTCCCCGTAATAATGTTCACTTCTTTTTCTTTTAAAAATCCCTTTCAAACACTTAAAACACTTCATGATTTCTCTTTTCTCCGCGTTTGTTTACTTCCTAATGACAATCTACCAATCGTGCTGTTTCCGCTAACTGGCCTATCCGATCGCGACTTTTCACTGACGTCGCACTGATAGAGCGCGCGAGGCCACCCGACCAATAGTTTTCGCCGTTTCCGGCTTCAGGGCCCATATACTTTCAAACCACCATATACATCGATCGGGTGACTTCACGAGCTCTACCAAGTTGATGTGTGTGTGTTCCCTGCTAATTATTTTCAGTGCACCCGACTTACCATCCACCGATGCGGGTACCTAATGACCACAATGAATCAGGGAGCTAGCTGTAAAAGAAAGGCAGCAAAATGCAAACCCAAACAATATCATTCAAATACTGTTTAAATGACCACGGACAACTGGAAGTTTTAAAATGTTTATCTAAATTCAATATTTCCTTGCATGAGGTACAGTAAAATAAGGCAATCAATAACCAAGATAACGTAAATTATATAGGCATAAAGAAATAATGACAGGGTAATCATTCAAATGTAATATGAAATGCAGATGGAAAATACTATAAAATCTCAGAAATGTTTAAGCATGGACAGTTTATGCATGAATAACTATGGGAGGGCCTATAAAGAGTAACACGCTTCACTTAAGGTGAATGGGCCTTTGAACAATCTAGGCAATGAAGTTCTAGACCATATCATAAAATTACAGACTGCAATGCAAAATATAATTTCTAACCAGTGAGAAGACATAGGAACAAAACCTTATGGAAAACATGTAATTGGCTTTCAATAGTTGCGGAAAGGCATGGAAAATATAACATATGCAATGATGAACTTTATTAAAGCAAAAGTCAGAAATTCAGAAGGTGCAAGATTTAAAGAGTTTTCAGAGCAATATTTACCTAGAAAGGTGTGGAAACCAAACCCTGGCCACGGGTTAGTTAAGGACAGGAAACCCTCAAGGAAGGATACCCCTCAAAGGACAGCAGGTGCAGAATGGACACCCAGGACAGGACAGGATACCCTCGGAATAGGAATCAGGACAGGACCCTCAGGACAGGACAGCAAACCCTCAGGACAGGACCCTCTTCAGGACAGGACCGGAACCCACAGTTCGGAAGCAACGCCTGC
This sequence comes from Lissotriton helveticus, assembly GCF_964261635.1. Taxonomy (NCBI): domain Eukaryota; kingdom Metazoa; phylum Chordata; class Amphibia; order Caudata; family Salamandridae; genus Lissotriton; species Lissotriton helveticus. Next base: position 1,118,030,776 of record NC_136072.1, read on the forward strand.
GCTCCACCCGTTCTGCAGCTATCGATCAAGACCCCGATTGGGTCAGCGAACTCCCAGCTAAGTGCTTGCCAGCACTTTAAGGTTCAGTAGAACCTCAGTCTATGGTCAAATTCGGACAGAGTGCTTCGCAGCGCTCTGTATCTTCAGTCACCTATTGAGTGCGTTGGGTCAGTGACAGGTCAGCTAAACCAGACAAGTCGGACGGTTCCCTAGGGGAACCCAGGATAGATATACAGTTTGGGGACAGTGTACCACCCCCCAATGTTGCAAAGTGTCAGAATCCCTCAATTTCAATTGGTCCTAAGGTAGGATTTGGGTAACACACCAATCACAATACAAGATTTTAAGCCTTCATTAGCATACTTGGGTACCGCCTAGCAGGTTTGGGGTTCCCAGGAGAAACTGTGCAGAAACACAATGACAATTTAACATTGTATCATATGAGGAGCAACATTCGCCGTTCTCGCAGGGCAGAGGTGACTTTCTCAGGAGCATCTCGCCCATCACTGCCAACTGGCTATGTTCCATCAGCCAAGGTTGTCAGGTCCCCAAAAAGTCGCATCTGCGCAGAAGGGACCTCCAAGATGGCTTTCAGTACAGACAGACCCCCATTCCCCGCGGTACATGAAAAGTAAGCGAAAACAAATTAATACATAATAATGTCATTATGAAAATACATCACAGGATTTGTACTTTTGACTCATCATCAAGAAATAAAACTATTGCATTAAAATGTTAGCTACATTGACACAGTCACAAGAGCAGTGGCACGAGCAGTACCACATGATAAGCACAGCTATGAATTACGCATGCGCATAACTTTCCCTCCACTTCTGCAGACGCGTCAGGACACGTGAGTGTGGCTGACGCATGCGCAGTAACTAAATACAAGCGGCGGCCATTTTAGGTGACTTGGGTAAATTATTTTAGTAAAACACATGTGCAAGCTTCACTATCTATGTTCAAACTTAACATAAACGTTAGTAAAACATACATTTGTTACCTTATTACACATAAACGAGGTTCTTGACTTCGGCAAGCCGCAAAATATGCGAAGCTTTGCTTCATCAGCACCAGCCGCCCAATCGCGTCGCGGCTCTTTGCCGACGTCACACCAACCGCCCTATCGCGTCGCGGCTCTTCACTCGCCACCCTATCTCAGCGCGGCTCTTTGTGACATCACTCGTCCCCCTTTGCAGCAGTTCCCCTCCTTTCTCCGCTCGTCTCCTCGGTCATGCATGCGTCCCATTCATACTCTGAAAAATGATTACTTCCGTCCAAGCGATCACCTTTCTTGACTGTACGCCCACAGTCTTTTCTGTAGTTGTCACCTTTAACTTGACGAAATGTCTTTCCGTTTACTTCCAGACAATCGCCTTCTCTGATAGGTTACTCACACACAGTAACTTCCGACCAGCGTCCGTTACTCATACGCTCACTCTTGCACTCCCCCTATCTCGGTTCCACGGCGGTCAATGGTACCTCGTGACCTCCGTACTATGGTCGACAACTACTCTGGATGTTCGATACACCCAAAACCACTTAAGCTCTGGCCTGAACTTAAGATTTGCCAGTTCACCCGTTTACCAGGTAACCGGTTCACCAGGTTGCGCGCGCTCACAACCTTCTCTCATTCACACTACAGGCATTCAACTCCACAAGACATTACAATACAAATACAACACAAAACACCGCAATCTGTTCACGCATGACCCTTGTTATACTCACTCTCCTCCGATACTGCTGCTTTCTCGCACCGTCTGCACCTTTCGGCGCACGATTCTTCCGCTGCTCGTCTCTCGACGTCTAGGGGCCTTGGGGTAAACTAACCTCTCTAGATTACCTTCCTCAAGAAGATAACCATCCTACTCTGCTACCAACTGTTAACGCGGGATTACTGGTTACTAGTTACCTTACCAGCTCCCAAACCAAGTCGACTGGATCGTTGGTACCTGTCATTGAGTAAAAGGCAATCTAACAATAGGTCTGTCAATTAAGAACTTACACCACTCTAAATGACCACTGACCAGGATTAAGTTTCAAAGATTTAATATAAAGTCAAAGATAACTGAAGATACAAACTTCTCAAGATGAGATTCAAAAGATAAACCGGTATCACTATGAACATAAACTCTTTGAATAGTCTGAGTCTGCAAAACAGAATAATGAGTACAAGTTCGAATATCATGAGCGTTGCCAAAATGGATACAAGTTGCAACCTCAAAGTCATTACAGAAAAGAAAATTCGGGTTAGTCTGTCCCTACACTACACTAAGTGACATCCCTACTTAACAAGATCTTAACCCCTCTAGGTGTCAGCCGTGGTGATTTCCTAAGAAGATCACGCACTTCTCTTTATCTCTTCTCTGTTAATGGGTCTCTCCTGATCAGCCTATCTGCCTACCCATCCGCTTCCTTAGGCTCCCAAAATCATCTGTTCTGCTCTCCTCCCGGTTCGCTTTCCCTAATACCAAATCACATTTCCGATAGGAACGCCCCTTGGGACGCCCCTCACGTGGTACATCTTTGCGCGGTAAACTCCATGATGGTACTCTTCAAGACCCTCGTTAAAGTTGACCTTGGCTCCCAGGCTTCTTCTCCAGTGCGCCGATACCCCCTGAAATTCCTGAAAACTCCTACAGGCCTGCGCCAAGCGCCACTGAACAAAGCCCCTTTCATTCTAGCTGATTAGGACCCTCGCACCTGCATACAGTCCGTCCTGCAGTGGGCCTCAAATTCCAGACTCCACCATATCTATAGGTCGTAAAGCACACGCGAAGCTCTGTACTGGACACCTCTCGACTTCTCCTCTAACGAGCACATGGCACATCAAAGGAGATGACATTATCAGTACAGGCCTCCTTGATTTACATGAAGCGGGTCCCTGCACTCTGAAAATATTTAACTTGATTTAAACAGCATTCTTAACTAACATACGTTTCTTAAAGCACACATCTATAAAGCATATATTTCAAACTAAATTAGATAATACGTTTTGGAAGAACCACGTTAACCCCACCTCACATTATTTTAGCAGCACGTTTAGATTTTCTGTGAATTGCCATGAGGCCTACACAATATACTGGTTTTGTAGAGTTCCATTTAACTCTTACATGATTCCTTTAACATGAGAACGTGAGGTTTTCATATTCATTCCAACATTTCTACATTAATCTCACACAGTTATGATTATCGTTACTCTACTTAAACATTCTATACATTTCACTACTGAATATAAGACACTCTGGTGCAAGGCATATGTTAACTAACTACGTGCTTGTAAATATGATGCACTTATACATTTTTTTCTCAGACTAGTGCTCTCTCAACGTCATGCATACGTAAAGACTCGGTGGAGGGTAGCCTGCAGCCTGCCGGTGCATATACATTATAATTATTTTCAAAGATGTACTTTCAGGTATCATAGGGGTTAAATCCTCTGTTACCAAAACGCACTGGTATCCAATAAGGGTCATGGGAAAAGTACTTGTAAAATAGCCCAGGCGGTTAACGCACTGGTGGCGGAGAGATGTCTGTCTCCTCTGGATACAGATGTCGTAACGTGGCTGCCTGACCCTGTGTGTGACAGGACAGGCAGCACAGGAAGGGCGTGGGGAAGGAAGGAAGTGGGTGGAGAGAAGTTTAGTTTAGGAGATGAGCACGAGAAATAAAGACGTGCCTTAATTGATCTCCGGCTCCCGTGTCGTTATTGAGGGGAGAAGCGACACTGGCGACGAGGGTGGGATGCCCAATGCTAAATCCCACATCGCTCACACCCTGCCGCTCGTGAGCGGCAGAACACGGCGAGTCTGCAGCTCGCGCTGGGGAGACGCGCGCGAACAAGAGGGAAAGACACGCTCACCTTCCGCCCGCTACCGCCACTGAAAGCGGAGTCCAAGGACGAGGCGGCCGACCAGGAAAAGCGACAGGTGAAGCACACCGCATCCGCGCAATACCAGTCCCAGCCACAACGAGCAAGCAATAAAAGGGCGCGAAAACGGAGAAGCCCTCGCTAAGGAAGCGACGTGACCAGGCGCCACAAAAGGGTGAGTCCTGATAAGAAATTGACGCTAAATGCAGCGGACACCCTAAATTCACTAGCAAACTGCCTACAAGTGCCCTGCAAATATAAAAATACAGAATATACTTGGCACCACGTGTCCCAGACGGCGGCCATCTTGGGGTCAGGCACTGCCTATAGCCTCCCATGCACATCATCTGTGTCGGCCATCTTAAGGTCAGGCACCTGGAAGTCAGTGGAAAACAAAGTTCAGATAACCACAAGCTCCCTTCCTGAGCATGTCAGTGCAACCCAGTTCATCCAGTGATACAGGAGGAACACCAGCAACAGGGGCACCAGCGACACAAGCCCCACCTACTAACGCCGCTGTCATGAATAACACAGGGCTACAATCAATCATGGGACTGTCATACCTCAGGCCACCCGAGCCACTGGAACTTACCTCTGGCAGCAGCATGGGCCCCAAATGGAAAACCTGGTCCGAAGACTTCGAGGACTACATGACAGGGTCGCAAGTTCAAGACCCTAAACTGAAGTTAATTGCCCTACGCAATCTAATAGGGAAAGACATTGCCCAACTCATCAAGGAACTGCCTGACGCAGCCACGGCCTCATATGACGACGTTAAAGGAATTCTTGACAGACAGTTCCTACACAAGTACAACCTTGATTATGAACGATACACGTTCAACCTAGCCACGCAAGAAAAGGATGAACGAATGGGTGACTTCATATTGCGCATACAACGACTAGCCCGTCACTGCAACTTTGATGACTTCAACACTGAAGACGCACTGCGACTACGCATAATTGAAGGATGTCAGTCCGAATCACTACGGCGACGTCTATTGAAAAACCACTACTCCCTAGCAGAAATTGAAGAAATGACGAGCATAAATGATCAAGCAGAGGATCATGCCAAGAAAATGGAGGGGAACAGATCGGATAAGAAGGAACAGGCCTTTCGACTTCAGGCTCACAACCACAAGGACCGACAACATCAGACTGATCGAGGAAAATCGAATAAATCAACCTACCACTACTCACCTCGAAGACCCAGAACTAGTCACAGATCACGGGAAACACGTCATGTCAAGTCTACCAAGTCCAACCCAGCCTGTTACAGATGCGGACAGGACTATCCACACTCAGGCAAATGCCCAGCTATGGGGCAACGTTGCCACCGCTGTGGCAGAGACAATCACTTCGAAAACGTATGTCAGGCCAAATCGTCGAAACAAAGATCGTCACGCTCAAGACGGAGATCCTCCAGAACCCGATCCTCAACACATCACCACGCACGAGCTGTCAAAGAACGGGACAGACATTCGACCAGCTCATCACGATCCAGTGATCAATCCCTCAGATCACGTCAGTCTCGCCGGTCGAGATCAACCTCCAGTGACTCCACAACACATACACATGTGTCTCAAGATAGTGATGAGTACATATGCATGGTCTCGGATCCGGATCGTCTACGAAAATATCCGAAACTAGACATCCGAATTGGAAGTCACCCAGCTAAATTTGTCCTAGACTCAGGCGCTTCCCTGAACTACATCTGCGCTCTAGAATATCAAAGCATGAAACCACGTCCTGCACTGGAACCTGCAGCAGTGAGAATATTCACATGGATGTCCAGGAAACCATTACCATGCCTAGGTCGGTTCCACACCACCCTATCGTACCGGGACCGAGTGATCCCAGCGTATATCCATGTGGTAGAAGGTCCAGATGTGGCCGACTGTTTGCTCAGCCTGCCAACAGCAGAACGGCTCAAACTGGTAGAACTCCTCTACATGACTGAAGACACCCCAGACATTGTGGCAAAGTTTCCCAACCTATTCAGAGGACTTGGAAAGTTAAACCATTTTAAGGTCAAATTGCACATCGACGACCGAGTCACACCTGTGGCACAACATCATCGGAAAGTGCCATTCCATCTGCAACAAGCAGTAGACGATGAACTACAAGAATTGCTCAAAGCAGACATCATCGAACGCACGTCCGGCCCCACTCCGTGGATATCACCTGTAGTCGTCGTCCCCAAGAAAGGACAAAACAACAAAGTGCGTCTGTGTGAGGACATGCGAGCAGCCAATGTAGCTATTGAACGAGAACGTCACCCTGGGCCACACATCAGTGACATGATCACCCGTCTCAACGGAGCCACCATATTCTCTAAACTGGACCTCAATAAAGGTTATCACCAACTTGAACTCCATGAAAGATCTCGGTACATCACCACATTCACAACTCATCAAGGCCTCTTTCGTTACAAACGTCTAAATTTTGGCATATCATCTGCTGCCGAAATCTTCCAGGAAACCATCAGACGTGTAATCCAAGGGATACCGAACACCTTCAACTACAGTGATGATCTACTGGTGTATGGCAAGGATCAAACCGAACATGACACTGCCCTTGACAGAGTGTGCCATGCGCTCCTCAATGCAAATCTCACTCTGAATTCAGACAAATGTGAATTTCACAAATCCGACCTGAAATTCTACGGACACATCTTTTCCAAGGATGGCATGACTCCAGACCCCGAAAAAGTATCGGCCTTAGCGGACACACCAACACCTCAAGACGTGGGCGACCTTCGCTCGTTTCTTGACATGGCAAGCTACTGTGCCCGATACATTCACGACTTTGCCACACTCAGTCACCCATTGCGAGAACTCAATCGCCAAGGACAACCCTTTGACTGGACGGATGCATGTCATCACTCGTTCAAAAAGATCAAGAAGGCTGTCAGCTCTGCGATCAATCTGGCTTACTTTGATGTGAAGAAGCGGACTGAACTCACCGTAGATGCCAGCCCAGTCGGGCTTGGTGCCATCCTTGCCCAATACACTGAGGACTCTGACCAGCGCCACATCATCGCATACGCCAGTCGTAGCCTTACTGACACCGAGACCCGCTACTCTCAACCAGAGAAGGAAAGCCTGGCCGTAGTTTGGGCATGTGAACACTTTCACCTCATTGTCTATGGCAAACATTTTACCATTGTCACTGATCACCAGGCTCTCATCACCATATTCGGCAACCCCAAGGCCAAGATGCCCCCACGCATTGAGCGGTGGGGCCTCCGTCTGCAGGACTACATTTACACCATTGTCCACAGGCCTGGGAAGTCAGACAATCCTGCCGACTATATGTCACGACATCCTAAAGCGTCTGCTACTGCTCCACCATCAATCGCTGAAGACTACTTGCATTTCGTCATCGATGCAGCGTGTCCTCCCACGGTCCCGCTTGCCGCCATTCAAGAAGCATCCGCCCAAGACCCTGTTATTCAGGCTGTGTCTGCACGCATCCGCGACTGCTCTTGGCGCCACGTGCCGGATGACCAAAGTCCTCTCTCTCGGGAGCTCCTTGCCTTCCGACATGTCCAAGACGAACTTTCCATCAGCAGTGAAGGTCTTATTCTGAGAGGGGGGAGGATCGTCATTCCCCAGAAATTGAGACAAGGAGTCATCAACCTTGCCCATGAAGGCCACCGAGGGACAAGCGCTACCAAGAAAGCGCTAAGGGAACGTGTCTGGTTTCCAACGTTAGACCAGATGGTGGAAGACACCCTCAAGGACTGCACATCATGCCAATTAGTAAGCCGAGATGAACCTCCAGCTCCGCTACAGATGTCAGAACTACCCGAAGGAGTGTGGCAACAAGTAGCCGTAGATTTCTTTGGACCCCTGAAGTCAAGTCAATACATCCTTGTCATCATGGATGAATATTCCAGATTTCCATTCGCACACCTCATACCTTCCACCAGAGCTTCCGCAGTAATCCCAATACTTGATGAAACATTTGCAGCATGGGGCATCCCTCTGCGCGTCAAGTCAGACAATGGGCCCCCATTCAACGGCCACGAATTTGCTAATTTTGCAACACATCTTGACTTCAAACATCAAAGAATCACACCACTATGGCCACAAGCCAATGGCATGGTGGAAAGATTTATGGAACACTAAAGAAAGCAGTCCAACAAGCAGAACTGGCTCACAAAGACATCCAACAAGCACTGAATGAAGTACTGAGGGCATACCGCACCACGCCCCACAACACCACAGATCAATGTCCAGCTACTCTCATGCTAGGGAGAGCTCCACGCACCCGACTGCCCACCATGGTCAGTGCGAGCCAGTCTCGACCTCCAAACGTCGATCATGAAACACTCGTCAACATTGATCAGGAAAAGAAACTGAAAATGAAGACATATGCTGATCAGCACAGGCATGCCAGGCACACCGATATCAGAGAAGGAGACTGGGTGGTAGTTCGACGAGATCGAGGAACAAAAGCAGACAGTCGCTACCTTGCCCATCCACTAAAAGTCAGTCGCCGGAAAGGAACTATGATCACGGCTCAAGGCAATCATAAAAAGATCACACGAAACGTATCACACTTCAAGAAATGCAATCCACCTGGAACAAATGACCACCACCCTTGGGAATCGTCTACTGACTCTGAAAGTCGAAGCAGAAGCAGTGATTGTGGTTCATCCAGCCCAGCAAGACAGGATCACCCTGCACATCACCGACACATTCCAGAGAGATCTGAGAGACCCCGACGGCAAACTCGACGGCCGGAACGTCTTATCGAGATAATCTAAGATACAGTAAGACTTTGTACAAAAGGGGGAGATGTCATAACGTGGCTGCCTGACCCTGTGTGTGACAGGACAGGCAGCACAGGAAGGGCGTGGGGAAGGAAGGAAGTGGGTGGAGAGAAGTTTAGTTGAGGAGATGAGCACGAGAAATAAAGACGTGCCTTAATTGATCTCCGGCTCCCGTGTCGTTATTGAGGGGAGAAGCGACAACATGCTTTGGCCATTATAAAGAAGGTTACAATGTCACTGGGCCTGCTGCAGGGTATGCTGTGTAATCCGCAGATCCCAGATTTGCATCCTTTACAGCAATCCTCATTTGCTTAATCCGTTTGCTGCTGAGCTCCTTGTATACTCTGCTGGTCTAATAGTTCAGTCATGCTAAAATAGCTCACGTTTAGGACCTTGCACACATTCTAAGGTTGATAAAATGTGTTCTGTTGGTTGATATTTGACTCCCATTAAGGGCTTAATTACGAATCTGGCGGTCTGAGGTCCGCCAAGTATGTGGTGGTGCAGCGGTGGTGGTCGTGCGAGTGCCACATTACGACCCTAGTGGTCGTGCCCGTTGGGACCGCTGACTCTGTCAGGGGAGTGCTGTTCCCTGGCGGCTGCATGGCAGTCAAGAGGCATCTATAGCTTGGCAGGATCGCTGCGCTGAGGTTTTTCCTTCATGAAAACATTCATGGAGATTAAGGAAAGGGGTCGCTTGTGGCTCCAGCCTTGTGGATGCACATAGGGGGGCACAACATGAACCCCCGTGAACATGCACAGAAGTTCCAGCACAACATGCACTTTCGAGTCCATGCGGTGCTCGAACTTCCTTTGACGTTCCCATTGCGGTGCCTATTTTATAGGCACCACCGTGGGAATGACAAAGGAATGGCACGCCAACGACAAAAAAGCAATTTTTGCGGGTGCTTCTCACGTGGGTTTGGCAGTGCTGCGGCAGGGCGCTCCTGCCTCTACACCGTCAAACTCGTAATCTGGCCCTAAGTGTAAAAAGTAAATTCAGTTTTATTTGTCTGCTACATGCATGGTTATAAATAAGTCTCATAATGATTTGGGTGGATTTCAGTGCAGAGATACCTGGTGGCCGGAATCTACAATGCAGCTGGAATCTCTGCAGCATCCCCCACTTATTATGAATTAATCCACATGAATGGAAGGAACTGTGGGTTGTTCGCTAAATAGCATACTGGAGTCAGTGCTTAATTTGAGTCGCTGGTTTAAGGTTGGGACTGGCACTTTTGTTTTCCTCAGAAAACGATGGGCCCGACTCACAAAGATAAACTTACACTTTTGTGCCGGACTAACAACCAACAAGCCTTGGCAGTGGTAAGCACAGCAGATAGTTACATCGACATCCGTAGGTCCCAGTTAACACAGAAGGTGCCTGAATATTCATGGAGGGCAGAACTACAGTTCCCACAATGCATTAGACCATCTGTACTTGGGTGAGCCCTTGGAGTCGCCCAATGGCCAGCAATTCTTCGGATCCAGAGTGGTGTTTTACCTTCCATTTGTAGGAGACTAGTGCCAGTAGTCCAGGGTAGTCTGGTGATGCCTTTGGCTCTCAAAGGGATCCTCTTGCTGGGGAAAACATCTGCTTTCTAGTAAGTAACTGACTATAGTGGCTCCAGCGTACTTGTCTATCGCTTGGTCCGTTGGATATAAACTGTTGGGTAAACTAATACGATCGCAAAAAGGGTATTAGCGCTCAGCAATCGTGCCGCTGGCGCACCTAAGGCAAGCCCGTCTGTGCCCGCCTGTGCCTGGACTGCGTCCAGCGTTAGGACCCCTGGACACCACGAACACCACGTTGCCCGACACCGCTACGATGCTAGAAACCTCCACGCACTCAACACCGGGCGATCACACACCTGCTTCCTGGCCACCCGAAGCGCACCCACGGAGCTTTCACCTGCCGGAACTGCAGCTTCACAAGCATCCGCCCCACCATGCTGCCGACCAAGAAAGAACCCAACCACCTCAGATGCATCCTTCTCAACACCCGCTCCTCCCGAAAACATGCTGTTGAACTCTGGGACCTACTCGACTCAACCTCCCCGACGTCGCCTACCTGACGGAGACCTGGCTAAACCCCGCCTCGGCAACTGACATAGCCATAGCCATCCCGGAAGGCTACAAGATCACCAGTAAGGACCACACCAACAGAGTGGGAGGAGGAATCGCCATCGTCCACAGGAACACTCTCAGAGTCTCGACCAACACCAACGACACCCTCAGCACCGTCGAATACCTGCACTTCCAGATCCACACCGACCCCAACACCACCCTCAGAGGAACCCTCATCTACAGACCGCCCGGACCCCGACCACAGTTCAGCGACTCCATCGCCGACTTCGTCAGCACACACGCCCTTGCCTCCATGGACTACATCCTCCTCGGGGACCTGAACTTCCACCTCGAGAACAATGACAACACAAACTCCACCACCCTGATTGACAACCTAGCCAACCTCGGACTCAGACAACTCGTCACAACACCCACGCACTCCGCCAATCACACGCTTGTCCCCATCTTCTCCGCAAGCCCCTACGTCTCCTTCAACCATACCACCGAACTTCACTGGACCGACCACCGCTGCATCCATTTCACCTTCAAGAAACCCACCACGCACCACCGCACCCAACAGATGCCTCACCGCTGCTGGAGCAAAGTCACCGAAGACCAGCTAACCACCACCCTCGCCGAGAGCCCACCCGCTGACCATACCGACCCCGACACCGCCGCCTGCAACCTCAGACAGTGGATAAACGACTGCACCAACACCCTCGCCCTGATCAAGAAACCCTCCAAGAATCATACCAACAAGAAAGCCAGCTGGTTCACTGAAGACCTCCGGGCCTCCAAGCAAACCTGCCGAAAGCTGGAGAAGATCTGGCTCAGTGTACGAACACCGGACAGCCACGCCACCCACAAGAATGCCACCCGCAGACACCATCACCTCATCAGATCTGCCAAAAGGGCCTCCTTCAAAGACTGCCTAGACAACAACGTGCACAACAGCAAAGAGCTCTTCAACTTCATGAAGGAACTCTCCAATCCCAGCTCCAACACCAACGATGTCCCACCCTCGCAAGACCTGTGCGACTCGCTGGCAACCTTCTTCCACCGCAAGATCACAGATATCCACAACAGTTTCAACACCACGACCGCCCCGACAACCACTGAGAACTCTGCTCCCATGACCACCATCCGCACCAACCGCCTGCTCTACTGAACCAACATCAACGACGATGACACCATCAAGATCATGAACACCATCCACTCTGGATCTGCGTCAGATCCAGGGCCACACCACATCTTCAACAAAGCCAGCACATCCATCGCACCCTAGCTCCGGAAAGTCATCAACACCTCCTTCGAGACAGCAACCTTCCCTGAGAGCTGTAAGCACGCCGAGATCAACGCCTTACTCAAGAAACCCAAGGCGGACCCCAAGGACCTCAAGAACTTTTGGCCCATCTCCTTGCTCCCGTTCCCGGCAAAGGTCATCGAGAAGACCGTCAACAATCAACTGACACGCTACCTCGAGGAGAACAACATCCTGAACCCATCCCAGTCTGGGTTCCGCAGCAACCACACCACCAAGACTGCCCTCATCCCCGCTACCGATGACATCAAGTCCCTGCTGGACAATGGAGAAACGGCGGCCCTCATCCTCCTAGACCTTTCAGCCGCCTTCGACATGGTCTATCGCCCACACTACGAACATGCCTCCACAACGCTGGGATCCAAGAAAAGGCCCTGGACTGGACCACCTTCTTCCTCTCCGGCAGAACACAGAGCGTCCACCTTCCCCCCTTCCACTCCAAAGCCACCGAGATCATCTGTGGTGTACCCCAGGGCTCATCCCTCAGCCCAACCCTGTTTAACATCTACATGGCACCGCTCGCCCACGTCGCCCGTCGGCACGACCTCAACATCCTCTCCTACGCCGATGACATCCAGCTGATACTCTCCCTCACCAAGGACCCCCACACAGCCAAAACCAACCTTCATGAAGGAATGAAGGCCGTTGCTGAATGGATGAGGAACATCCGACTGATGCTGAACTCGGACAAGACGGAGGTTCTCATCCTCGGATCCAACCCTTCGGCCTGGGACGACTCCTGGTGGCCGACTGCACTGGGAACCGCTCCAACACCCACCGACCACGCACGCAACCTAGGGGCCATCCTTGACTCCACCCTCTCCATGACTAAACAGGTCAATGCCATCTCCTGCTCCTGTTTCAACACCCTCCGCATGCTCCGTAGAATCTACAAGTGGATCCCCACTGAAACGAGACGAACAGTCACCCAGGCCCTTGTCAGCAGCAGGTTGGACTATGGAAACGCCCTCTACGCAGGAGCCTCGGCCAAACTCCTGAGACAATTCCAACGCATCCAGAACGCCTCTGCACGCCTGATCCTCGACATCCCTTGCCGCAGCCACATCACACCCCACCTGAGAGACCTGCACTGGCTCCCGGTCAACAAGAGGATAGCCTTCAAGCTCCTCACCCACGCACACAAGGCACTCCACAACACCAGACCAATGTACCTCAACAGACGACTCAGCTTCTACACCCCCACCGCCAGCTCCGCTCCGCCGACCTCGCCCTTGCTACAGTCCCCCGCTTCTGAAGAGCAACCTCAGGTGGCAGATCGTTCTCCCACCTCGCCGCCAAGACCTGGAACACCCTCCCCATCCACCTACGGCAGACCCAAGACCTGCTGACCTTCAGAAAACTCCTCAAGACCTGGCTTTTCGAGCAGTAGCAGCATTCCCCACCCCAGCACCTTGAGACCCTCACGGGTGAGTAGTGTGCTTTACAAATGATATGAATGATTGATTGATTGAATAGCACGGCTGAAAAATGACCACATCTAGATGTATGTTTTTTACTATCTTTATTTAAACAATACAGGTACTGATCCAGCGTTGGCATTTATTTTTATGCGTTATCCAAATGCGCATAGTTACAGTTAACTGACTTCAAAACTCAGTGTGGCATATGTCCCATTAACCTTATTGATTGAATACTAGATGTACCTTAAATAATAAACAAGTCCTAGGCTATATTTTCGCGCTCCAAGCTTGTTTTTTATAAAAAAAGTAGTGCGATTTTAAAGTGATGCACATCGTTTTTTAAATTCTCGATGTATAACAGTAAACAAGTTCTAGGCCATTATGTTTCGCCCCAGGCTCGTTTCTTATAAAATATAGTGCGATTTTAAGTGTATACATTCTTGATGCACTATGGCTTTTTTACTGCCATAATAATACATCACATCTTCGAATTAACAAAAGCATAGGCACACATATGTATGTTTTTCACAATACGGTTGGATCACTTTACCGTGTGCTCATTTCGTCTTTCCATCCTTTCAGTGATCACCCTATACCATAATTTGAGATGACCATACAACTTTGAGGATTAACTAGAGGATTACTTGTAACAACACACTTAAAGTCCCTGTGAATGTAGTCAGCGGACACTTCCACATTTTGGACATAAAAGCATTGACTTGGTTTTAGACGATTAATCATGTTTAACGCCTCATTTTAAGATGTTTGAACGAACTTGCAACTTTGCACAATTCAACATGTAAATAAGAATGTCCTCATATTTGATGTATTTTATGCTAAAATTGTAATGGTTTAAATTAACTACACAACAAAGTCATTCTCATATATGCTACAACATGTTTTTGTATTTTGTTTTTCTCTATTGCTTTTGTATTATTAGCATATTTTTAACCTTGTTTTAGAAGGCAAGTGGGACTTTGTTTTGATGCCCGGACACTTCCTCACATAGTCCACAAAGATCGTACTCACATAGTATGCAGTGCTGAATCAAGTGTAACTGATGTGAGATTAAATAACCTCATTCTGACTTTAGTGTAGCTTTGTTCAAGAGTTTTGAATAGCACAAGTGGACTGATGCACCAGGTAATCAACCTAAGTCTCCTATGCCACTATCTGTCCAAAGTCTGCTCCTTCCTTTCGAGGGGTGCACCTGTATGTGAGTGGGATTATGCGAGAACATAATAGTATCACTTATTGCTCTTCTGCCTGCCTCTGAGGATTGTACTGACACTTTGGCGTTTGTTGCCGTTATCCCTGCTTGCTCCCTGGGTGGTTCACTCGCTGGTGTGAGCGTTTCTCGCAATCGGCGGGAACATCAATCGCTCCCAGCTTAGTGCTGCCCGAGGTGAGGACTTTGGAGGGTGAATCTTAAAGGGAACCTACCGGGGGACTGCGAGGCCCAGCATTCTCCTTTCTGCTCAGCTGGTGCCTCTTCCCCCGGCGGCCACGCCCCCTGCTTCAGGAACCACTTAGCTTTTCGCGACACCCGCTCCGCGGGTGCCGCTCACGTATTGCTCTTCTGCCTGCCTCTGAGGATTGTACTGACACTTTGGCGTTTGTTGCCGTTATCCCTGCTTGCTCCCTGGGTGGTTCACTCGCTGGTGTGAGCGTTTCTCGCAATCGGCGGGAACATGAATCGCTCCCAGCTTAGTGCTGCCCGAGGTGGGGACTTTGGAGGGTGAATCTTAAAGGGAACCTAGGGGGGGACTGCGAGGCCCAGCATTCTCCTTTCTGCTCATCTGGTGCCTCTTCCCCCGGCGGCCACGCCCCCTGCTTCATGAACCACTTAACTTTTCGCGACACCAGCTCCGCGGGTGCCGCTCACGTACTGCTCTTCTGCCTGCCTCTGAGGATTGTACTGACACTTTGGCGTTTGTTGCCGTTATCCCTGCTTGCTCCCTGGGTGGTTCACTCGCTGGTGTGAGCGTTTCTCGCAATCGGCGGGAACATCAATCGCTCCCAGCTTAGTGCTGTCCGAGGTGAGGACTTTGGAGGGTGAATCTTAAAGGGAACCGACCGGGGGACTGCGAGGCCCAGCATTCTCCTTTCTGCTCAGCTGGTGCCTCTTCCCCCGGCGGCCACGCCCCCTGCTTTCACGCATTTCAACGGCGCAGCCCCACCGCATCGCGGGACATAGCTCGGGCGAAGCCCAGGCCAAGGGCGGGCCCGTTTAAGCCCGTTCAAGACCGGGCAAGACTGGACTGGGCCACGGTATTTCTATTTATTTTTCCAGACACTTTGTTGTTTTACGCTTGTTGCCGTATATTGCCAACTATTAGCACCTGTTTACCATCTTACTGTCTGCTTAGTTATGAACAAAGGTACTAGAAGTAAAACAGCGTTAAAGGCCGCTCAGATAACAGGCCCCATAGACCTGTTCATCACTAGGACTAATGAAGTGATAGAGCAGAGTATACATATGTTGGAGCGCCGAGTATCACATGAACTGGAAGTTGCGAGAAGATCCTCTATGGGACCTCTCGCTTCTGCTCAAACACCGATCCATCAGGGAACGATCATTCCCCTGCTCCTTCCAGCCGAAATTACTAACGCTGTGATACACACTGTTCCAAACTCTGTGGATCTATCCGCAACCCAATTGTCTTTTGACTCACACACCAGTGATGATCTTAAGAAAACACCCGATTTACAACTTTCCCACTCTCACGCTGATACAACAGAGATGAATCTTAAGGGCAGGAGGGAGGGTGCGATAGCTAAAGGGGCGAAGAGGAACAAGAATAAACATAACAACACTTCTAACTTAAATAAATCTATACCATCCACAAATACCCACACATCTATATTAGATCAGCCCACTCCCACCCCCATAAATGTCAGTAACACCTCTGCAACCCACATCATAGGCTCGCCAGAGAACTTAAACAGCTTGGGAGCAGTGGGGGGTACACACGACACACTCACCTCATGCCCATCTACATACCAACTTCTCATAAAAAGCATGGGGGAGCTCCTAAAACGTTACTTACAACCTGTGGAAAAGAGTCTCATGAATATTGAAAAACAACTAGCAAAATTAAATACACCAGCGTTTACGCAGAAATCATTAGTCCCACTTACCACAGGGGGGGGACCCAAAGAGGTCAGTAAATTGGTGCAACCATCTCTATCAGATACCCGACCACAGACTGCACCTTCTGAAAAAGTTGTAAACATGCAACTCGAGCAGAAAGTTGCACAAAATACCCCAAGACCTACTCCAAAAGACGGGAAGGGAAAATCCAATCAAACTTTAGATACTTCCCAAGCAACCCCAGGTCTTTCAAAAGGCACAACCCAGCCAGCTAAGCCGAAAGCTATTCCATCCACAACACATAAAGGCTTGGCTTCACAATCCCAGGTTGACTGTAGGAAAGGTGTAAAGTTTAGGCGTCCGACTCATCTGCCACCTGAGGCGACCCCATATACTGCCATCCTTACTGGCTGGCTACTGGCAAATCAGACTAGCTGAGGAGTCAAAAGCCAAGACAGCATTCTCTACCCCCAGTGGACATTATCAGTTTGTGGTGATGCCCTTTGGTTTGAAGAATGCACCTGCCACCTTCCAAAGGTTGGTGAATCAAGTCCTTGCTGGGTTGGATGACTTTTGTGCAGCATATCTAGATGATATTGCTGTCTTTAGCTCAACCTGGGAGGATCACCTGATCCACCTGAAGAAGGTTCTGGAGGCCCTGCAAAAGGCAGGCCTGACTATCAAGGCTACTAAGTGCCATATAGGGCAGAGTAAGGTTGTGTACCTGGGCCACCTAGTAGGTGGGGGTCAGGTTCAACCACTGGAGAGCAAAATCCAGACCATACAGGACTGGGCTCCTCCAGTTACCCAGACACAAGTTAGAGCCTTCTTGGGCCTGACTGGGTATTACAGAAAGTTTGTGAAAAACTATGGGTCCATTGTGACACCATTAAATGACTTGACATCCAAGAAGATGCCAAAAAAGGTTCAGTGGACAGTTAGCTGTCAGAAGGCATTTGATGACCTGAAGAAGGCCATGTGCTCTGCACCTATCCTGTAGAGTCCTGACTACTCCAAACAGTTCATTGTACAGACAGATGCTTCTGAGTTGGGGTGGGAGCTGTGCTTTCACAACTTAATCAAGATGGTCAAGACCAGCCCATTGCTTTTATTAGCAGAAGGCTGACCCCCAGGGAGAAACGTTGGTCAGCCATTGAGAGGGAGGCCTTTGCTGTGGTTTGGGCCCTGAAGAAGTTGAGGCCCTACTTGTTTGGAACTCACTTCCTAGTTCAGACAGACCATAAGCCCCTCTTGTGGCTAAATCAGATGAAGGGTAAAAATCCCAAACTGCTCAGGTGGTCCATTTCCCTACAGGGGATGGACTTTACAGTGGAGCAACGCCCAGGGACTGACCATGGTAATGCAGATGGTCTCGCCAGGTACTTCCACTTAGAACATGAAGACTTATCTGGTCAAGGTTAGTTTAATGTCCCTGCGTTTGGGGTGGGGGTTGTGTAGGAGAGTAGGGTCTGCTATCCTATGGTCACCCCAAATTTTTGCTTTTTGCTTCACTGGTTTTCGACTACTGAGGCTGTGGGCCTGCTAATCAGACCCCCAGCCTGCTGTTCTCTCTCTAAATTATTAATACATGTGCTATAGGTACATACCACAATTGGAAATGGACTCCTTGTCAGCCCCTTTACCATGCACTATAGGTGCTCAGGGCATAGGTGCCACCAAGGCCTACCAGGGGCTGCAGCATATCTTTTGCCACCCCTGGCTGGTTCTTAAATTGACACAACTGGCTGATCACTCAGCTGGGGCAAGGTGGTGTAATCACCCCTTGCTTAGGTATAGTATATCTATATCTAAACCTATATCTGGACACATATAAACCTGTGACCCACTCCTATGGAAGGCCTCATCAATCCTGGAGGTAGAGTGCTTGGTTTAATGTGAGATGGAGCTCTAGCATGAGCTGAGCCTGTCTGCAGCTGTCGGGAACAACTCCCTAAGCTGTTTCAGGATAATGCCATACCATATACTATTAAGTGCATTATAATCCTCGCGGTTATATAGCAACTTTGGTTTGGCTTTATCAAAACATGTCGTGTAAGGTGTCATGCGATTTGGAATACTATCCCCTCGCCAGTTCTGGCGACGGGGATAGCATTCCACCCCTCTAGAGGGAGAAGACATGTTACTTTACTGAAATGCGGTTAATTTTAAAAGAGCCACACATCCACAAAATGGATGCTTCTGCCACAGACACAGGTCTGACCCCCTGCAGCTGCCGAAACTCAGCCAAGGGGGCCTGGACAAAGGGTTTCCTGTCGCAGGGCGGTGTTACACCCCCTCCGACAGGAGATAGTGGATTGTAGCAGGGAGGTTTGAAAGAAACCAGACACTGCATGGGGAGCACAAGGCTGCCCCTTGCATAATCCGGCCAAACCGGTTCTGGGGCACTCCAGCCCCCGTCCCAGCGCAGCCAGGATCAAAGGAAGGGGGTGTATCCACCCACTTCCTGGGTCCCACCCATAGGAGGGGACCTAGCAGGTAATCCAGCCCCCTAGATTCGAATAAGAGTGGGAGCAGTGCCAATGCACTTCAGATTATCCTGATGAAACATAAGAAACGAAACTCTAGACCCTTCGACATCCTACTCAACGTAGAAAACTGAAGAATCTCCCTTGTGGTCAAGGAGTGACCACCCTGTGCAAACAGGCACCATCCAGCCTTCGATGTCTGCTTTGTTGCAGTTCCTGCCGGAACTCGAGCGACAGAGATCGACGAAATCAAGCTTGCCTGCCTTCCAACAGCCCGATCCACAGTCCCTGCAGAGCTGAGACCTGTGGAGGCGACCAGAAGCGTGGGGCACGCCATCTTGGAAAAACCACGAGACGCTGACTGTGCAGCCCACGAGTGACCCTCGAAGCTGTACACCGGGGTTTGAGAAGCCCCAACCCTGAGCCACTCTTGCACCGAAGTTCAGCCCTCCACACTTGACGAGTGCTGCGTGGGGCCCTTCTGCTTCTTTTGGCTCAGCGCGTTGGTCTGGTCACTTGCCAGCCGGCTTGTGGCCCCTGTACCGACGAAACTTGAAATTCGACCTGTGATTCTGGTTGCTCCAGATTTGCACCAGCTCCCCTGAAAAGGAGCCCCCACTCTGACCCTCCTGGTTTGAGTGAAAAGCAATCTCCCAGTTTTGCGTGGATTGCTTTTGCCAAGTGTTGTTTGCTCCAATCTTGAAGCCGACAGCGCCGATGGCGAGAGCCTGCGTGGGACAAATCGTGACCCGCTCCTGGACTTCGTAGATGCCCCAGAGCCCACGTGACAGCGGAGAGAAGCTCCTCGACAACCACCTGATTGCGCCCGACATTGCCTGGTTCCATCCTGGTTCCACCCTGGTCACTGCTGAGTGACCCAGACTCTGTCCCCTTTGCTTTCAGGTACATTTCGATTTGAGTCCACCCTTGGACCCCACCGGACACTTCTCTTTCACCTCGCCTGCAGCCCTTTCAGCTCCAAGCACCAAGAGCCTGCGTGACGAAACCCGACTCAACTTCGACCCTGTGCACCCACATCCTGTGGGTGAGGTAACATTGCAACGCCGGTGTCCCCACACTGGTACACACCTCTAGGGTCTGTGTCTTAAGTTTTGTTCCTCTAGGTTCAGCGGAAGTGTCCTTAATCTCTAACTTTGTAACTTTTACGCACCATTGACTTTACATTGATGCAAGCCGCACTTTACGTGCTGCACCCGAATCCCGCGGGCTTTCCCGACTTCAGCATTGCTAGTCCCGACTGCTCCCAGCGATTCCCTAGGCCCTAGGCCTAACCACTGATCGATTGGTATCTCTTATACCATTTTTTTAGTATATGGTTTGAGTGGCCCCTAGGCCTCATCCAAAATTATGCAACTTTGTATGTTATACTGTGCTTTTGATTTAACGCTTGTGCCCCTTTGTTCATAAAGAATACTGGGGATTGTTTTTAGTAATAAACACATATATTTTTATAATATATACTTGTGTGGTGTCCTTTCATTTGATATTACAGGATTGTATGTGGTAAAACAGCTCGCTTAACACGACCTCTTAAGTTAAGCCTTTAGGCTGCTTAGTCCATGCTACCCCTAGGATAGCTTGTCTAATAAGGTTGACTTACAACCAGACACCATAAGGGTTGTTTGGACTGATACAAGGTGGTTCCAGAATTGGAAACATCATATATCAGGCCAACTTCTCACAACTATGAAATGCCTGGCAGACATAAGACCATTTACAGAGTGTATATGTCTGCCATGAATGCAGAGATCACCAGAGGGTTCGCTGCGGTTCTCAAACTATGATTCAATTCATTCCCATTATGGAAATTTTGGGATATTTTATTTACTCCAGCTCGGGCTGGAATAACTCTCTATCCAGGATGGGAAGGAGAGCGGACCATTCCCATGATTGGAGGTTGAGTACGGGAAGTGTTTTCTCCATGGGACGAAAATATTTTCCCTGCTGAGAAAAAAAAAATGTAAATGTACATACAGAAAAATGGAGCCCATTCCCCTGCAAAGAGTTCACTGCCACTGAATACTCTGTTAAGACTGAATGGACATAAAATGTTTGGAATTACATGATCCCTAATGGAATGTGCATGGGAGCCCCAGTAAGGCACAGCTGTCTCTAATTCTAACAGACACTGGTGAACTCCCAAAAAGTAATGACACCCATAGATAAAGATTTTCTTCCGTTTTAAGGCATGGTGCATGTTTCCATACACATGCTTTAGGAAATCACGTGCAAATGATCATTCAGTTTCTTTTTTCTGCAAAGGGAAAATATTTTTCCCTGCAGAGAAATCTCTTCTCAACACCCCGACACACCTGGGGTTGATGCACATTACCTCCCACCTTGGAAATGGTATGTAGACCAGTACTTGGCTCAATTAAATATACAAGGTAAGGAAAGTGAAATTGCTTTTTACTGTCATAATGTGTGGTGTCTATCATTTTCATGCAGGGTCAGTGCTTGCAATTTCATCATGGTGTTGGGGTTCAATGTGGAACAGCCAACCACTGGCCTTCTTCATCTAGTAGGCAGCCTGCACACTCCTCCTCCTCTGCCACCAGCACCTCTTCCACCTCCTGCTCCTTCTCTGCCTCTTCCTCTTTTGCATCCTTGTCCCCCTCCTCCTCTACCAGGGCATGTTCAAGTAATATTGTCAACTGTGAAGGGTTTGAAAGGGTCATGCGGTCAACTGCACGCTGAGTGGCCTGAGTGTGTGCATCCATGGCTGTGTTGTGTTTTACTGCAGTAATGCCTGGAGTGAGCATCGGTCTATGTAGTGTCTGCTGACAGAGTTCAGTCTGACCAGGCCTGATGTCGGATTCATAATAAACGCGTTTAGACCCTGCCAGTGCCTGTGCAATACATAGTCCTGTTCTTACACCTTCTGTGCCCTTCACCCGGTGATAAACTCATGTGATCAGAATGTCCCCTTCATCCTTTAGCCCCCACTATAAAACAACCTTTCATGTGTGCATACCCTGTCATCCTGTGTAAAAAAAACTATGGGTCAGATTTATCAAATTGCCCTTGTGTCCTGCAAGGTAACACAAGTGCAACGTAACACTAAAGTCGAATTTACAAAGCCACGCTAGGCCACCTGGTGTGGCCCTGCGGTACTTGGTAAATCAGGAGTAAGGCAAGGCAGCACACGTTGATGCAAGGCAGCGCAAGTTAATGCAAGGGATCGCAAATGAATCCAAGCGAGCACAAGTTAATGAAAGGCAGCGCAAGTAAATGCAAGGTAGCGCCATTTAATGCATTCTGGCGCAAGTTAATGCAAGGCTGCGCACATTAATGAAAGGCAGCACAAGTTTATGCCTTGTGTTACTTTGCCCCAGGTAATCATTCCATTGGTGGACCGTGGGTGTTCCCACTCATCATCCCATGGATTTTGGTGCATTCTGACATTTACCATGAGTGGTAGACCTTGGAATGTGTAAAAATGCTACACCATCCCAGAGAAGGCGGAACAAAGACGTGTAGAATAAGGAAAAAAGCCTCAGAGGATTGTTTTGTGCAGGAAGGTTTTCCTGCCTGTACAAAAACAATCTTGCCTGTCTCTCAGGCACCCGTACGCCAAGAATGCAAGGGTGCCTACATTGGCGCTAGGCAGCCAAAAGTGTTCCAGCTCGAGGAGAGGACAAGAAGGTGCTATATAATGTTAAATATGGCGCATGCCTGCCATTTCACTCATCGCAGCAAGGTATCTTGCTATGTTGTGTTGTGTGAAATGTTGATAAATCTGCCCCTCTGTGTATACTATCAACAAGCACATGTACTTGCAGGCTAGATTCCTATTAATGGTGGTAGCAGCTGTAGTCTTTTCGTTATGATACGTTTGTGACTTTCAATGTGAACTCTTTAAAGAACTTTTCCTGCTCGCAGACCTTCAAGGGTGACACTGATGGCAGAGGGGATGATGCACGAGATTTATCACTTCTGCTTTACTATCTCTTCTTTAAAACCTTGTTTCTGACTCCACCGTGGCAGCTGCAGGCGGATTTGAATAGAGGGGACCGCCCACGTCCGCCGCAGGGGGTTTAAGGATGGCTGGAGGGTCCCACCAGAGATCTCTAGATCTGAGCTCTGCTGAAGGCTGCACCATGTCCTGGGCTCTCCTCCTCCTCGCGCTCAGCGCCCTCTGTGCCTGTAAGCAGAATTACAACACACCTTTCCCCCCACGTTACATTTCTTTGTGACAGGTCGCTAGCACGATGTCTTGTGGGTGTATTTATTTTCTTCAAGTCTCTGGTCAGTTTAACTCCTATGCTTGCTTGTCCTCGTTACTGTTTCAGGTGCCAGCTCGCAGGCGACGTTGACTCAGCCATCCTCTCAGAGTGCGCCCCCTGGAGGGGCCGCCCAACTCCCCTGCACCATCAGCAGCGACAGGAGCACTATACACTGGTACCAGCAGCGAGTGGGGAGCGCTCCCCGGTTTATATTATATGGCAGCACTGGTGAGAGAGCGCAAACTGACCTAAATGTATGAGTGCATCACACTTACCCGTAGTAAGCACAAATCATGAGGAGAAATGCCATGAGTGCTAGTAGTATCTGCAATTATATTCTGAATGTCTAGCTAATGTAGAGGTTTAAGTAGAAGTGGAACTAATATAGAAATGTGTGACACTATATGATTTTATTAGATGTGATTATTCCTGAATCTATGTCGTGTAGCTGTTAAAATGTAAGATGGCATGTGGTTAAACGCAGAATGTGGTAGGCCTCAGAGACAGAGCTAGAAGGGAAGGGGAAGGTGTTTCTTTTCACGACATAGATTGAACTAATGTTTTGATCATTGCATTAATGGGCCATGATTTATAGATGTGTTTACTGAATAATAGAATAAGAGTATTAACATGCTTTAATTAATGAAGAAGTTGAATGCTATAATCATTATGAGAAATGTTGTAGGCCTGAAATGTTTTAACATTGATTTACACGTACATGTCTGGGCCGAGAAATGTTGCGAACCTTGTTGGAAGTCTATGAGAGTTGGGATCTTGGCTGCAGATGTCTGTCTGCAAGAGAAAAGGGAGGATCCGATTATTAATAATATGAATAGAGGTCTGTTCAGTAGACGGCCCAGACATGGAGGAGGGTTCCGGAATGTTTAAGGGGTATCAGCGGGCCGGAGAAGAGTCTGAGAAGCAAGGTCAACTCCAACGTATGAGGCCCAATACAAAGCAGCATGGAAAAAGCCAGAAGCTACACCACGTGAGGGGCGTCTCACGAGGGGCGTCTCAAATGTTGTTGACTGTTTTGTATTAGGGACAGCACCCCTGGGTGGAGTTAGAGCAGATGCCTGAGGACCCTTTAGAGAGCGGATGGGTAGGCAGAGAGGGGTCATGACTGGAGAACTATAGGTTTTCACCAAGAGACTAAGAGTGAGTGACTTCCCTTGGGGGTCATTCACTGCTGACACTTTTGTTAGGTTGAGACTTGGTTAAGTAGGGATACCATCTAGAGCAGGGTAGGGACAGCCTAACCTGTGTGTTTTCCTCCAACTTAAATGAAGGAGAGATCTCAATATGCGTCAATGCTGATAGCTTTATTATTCTTAGAACTTGTGTTGGTAATTTCCGTTGCTCGTCTGAGGGCTTTCAGAGAGCACATGTATGTAGTTGGACCTGTGTATCTCGTGAATCTCATTCTGAGATGCCTGTATTTGCAGCTTATCCTAACCTTACAATAAACTTTTGAAAGCTAGAAGTTGTTTGTGATCTTTTGGAGCGGAGTCCTTTATTGGGTGAACTAACTTGGTAAGAGAGGCACTTTCTTCCTTCAATGACAGGCAACAAAGGTTCAGTCGACCAGATCGGGGTTTAGATCAATAGTGATAAGGTATCGATCAAAATCTCGCCCTTCCAGTTGGTAGCTATAGAGGATGGTTGCCTTCTTGAGGACGGTGACCTAGGCCAGGTTAGCTTACCCCAAGGCCCCTAGAGATCGATGATCGGAAGAACCGCCCGCCGAAGAAGATCCGGATGACGTGAGACAGAAAAAGCAGCAGTATCGGTCGAGAGTGAGTATAAAGGGTCATGCGTGTTAGATTGCGGTGTTTTTGTATTGTATCTATGTTGTAATGTCTGGCGGAGTTGAATGTCTGTAGAGTGACTGTGGAACAGGTTGTGAGCGCGCGCAACCGGTGGAAATCTTAAGTGCAAGGAGAGCTTAAGTGGTTCGGGTGTATCGGACACCCAGAGTAATTGTCAAATAGTGTGAAGGGGGTCATGAGGTACCATTGATCACCCGAAAGACCGAGATAGGGGGAACGTAAGAGTGAGTGCGTGAGTAACGGACGCTGGTCGGAGGTTACTGTGTGTGTAAGCAACCTATCAGAGAGACGATAGACATTTCGTCAGTTGTGTTGACAATTACATATAGACTGTGGACGTACAGTCGAGGGAAGTGACCGCTTGGTCGGAAGTAGTCATTTTTCGGTGTATGAATGGGACGCATGCATGACCGGGAGACGAGTTGAGAAAGGAGGGGTGCTGCTGCGAAGCGGAGAAAAGTGACGTCAGGAAGTGTCGCGCAGTGATTGGCTGACCGGAGAAAGACCGCGCTGTGATAGGCCAGCTAGCAAAGACGTCAGAAAGTGTCGAGCTGGGATTGGCCGACCGGAGAAAGACCGCGCTGCGATAGGCCAAGTTAGCAAAGCCGCGTTAGGATTGGTGGATTGTCATCAGGAAGTAAACAGAGTAGCGAGGCTGGATATTGTGCGCATAATTATGAAGTGTTTTAAATGGCTGAGAGCGGCGTTTAAAAAAGAGAAGCGGGGATCGGATGAAGGGGAAGAAGCCCCGCCGGAGGGTACGCCGGCTCGTTACATGGCAGTGAATGTTGGGCTGCATACGATCCTTTGGATATCAGAGTGGAGTAAGATTACGGAAGGAAATGAGGAACTGACGTTCCCGAAGTACGGGACGTTCAGATTAGAGGTGTTACATCGATTAAAATCAGTCATGACCTCAATGAGACCCTTGCCTAGACCGACCCAGTTTGAAGCCCTTGATGCATGGATTAGGGCAGCGCATGAAAAAAATATGAACAGACGACAAGAAAGGGTGAAACGATCGGTAAGGGCAGTGCAGGATGCCAGGTGGGATGCGGATGCTAAAAGATGGAGAGTACATAACATGGAAGTAAATAAACTGTACCCAGTGTTAGAGGTGCCCGGAAATAAAAGCCCCCTAGAAGAAGATGATGAGAGCGAAACAGAGGACAGCCTGATAAACAGATTATTGACAGACAGGCCACCCCCGTATAATAGAGCAGGGGGAGAGGTCGAGCATAGTGAAAGAGAAAAGGGGGGCAATGCAGGAGAGCATGGACCGCTTCCCAGTTCAGAGTGGGATCCTGAGGCAAAGAAAGAGCTGTCCCAGCCTAGTCAGGTGCAACAGGTAGTCGGGAGGTTTGTGGTACAAAGAGCGCCGGAAACGGAGTGCGCCACATCCTACGGATTACCAGCTGCACTACAGGTACCTGTTACCATAGGTCCTATAGTATCGATATATGACCCAGAGAGAGCAAGAGGGGAAGAACGGGTACGGAAGGACAGAGAAAGAGCAGAGACGGCAAGGAGGAACGATACGATCAATTCCCCAAGTCAGATGCCGATACCCAGAGAGTGGAGCACCCCGATGCACACAGCAGGGGACCCAGGAGGGGATCCCGGGGGCCCTAGATGGCCAGTGGATCTGAGGGGATCTGGACGAAAATCCTTTCAAGAGCTAAATGAGTACATGAAGAAGTGGGATGAGGCAGTGGAGGCTCACAAGAGCATCATAGCTGCAGAAGCTGAAAGGGAAAGTCAGGACAGCAGAGCTCGGACTCACTGCGGGGCTGGGGAGAGCAGCCCGGAGTGGGACTGGAGAGAGAGAGATAGTAGGGGAGTCACCCATTGGGCCCGGAGTGGAGATAGAACGGACCTGGAAAACGGGGGCCCCGGGAGTGGAGGGGTGGCGCGCCCAATACTCAGTGAAGGGGAGAGGAGAACGCAAGAGTACAGAAACAGCTTTAAGTGTACCCACTGTGTGCCCGGCACCAGAGAACTGAATGGGAGTTGTGAGAGGTCGCACCATAGTCCCTGTGATGACGGAAACGAGCGCAGCCCAGGGAATATGGGGAACCAGGAAGGATCGTATCGGATACTGAGCGATACTAGGCAAAGGGAGAGTAGCGACCAGAGGGAAAATAACAGAGAGGCGTACGGTGAAAGGAAAGAAGCAGGAGAGAGTGGGCAGAGCAAGAGTGGGGGTAATAGGCCCGTGTTCCATCACCTTCCAAGATCGGATGGCCGAGCATGGGACCTGGAGAGATGGGAGCAAGGGAGAGCACTCATTAACTCTCCCGAGCCCAAACGTAGAGCTCGGAGTTGGGATGGTAGGGAGACCAGTGAGCCCCCTTCGAAAGACATATTGCGAGCTGAGATAAAAGCTAAGAGACTCGATGTCGCCAGCTTAAGGTCAGACCTGGATGACATGATAGATGGTACCCTGCCTTTAGAAAGAATGGAAATGTATGAGCAGGATGAAATACTGTATATGGCAAAGGACATCACTCGAAAAGCGAGAGCAATCCATGAGAAGTTAGTCGAACTAGCAGGCAAATATATGGTGGACCTGTCAAGAACCAAAGCATTACAGGGTAACCACAGGCTACAATATACAGATCGAGACCTAGATGAGAGGAGAACGATCGGGCTGAAAACGCACATAAGGGAACTGATCACTGGAATAAGGACATGGAGGGCACTAGATAAGTGGGAAGAGAGGTGGTCCAAGAAAGGGACCGTCAGGAGAAGCACGCTTGGTACGACACCAGGAAGGCTGCAGGGAATAGAAGCATACCCTTTGCGTGAAGTCGCAAATGGGAATTATGTACATGTCCCTTGGAGTAGGGGAGATTTAGCTGCTTTTACCACCTCCTTCCCCAAATTGCGGGAAAGCCCAGTGGAGTGGTACAAGCAAGTTGAGAGATTTGTAAAAATCTCAAAGGTCCTATGGATAGATCTGAACACGCTGTTTGACATTGTAGTACCAGGAGATCTGTGGACAGCATGCAAGGTTAGCGCTGAGTGGCCCACAACGGAGCCGGAGAGAGATGCTAAGACTAATGGGCCGTCCGAGATTGTGATGGCAAAATTTGAGAGAGTGATGACTTGGCTGAAAGAGAAAGTGCCAATGCAAGACATAGATTGGGTCAAAATAGACCGAACCAGACAGGAACCCAAAGAGACAGTCCACGAATATTATGAGAGATTGCTGAAGGCGTTTAAACAGTATAGCGGCTTGGATGTAATGGATCCAAAAGACATAGGGCAATTTGTGTCCAAGTTCGTCCTGGGACTGAGACCGGATATTAGTTTAATGATTCAGCAACACTTGATTTGTTGGCAAAATAGACCCCTAGACGAAATACTGAGATATGCCAGGTACTGCTGTGATGAGATAGACTCCAAGGCTAAGAAACTAAAAGAAAAATTGATGGTGGTACAGATGCAGGCAGCAGGGAAGGGGGGACAGCAGCAACAGCAGCAAGGAACAGGTACAGGAGGAAAGAAGCAGTACAGTCAGAACAAGGGCAATGAGGAGAGTTCCACCTTTAGACCCAGAATAGACATAGCTGCCCTGAAGAAAACGACTAGGTGCCACCAGTGTAACGAGGTGGGGCATTGGAAATGCGAGTGTCCCTACAATGTAGAGATAGGAGAACAAGAGGAAGAGGAGGAAGAGGTCCAGAGAGCGCCTACGAGAGGGGTGACGCCATACCAGGGAAAGGTGCTAAAAGGGGGGGGGGCTCCTCCCCGAGCCCAGTTCCCGCAACCTCCCCGAGTAGGGAATATGGGTAAGACCTATAGACAGATGCCCCTGTTTGTAGAAGGAGAAGAGTGCTATTATGTGGACCCATTAACCGGACAGAGAATGGAAAGAGAAGACTGCACCCTCGGGGCAGCCTTGGAGGTGGACCAGAGGGGACCCTATGTCGAAGCAGAAGTAGCAGGGTGCCCCACGACATTTCTGGTGGACACAGGAGCCACTAGATCCACGATCAGATCAGCTGCAGTTCCAGACCTGCCCATGTCTGGAGAGACCATACAAGTGGTGGGGGTCGCAAACAGGAGAATAACCAGCCAATTGACAGAACCGGTACAGGTGAAAATAGGGAAGTACAGCGATGAGCACCAGTTTGTGGTTTGCGATTCAAGTCCTGTGTGTCTGCTAGGCAGAGACCTGTTGTGTAAATTGAATTGTACAATATACTGTACACCTCAGGGAGTGGAGGTATTGACCAATGATGATGACGCAGACTTCAAAGTTGCAAACTCAAGAATATGCGTGGAGCTGTACCCTACTTTGACAGTAGATGAGCTCCCCTGGGACTTGAGAGAGACAGTGGCACCAGAAGTATGGGACTTCACTGGGGAAGAGATTGGATTGGTCAAAGGGGTGGACCCAGTGAAAATTGTAGTGAAACCGCATGCTGAGTTCCCAAGAACACCCCAATATAAATTGACTCCAGAAACGATTGCAGGCATAAAACCCGTGATCGAGTCCATGATTAAACAGGGAATACTGAAAGAAATCGTGGGTAGTCCATGCAACTCCCCGATTATGGGTCTGCAGAAACCAAATGGGAAATTCCGGATAGTACAGGACCTTCGAAAGATTAATAACATAGTCGTTTCGTGTTGTCCAGTGGTACCGAATCCATCAGTGATACTGTTTCAGATTCCATTCCAAGCTGAGTGGTTCACTGTGATTGATCTTTGTCAGGCTTTCTTTTCGATCCCTCTGGACGAAGAAAGCCATTTTCTTTTCGCATTTAAGCTGGAAGGTCGCGTCCTAACATGGTGTCGTATTCCTCAGGGGTATACAGAGAGCCCATCGATCTTTAACCAGCTTTTGAAGAAAAATCTTGAAAGTCTAGTGCTGCCCCAGAAGTCAGTTCTGGTCCAGTACATAGACGACCTCCTCGTGGCGTCAGAAACAGAAGAAGCTTGCAGGGAGGACTCCATTGCTTTGTTAAATCACCTAGCTGCCAATGGGCACAAGGTGTCCCCGGGAAAGTTGCAGTACTGCCTGACAGAAGTGCAGTACTTGGGACACAGAATAGAGAAAGGCAAACGAAAGGTGTCACCAGACAGGATAGAGGCGATCATGAAAATGAATGCGCCTAAGACACAGAGAGAGGTCAGGATGTTCCTAGGGATGGTGGGTTATTGCCGACAGTGGATCGCGAACTTTTCACTGAAAGCAAAGCCCTTGCAAAAACTGACGCATAAGGAGGTGAGCGATCCGGTACCATGGGACAAAGACTGTTTGATGGCATTCCTACAGCTGCGAGAGGACCTGTGTCGTGCTCCGGCATTGGGAATGCCTGATTACAATAAACCATTTTTGCTTTACTGTTGTGAGAGAGAAGGTTGCGCGTTGTCTGTGTTAGTCCAAATCCATGGGAATGCCCGTAGACCAGTTGCTTATTTCTCGGCTACTTTAGACCCAGTAGCCGCAGCGTTGCCCGGATGTCTCAAATCCGTTGCTGCAACGGGTGTCAGCATTGAGAGATGTGAAAATATCGTCATGGGGCACCCGTTAGAGGTGTGCGTGCCCCATTCTGTTGAACTGTTGATGACCAGGACCAAAACACAGCATCTGACCAACAGCAGGCTCACGCGCTATGAGCAAGTTATTCTTGCTGCAGAGAATGTGACCCTCAGGAGATGCTCTGTTTTGAACCCTGCCACCTTGATGCCACTCCCAAATGATATCGAGGATGATGATGAATGTACAGACCATGACTGCCTCGATGTGACTGAACTATGCACCAAACCCAGACCCGACATCGTAGATGAGCCACTGACCGACCCAGACGAAATTTTCTTTGTCGATGGCTCATGTGTAAGAGACGAAGTTGGGCAGTTGAGAGCAGCTTACGCTGTTTGTACAATTACTGGAGTTGTGGAAGCTGGGTGCCTGGAAGGAGTACACTCCGCTCAGGTAGCCGAGATTATTGCCTTGACACGTGCTTGCTTGGCAAGCAATCAAATTCGAGTCACCATATACACCGACAGCCAATATGGTTATGGGGTGGTTCATGATTACGGGCAGTTATGGTCTCAAAGAGGGTTCATGACCTCTTCAGGCTCTCCCATTCGCAATGGAGAGTTTGTGCGCCTGTTGTTAGAGGCGTTGCAATGTCCAGCAGGTATCGCAGTTGTAAAGTGCACCGCACATACCAGAAATGAGGACTTCGTCTCGAAAGGCAATAGATATGCCGACGAAGTCGCGCGGTATTGCGCGGAACAAGGGTACTCTTTCACAGAGGTGGAAGTGGGTGGAATAAATGTAAGGACCGAATTAGCCATGATATTGGAAACTGTTGATACTTGGGACGAACTGGCAAACATGCAAGAAAATGCTCCTGATTTTGAAAAAGAAACATGGGAAAAGGCAGGATGTGTAGTGGGTGAGTCCCATTTTTGGGTCTCAGCAGACGGCAGAGCAGTGTTGCCCAATGAGATGGTGAGCCCAATGGCCAGACACATACATGGTCCCGTACACCTAGGGAGAGACGCTATGCTGAGAGTGTTTAGACAGACCTGGTACAATCCTAAGTTTAGAATAGCAGCAGAAGCAGTGTGCCAGCGTTGTGTGACCTGTCAGCAACTGAACGTAGGGAAAAGAACACCAGTTGCACTGAGTCACATAGGAAGGTCTGGAGGTCCATTCAATCGAATGCAGATAGATTTCATTGAAATGCCGAGGTGCAACCGCCTCCGCTATGTCTTGGTGGTTGTTTGTGTATTCTCCAGATGGGTTGAGGCATACCCTACACGTAGGTGCGACACCCTCACAGTGGCCAAGTTACTGCTTAGGGAACTCATTCCGCGCTTCGGGGTGCCGGCCTCTTTGGAATCAGATAGGGGAACGCATTTCAACAGCGAGCTTGTGAAGATGATTTGTGCGGCTCTGAACATAGATCAGAAATTGCATTGCAGTTACCGACCAGAAGCCTCAGGAATTGTGGAGCAGATCAATGGCACGATCAAAGCCAGAATTGCAAAAGTGTGTTCCTCAACGACCCTGAGTTGGCCTGACGCCCTGCCATTGGTCCTCATGAGCCTTCGTAGTACCCCAGACAGAAGAACGGGGTTGTCACCACATGAGGTGTTAATGGGGAGAGCAATGAGGCTGCCATCTGTCCCAACTACTGCACTGTTAAATATCACAGATGATATGATCCTGGACTATTGTAAGGGGCTGTCTGACGCCATTCATTCTGTGTCCCTTCAGGTGCAGGCTGCCGAGGTTCCATCGTGCCAGGGCCCGTGCCATGACCTGTACCCTGGGGACTGGGTCCTGGTGAAAAAACATGTGAGAAGAAGCTGCTTGGATGTTCGTTGGCGTGGGCCCTTCCAGATCATCCTGATCGCGAATACGGCTGTAAAGGTGGGAGGCCTGCCCAATTGGATCCACGCGTCACATACGCGAAGGGTTCCAGCACCTCGGGAAGAAACAGCTCCTCTCTCGGATAGACGTCCAGCAGAGGACCGAGAAGCCATAGAGGGGGCTAGCCAAGCTGTAGAGGTGCCAGCGGAAGCAGGGAACGAGTCTGACCAAGCTGAGGACGGTCAGTACAACAGCGAAACAGACGACGCTACAGAAGGAGAAAGTAGCTGGGAGTACGAGTCAGACACTGACAGGTCTGACAGAGAGCGAGAACAGACAAGAAGGAGAAGGAGTAGAAGGGCACGTGGAGAAGCTAATTGGCCGCAAAGAAGGAGCTCTAGCCTGAGGTCAACTCCAGATATAACCCTTCCTCCGATATCAGAAGACTCAGACCCGGAAGAAGGTGCTCAGGGCGCTGAAGCACCGGACCGAAGAAGGTCAAGAAGAGTGCGTGTGCCTAGCAGAAGATACTCCACACCTGAGTGGACATATCTGGCGACAAATGTCTTTGAAACAGGAGACAGGGAGGATTCGAGCGGTGGTGGTGTCCAGTTCTGAGCCCATCGTCACCGTGGAAATACGACTGTTGGTACCCGGAGTCGAACAAGAAGGGTCACTAACATTCATGCTCCCCAGACCTCCCCGCCTCAGCAAGTTAAAACACATGTTTCTCTCAGAATTGCAATTCCCCGACTTTGGTACAACGATAACAGCCCATGAAGAGCACAATCTTCGTTTGGAAATACTGAACTTTGCTATCGAAGCTGCAGGCACAAACCTGATAGTAGATGCTTAAAGGACTTTGTAAATAAAGCGAGCAGAAAAAAAAAGAAGATTACCTAGCGCCCAGGAAGCAGAGAATATTAGGGAACTTCCCTTGAGTTGATGGAGAAGGGTTAGGGTTGTCTTTATTGAACTGTTAAAGGACTTTTGCGAAGAAGGTTGTCAGCTTCCAGTTGTGTGGATTCTAAAGACAAAAGGAGTAAAAAGAGACTGTAAAGGAACGAGAAGAAAGGAACTTTGTGCCAAGATAAGAGAGAGCTATATTGTCTGACGAAATGGAAGCCGGCACCCAGAACCGCAGAGCTAAATGTATAATAGGTACACTAATAGTAGGAGTGATAATATTAATAGCTTTAGTGGTAACAATTTCTTATGTAAAGGGACATGAGGAAGAGGCGAAGGTAACTGATGTGAAATCTGTAGAAACGCTTACACCCACTGTTGCTGGTGAGAAAAGGGAAAACACTCAAGAGAAAGCGTTATTAGCTGCAGAAGCCCGCAGGTTACACGTAGATGAGTCCCAAGGAGACTTTAGGTCAAATGCTTATGGTAAACTCTTATATGAATACGTGGATGCCATGGAGGTTAAGGACTGTTACGTCTGCATGCAGTTGCCGGCGTCTGTAGATGAAGGCATTAGATATCATCACCTCCCGCTGACATATGGCATTACATGTAGCTTATTGCTTAGTATATTTTATGGGAGAGATAGTTTTGAATACTATTTCTCCAACTATGATTCAGTGTTGCCAGAAGTCCCAAATTATAAGCAGATGAACAAATGGGACTACTGGAAGAGTGAAGACAGACTGGCCAAGTTCTTCATTCCTTGGATTACCTTAGATACTTCACATGCCCGTAGAAATAACCTGACATGCAAAGTGTCAGAAGTCGAGAAGAAGTTCATAGGGCAGGTGGATGATCGTTACAGGAGACAAAAGATTTTGAAAAAATCAGGACAATGGAAAACAGATTGGACCGAGGAAGAGAAGGCACACAAGAGAAAGGGTAGTAGTGGTCCAATAGCTTTAGATAAGACGCAGAAAGGAAAGCTATGTCTTCACCGAGCCAAAACGTATTACGAAAATGTATACGTGGGAGAAGTCAGCTGTGAACATGCTTTCAATATAGAGTACTATACTAAAGATTTCCTGAAGGGAATGCAAGTGATTCCAAATGTGTATTTTGTATGTGGAAGAAATGCCTACGTGAGACTACCTGACAACTGGTATGGATCATGTTACCTAGCAATTGTCTTCCCCAAAATATATCATGCACAAGACTTAGAGATCATCGAGGGCAAGACATCATCGAGGGGAAGGAGAGATATAGGAGATGCAGAAATGGTTGGAGATGTCTTTGGAGCTATGTTCCCTCTTTTGGGACTAATCCTTAATGATGTTAAAATTAGACGACTGGCAACAGTCGTCGACAGGTTGTCTGCCAGCACTGCTCAGTCCTTAATGCTGGTAGAGGGAGAGATGCAATCGATAAGGGCTATGGTTCTTCAGAACCGTCTTGCGTTAGACGTCCTACTAGCAAAAGAGGGCGGAGTCTGTAAGGCTTTGAAGGTCCAGGAATGTTGTACCTACATTCCAGACAATTCAAAGCCCCTTGAGAAAGTTATTAGGAACATAACTGATATTCACAAGGAGATCGAAGACTTGAGTAGAGAAAATGTCTGGGAAAAGGTGGGCCACGGAATGAGTGAAGTTGGAGGGTGGATCTCCACCTTAGGCAAAAGCTTTGTGTGGTATATACTAAAACCTATCATCATAATATTGATCTGTGGGATCATATTGTGGGGATTGGTGAGGGTATTCAAATGGTACAGAGCAAGAAGGTCAGAAAGGGCCCAAAGAGAGCAGCTGCAGAGATTGGCTGCCATACAAGATAATCAGTACAGGAGTCTGAGGGCTCTGGAAACGCAGAGACAAGTTATGCTAGCAATAACTGCAGTTTAAATGTTAGTGATGACCCCGAGAGGTCATCAAAGGGGGGAACTGAGAGAGCGCAAACTGACCTAAATGTATGAGTGCATCACACTTACCCGTAGTAAGCACAAATCATGAGGAGAAATGCCATGAGTGCTAGTAGTATCTGCAATTATATTCTGAATGTCTAGCTAATGTAGAGGTTTAAGTAGAAGTGGAACTAATATAGAAATGTGTGACACTATATGATTTTATTAGATGTGATTATTCCTGAATCTATGTCGTGTAGCTGTTAAAATGTAAGATGGCATGTGGTTAAACGCAGAATGTGGTAGGCCTCAGAGACAGAGCTAGAAGGGAAGGGGAAGGTGTTTCTTTTCACGACATAGATTGAACTAATGTTTTGATCATTGCATTAATGGGCCATGATTTATAGATGTGTTTACTGAATAATAGAATAAGAGTATTAACATGCTTTAATTAATGAAGAAGTTGAATGCTATAATCATTATGAGAAATGTTGTAGGCCTGAAATGTTTTAACATTGATTTACACGTACATGTCTGGGCCGAGAAATGTTGCGAACCTTGTTGGAAGTCTATGAGAGTTGGGATCTTGGCTGCAGATGTCTGTCTGCAAGAGAAAAGGGAGGATCCGATTATTAATAATATGAATAGAGGTCTGTTCAGTAGACGGCCCAGACATGGAGGAGGGTTCCGGAATGTTTAAGGGGTATCAGCGGGCCGGAGAAGAGTCTGAGAAGCAAGGTCAACTCCAACGTATGAGGCCCAATACAAAGCAGCATGGAAAAAGCCAGAAGCTACACCACGTGAGGGGCGTCTCACGAGGGGCGTCTCAAATGTTGTTGACTGTTTTGTATTAGGGACAGCACCCCTGGGTGGAGTTAGAGCAGATGCCTGAGGACCCTTTAGAGAGCGGATGGGTAGGCAGAGAGGGGTCATGACTGGAGAACTATAGGTTTTCACCAAGAGACTAAGAGTGAGTGACTTCCCTTGGGGGTCATTCACTGCTGACACTTTTGTTAGGTTGAGACTTGGTTAAGTAGGGATACCATCTAGAGCAGGGTAGGGACAGCCTAACCTGTGTGTTTTCCTCCAACTTAAATGAAGGAGAGATCTCAATATGCGTCAATGCTGATAGCTTTATTATTCTTAGAACTTGTGTTGGTAATTTCCGTTGCTCGTCTGAAGGCTTTCAGAGAGCACATGTATGTAGTTGGACCTGTGTATCTCGTGAATCTCATTCTGAGATGCCTGTATTTGCAGCTTATCCTAACCTTACAATAAACTTTTGAAAGCTAGAAGTTGTTTGTGATCTTTTGGAGCGGAGTCCTTTATTGGGTGAACTAACTTGGTAAGAGAGGCACTTTCTTCCTTCAATGACAGGCAACAAAGGTTCAGTCGACCAGATCGGGGTTTAGATCAATAGTGATAAGGTATCGATCAAAATCTCGCCCTTCCACTGGCAGGGGCCCTGGGGTCCCTGATCGCTTCACCGGCTCTAGCTCGGGCAACATTGAGCACTTAACCATCACCAGCGTCAGTGAGGAGGACGACGGGGTCTATTACTGCGCGATGTGGTACAGCAACATGTGCACGGCGACCCGCTGCTATGGGGAGCCGAGACAAAAACCTCCAGCCTATGAGGAGCGGAGACAAAAACATCCAGCCAATTGGGAGCTGAGACAAAAACATCCCGCCTTCTTCCATCAGCAAGTTGGCACCCAACATGCTGTAGGGGCCGCTGCCGCTCCATCATTCCGTGGGCACCCCCAGGCTCTCCATTCTCATCTTTCACTTCAGGAAACGAGCGTGCGAGTTGTACACAGCGTTGGCTTATATTGTACCAATGACATGCGTGAATGCGCTGCAGGATGGTTATATTCACACTGTTGATTAATACAATAAACCACAAATGAAAAGAAAGACACCTCCCCCTCTTTAAATAGCCCATCTTACCCATGAAACAGGCGGCCCCAGGGCACCTTTCCTTCGGAGAGTTAAAGACCAGCTCTGGTAGCAGGTGTGCTCTTGTTCACCTCCACTGCTAGTTATCGCTCCCAGATAATGAAGAAATGAATGCTAATATATGCAAATAATGTAACGGGATTAAAGTATGACTGCTGGTTAAGAGGTGGTGGCGAGATTGCTTATGTATTTGACCGCTACAATTATGCGTAGATTCATTGAGGAACAATTTGCGTACCTGGCTTGACCAAATTATCCTCAAAGATTAGCACTAGCAGCGTATTGTGCAATTACATGTAAAACGTGCACACAGTCTGTGTCATTACTATTTACACATTCTGATCATTTCACACCCGGACACCCAAGGGTTTCTGGTTCTGGAGCTGTTAATAATACATAGGTTTCTTAAGAAAGAAAAATGCGCGCGTCGGAAGATCCTATTGAAGAATTTATTAACAATTATTAATCTGATTTTACAAGCAATGCGCAGAATTTTACTACGATTATTCTTTCTAACTCACAGGTCAAAATGTAATAAAGTTGTGTGCGGGCACTCGTGTGCCACAAAGGGATGCTAAGAGACGGGAAACATCATCTACTCCGAAGGCATCACCACGCATAACGTTTACCACGCTACACTTACCACGTAAACGTTTTTTCAACGCGGGTGCCTTCCACGACCGTCTTTACCACGCAAGTACGTTCTGCGTGGGTTGGGGGGAGACGTGATATTCCTTCCAGTCGTTCTGCGTGGGCTTGGGGGGCTGGGGAGGCTAGGGGGGCTCGGGGAGCCTGGGGGGGTCTCCACCCCAAAAATAACAAAAAATATGGAGCGGTTTACTTAAATAAAAAAAACGCTCTTTATTTTTTTTTAAGTAAAAGGAAAGAGCCTCCCCCAAAGACGTGCCGTGTACGTAAAAATAGTAGTCCTTTTTTAAATTTTGGTAGACGTGTTTTGACGCTTGTTCCAATGGTGGATGGAAGTAAGGGCTGCTGGTGAAAGACGTGCAGTTGTCAGGTAAGACGTTTCTACGCGTGGTATAATGCTTCGTTGTAAATTACAGCGTGGTAAAGCCACTTGCGATGTAAAATTCGCGCGGTAAAGCCATGAGTGGTAATTGAAAACGTGGTATAATCATATATTCCTAAGAGACACGGACAGTAACGACCTAGAGCGGCTGCACCGAAGTTTGTAACTAAACCACAAGGTGGCAGGCTGGCAACATGAACAAAGACTGGTAACAGTTGTGCAACAAGCTGACATTCGAAACTATACGTACTGCAACGCCGAAGACAAAATGTGTATCAGCATGATTGTGCACCACAACTCTTCCTGCAGCCATTCCACAAGAGGATTCAAACCATTCGTGAGGGTGGGATTAGGGGGGGAGGGTACAACACATTTCTAGGGATCCCTAGGGGCAGATTTATGTTAACTGGCGCATCCCCAGGGATGCGCCAGTTAATGTGCGCCACAGTGCGCCACAGCTCCGCCACCCATGGTGCGCCGCATTTACAATGCGGCGCACCATGGGGCAAAAACGGCACAGATGCGTGACGCATCTGTGCCGTAAAGGCGGCGCATTGCTGGAGTTGCGTCGCAAGCGCGACGCAGCTCCAGCAAGGCTCCGGGGTGCCCTATCTTACCAATGCTGCATCAAGACCTACGCCTGCTTCAAGCAGGTGCAGGGGTTTGACGCAGCATTGGCCTGAAAGTGACTGAGTGAAATCTTATAGATTTCACTCAGCCACTTTTGCGAGGCGCACCTGCCCCGGAACGCCCACCCTGCGCCGGAACGCCCACAAGCAGCGCAGGGCTTTATAACGTGACGCATCTGCCTAGATGCGTCATGTTGTAAATCGTTCGTAGGGATGCGCCACGTTTACGCCGCCTTGCGTGATGCAACAGCGGTGTAAACGTGGCGCAAGGGCCTCATAAATCTGCCCCCTAGTTTGGAGGGGGGCCAAGTGGAGTCCGGCTAATGATAGGTGACGTCATGCATACGTGCAGACTCGGTGGAGGGTAGCCTGCAGTCTGCCGGTGCATAGACATTATAATTATTTTCAAAGATGTACTTTCCGGTATCATAGGGGTTAAATCATCTATTATCAAAACGCACTGGTATCCAATAAGGCTAATGGGGAAAGTACTTGTAAAATAGTTCAGGTGGTTAACGCACTGGTGGTGGAGAGATGTCTGTCTTCTCTGGATACATGCTTTGGCCATTATAAAGAAGCTTGCAATGTCACTGGGCCCGCTGCAGGGTATGCTGTGTAATCCTTCGATCACCGATTTGCGGGGTATATTACCAACCAATAGAGATAATTTTTGTCTCTAACTTGTTTAGAGACAAAAATTATCGCCGCATATCGGCGATTTTTATCGCAGATAAACCTTGCTATTAGCAAGGTTTATCGCAAATGCGATAAAAAACGGCCGCAATGCATGAATATCGCTGAAAAGTCCGCGATATTCATGCATTATCGAGCAAATGCTCTTAGCCATGTTATCCACCTCCCATTGGTTAACATGGCTAAGAACTGCTCACGGCAGGTGTTAGCTTGCTTAGCGCGAATATCTCCAAAAGTTGGTAATAGGAGATAGCGATGTTAGCGACTGTTTCCAGTCGCTAACATCTTGGCACGCCCACTTTGCATGTCATTAGTGATAAATATCACTGACATGCAAAGCGGGGCCCAAGATGGTCGCTATCTCCTATTAGCTGTCGCTAACTGGTGTTAGCGACAGCTTGGTAATAGGGAGATAATTTTATCTCCGCTTTCTTGGCTTTTAAAGCCAAAAAAGCGGAGATAAACCCCCTTGATAATATGCCCCTGCATCCTTTACAGCAATCCTCATTTGCTTAATCAGTTTGCTGCTGAGCTCCTTGTTTACTCTGCTGGTCTAAAAGTTCAGTCATGCTAAAATAGCTCACATTTGGGGCTTTGCACACATTCTAAGGTTGATAAAATGTGTTCTGTTGGTTGGTATTTGACTCTCATTTAGGGCTTAGTTACGAATCTGGCGGTCTGAGGTCCGCCAAGTATTTGGGGGTGCAGCGGTGGTGGTCGTGCGACTGCCACATTACGACCCTAGTGGTCGTGCCTGCTTGGGACTGCCGACTCTGCCAGGGAAGTGCTGTTCCCTGGCGGCTGCATGGCGGTCAAGAGGCATCTATAGCTTGGCAGGATAGCTGAGCTGAGGTTTTTCCTCCATGAAAACATTCATGGAGTTTAAAGAAAGGCGGGCGCTTGTGGCTACAGTCTTGTGGACGCACACAGAGGGGCACAACATGCACCCCTCATGAACAGAAGTTCCAGCACAGCATACACTTTCGAGTCCATGTGGTGCTGGAACTTCCTTTGACTTTCTCATTGCGGTGCCTATTTCATAGGCACCGCC
The DNA here is from genome assembly GCF_964261635.1 of Lissotriton helveticus. Taxonomy (NCBI): domain Eukaryota; kingdom Metazoa; phylum Chordata; class Amphibia; order Caudata; family Salamandridae; genus Lissotriton; species Lissotriton helveticus. The sequence continues at coordinate 1,118,071,396 of NC_136072.1, forward strand.
GTGGGAATGACAAAGGAATCGCACGCCAACAACAAAAAAGCAATTGTTTGGCGGGTGGTTCTCACGTGGGTTTGGCAGTGCTGCGGCAGGGCGCTCCCGCCTCCACACCGTCAAACTCAAAATCTGGCCCTAAGTGTAAAAAGCAATTCAGTTTTATTTGTCTGCTACATGCATGGTTATAAATAAGTCTCATAATGATTTGGGTAGATTTCAGTGCAGAGATACCTGGTGGCCGGAATCCACAATGCTGCTGGAATCTCTGCAGCATCACCTACTTATTATGAATAAATTCGCATGGAATGGAAGGAACTGTGGGTTGTTCGCTAAATAGAATACTGGAGTCAGTGCTTAATTTGAGTCGCTGGTTTAAGGTGGGGACTGGCACTTTTATTTTCCTCGGAAAACCATGAGTCCGACTCACAAACATAAACTTACACTTTTGTGCTGGGCTAGCAACCAACAAGCCTTGGCAGTGGTAAGCACAGCAGATAGTTACATTGACATCCGTAGGTCCCAGTTAACACAGTAGGTGTCTGAAAATTCATGGAGTGCAGAACTACAATTCCCACAATGCACTCAACCATCTGTACTTGGGTGTTCCCTTGGAGTGACCCAATGGCCAGCAATTCTTTGGATCCGGATTGGTGTTTTACCTTCTGTTTGCAGGTGACTAGTGCCAGTAGTCCAGGGTAATCTGGTGATGGCTTTGGCTCTCAAAGGAATCCTCTTGCTGGGGGAAACATCAGATTCCTAGTAAGTAACTGACGATATTGTTTGCCACGTACTTGTCTATCGCTTGGTTTGTTGGATATAAACTGTTGGGCAAACTAATACGATTGTGAAAAGAGTATTAGAGTTATAATAGCGCGGCTGAATAATGACCACATCTAGAGGCACGTTTTTTTACTACCTTTATTTAAACAATACAGGTACTGATACAGTGTTAACGTTTATTTTTACGCGTTATCCAAATGCACATAGTTACAGTTAACTGACTTCAAACCTCAGTGTGGCATATGCCCCATTAACCTTATTGATTAAGTACTAGATGTAGCTGAAATAATAAACAAGTCCTAGGCTATATTTTCTCGCTCCCAGCTTGCTTTTTATAAAAATGTGGTGCGTTTTTAAAGTGATGCACTTCCTTCTCTAAATTCTCGATGTATAACAGTAAACAAGTTCTAGGCTATTTTGTTTCACCCCAGGCTTGTTTCTTATAAAATATAGTGCAATTTTAAGTGTATACATTCTTGATGCACTGTGGCTTTTTTACTGCCATAATAATACATTACATCTTCAAATTAACAAAAGCATAGGCACATATATATATATCTTTTTCACAATACGCTTGGATCACTTTAGCATGTGCTCATTTCGTCTTTCCATCCTTTCAGTGATCACCCTATACCATAATTTGAGATGACCTTAGAACTTTGAGGATTATCTAGAGGGTTACTTGAACAACTCACAAAGTGAGATAAATATTCACAAACATTTAAAAAATAATTGTTATGGGAAAAATTATAACTCCAAAGGGGAAGTAACATCCTTTATTCACTGGTTCTCAAGCACCAATTGACAAGCAGTGTGCCAACATTCTAAGTTGAGCTTTACATCCAAAGTTCCAAGGAGGGAGATACCAAGGGTAGAAGGGCGGAGGGGGGGAAAGGTAAGAAGGGAAAAACCAAGGTAAAGATCAAGGATACTTACAACTTATCACAACACATCTCCCTTACAAGGGTAGGAAAAAAACAACAAAGGAACACAATGGTAAATTGCAGTACAAGAAATTACATTTGATAGTCATTTTGCCAACAAGGAGGACGGCGACTTCTGACATCTTTGGTTGGTTTAATCATAGGAAAAGTGTACACAGGCTCGTCTGGACCATTATTGTCAGGTATGAATGCATTGGGGCAATTAGCTACATGGTCCATGCTCCAAGTGCTTCCATCTTCCAGTAGAACAGAGTTTCTGTTAACTTGTGTTATCCTCAACGGTTTGGAGAAAGACAAGGTCTTAGAATGAGCTGTATAAGGTCTTTTGATTACTACCCATTGACCAATGCGCCAACCTCTGTTACGTGTTCCCCACTTTTGATCATATTTGGCTTTGTACTCAGATTGGTGCTCAGCAACTTTGTCCAAAACAGCTGATCTGTCATCCCACACGGGACATCCCCCATTTAGCCAGCTAGGAGTTAACTTGGAGCCAGGATTCCTCCCTTTGAGAGAAGTAAAAGGAGAGATTCCAGAAATGCTGTTGGGGGTAGTATGGTAGGAAAACATACAAGATGATGGATTGAATGTTGCACATTGGCAAAACATTCACCCCCAGTCACTGATCTGGGTTTATTCCATCGTTATTTTGCTCACCACGCCACCCCAGTTCAGGCATGGCCATATGCAAATCAGTCTTGACCCTGTGCCTCATAGGAACAGTCCAGCCCGAACTGCAAAGCCATGTCTTCCCTGAACCGGAATCAAGCATCCTAGGACAGGTTTCTGGCTATCAGCCATCATCATCCAGGATAGCTTGACTCCAGTGGCGTAGTGAGCACGGTACTCACGTCTGGGCATACCCTTCCCTTATAGGGCGAACAGCAAAACACACAAGATGATGGACAGAATGTTGCACATTGGCAAAACATTCACCCCCCAGTCACAGATCTGGGTTTATTCCATCGTTATTTTGCTCACCATGCCACCCCAGTTCAGACATGGCTATATGCAAATCAGTCTTGACCCTTTGCCTCATGGGAACAGTCCAGCCCAAACTGCCAAGCCATGTCTTCCCTGGACCGGAATCAAGCATCCTAGGACCGGTTTCTGGCTTTCAGCCTTCATCAGCCAGAATATCTTGACTCCAGTGGCGAAGTGAGCATGGGACCAACTTCTAGGCATACCCTTCCCACATAGGGCGAACAGCAAAACACCCAAGATGACGGACAGAATGCTGCACACTGGCAAAACATTCACCCCCAGTCACAGATCTGGGTTTAATCCATCGTTATTTTGCTCACCACGCCACCCCAGTTCAGACATGGCCATATGCAAATCAGTCTTGACCCTGTGCCTCATGGGAACAGTCCAGCTTGACCTGCCAAGCCATGTCTTCACTGGACCAAAATCAAGCATCGAAGGACCGGTTTCTGGCTATCAGCCGTCATCAGCCAGGATAGCTTGACTCCAGTGGCCGTCCATCACCCTGTTTGTTTTGCTGTTTGCCCTATGTGGGAAGGGTATGCCCAGGTGTGGGTCCCATGCTCACTACGCCATTGGAGTCAAGCTAACCTGGCTGATGTTTCCACGACTCTGAAGATATGTTCTTATTCTTAGGGAAACAAAGTTGTCATGTTTATGCGGTTGTCAGAAACAAATCCTTTCTTGTGTATTAGAGAAAGTTTCTAGTGACCTCTGAGCTAGCTGGGACTCACTATTAAGTTTAGTATATTCGATTGAGACCTACTGACCTAAGTCCTACGTCATATCTAGAGGATATATTATTCCAATGCGCAGAGCCTATTGGGAATATAGGAACTACGTTTGGTAAGGCACTCATTTAACGCTAGATACTAAAGTAACTCAGTTGTGCTTTTCTCAGAGACCTCTTTTCCCTGTAAAATACTCCAATAAACGTCTGGAGTGGGTAAAAGGATAATATCCACCATAGCTGAGTAGGACTTAAAATCTTATGCATTAGTTTTTTGGTTTGTTCAACGTTGAAGGATACAGACAGTGTTGCAAAATATTGTGCACCTAATCTTTGTTTCCTTGAAACTTGCTCTGCAAACTTTCAGTCAACGAAATATCCCTAAACGGGGATAACAATCCCGGGACAAATGGAGCTACAGGCGATGACGCCTTTGACCCCTTACAAGCTTTATACTATACAGGTTTCCAAGAAACTGATGAGGATGCTATAAACATACCTCTAAATTTAAGGAAAGTCATCACTATAAAACTTATAAAACATGGCCTATCAGCAAGAGGTGGTAGGGCAGTTTTTGTGCTAGAGGCACATGAATATCACCAGACAGAGGTATTCCATTCATGGATAGTCTTCCTTGAAGCAGATCCAAAAACACATGTGTTTCACTTCTACAAAGAAGATGCACCACCAGAGGAATACATCCCTTTCGAGGATATTGAAATTCCACTAACATACCAAGAGCATGCGCTCTGGTTTAAAGGCGCCCTAAAACATATAAATAACATTAACAGGCTCGCTCCACTAGGTAGACCAGGAGCAACATGGCTGACATTGAAGCAATGTCGGATGAACAATTACTTAGTAATATACAAAATCTAATAGAGTTATATAGTTGAAGGTCTTTGCTAAAAACACTCCTACTCCTTCTAAAAAGAAGTGGGAAAACACTAAACAAACTTCTAAAGAGAAGCGTTCTCATTCCAGAGGTAGGTCTCCTCAAAAGGAGCCCTCTGAAAGGAGGTATAACCTCAGGATTTGGGATAATTTGAGAAAACCTGATAGATATCAAGATACTGATACACGTTCCTCTCGTACCTTTCAGACTTCGTCACAGAAATCCGAAAGAAGAGGATGGAAGAACGCGTGAAGTCCAAAGATGATCAACACGTTCAGAAAAACAAGAAACCTCAATTCACCAAAAGAAGGTAGCAGGTCTTAAAATCAGACATGCCTAGGATCTTGAGGACACAACTCAAGAACGGGGAATCGGCTCAGACAATGTTGGACAACGCAGCAGAAGTCACCATAGCTTGCAAGAACTTGAAGGATCATCTTGAGACAGTGGACTTGAATGAAAGTGTAGATATTAGGGTTAGTTCATCACATAAGTTATATAAAGTAACACTTCAGATGGAGGGAGACATACCAAGAAAAGTGAGGGCACTCTTTTGGGAGCGACTTCCTAAGGGTCATGACATTCTTCATAACCGTTACCTGACCAGAATCTGTCAGGGAATGCCCACTTGTCGAAGACATCATAATGCCAGCCTTCTCCAACCATATTCCAATTCATTTAAAATACACTTATGCCAGGAAATGGGCAGTTGCCCAAGCTCCAGCATTATACGAAAATCATGTAGGATGGGATGAGAATCTCCTCACCATAAAATCCAGTTGAAAAATCAACCAACTGCACAAAGGCAGTACCCAGTTAAGCAAGAAGCTAAAAAAACAGGTCAGGGAGATCTTAGATCAACTTGAATACCAAGGGGTGATTCAAACATGCACCTCGTCCATGAACAATCCTTTGTTTCCTGTCTCCAAACCAGACAATACATATCGTCTAGTTTTGGATTACAGATATCTAAACTCTTGTTGCAAAACATTTGCAGTACAAAGTGCACACAGTGCAGCATTGATGAATAACATTGTGCGTAAAAAAATATAAAACGATATTTGATATTTCTAACGGGTTCTTCTGTCAAAATATTGCACCAGAAAGTAGGTATTTGACTGCTTTCTCAATTATGGTGTGACAGGGTCACTTCTGTCGTCTCCCTCGGGGATTCAAGAATAGTCTTGGGTTACTTTCAGCTAGGGTAACAGAGTTACTACTAACATTTGTAGATGAAGCCTTATCATATGTCGATGACATCTACCTAACAGACGATGACTTGAACAGGCACTTGAACATGATGAACACTATTATATTGGGCTTCGCTTCTGAAGGGTATAAATTCAATTTTAAGAAATCGAGAATTGCCCACCTAAACGTCCTTTTCCTAGGATACGAGTTATCAAGTGAAGGCAAAAGCCTGTCAGCCAACTTTCCAGAGAAATGCGCACTGCTCCAATGTCGAAAAAGGCTGAAAAACTTACAGTTAATTCTAGGTTTCCTGAATTTTGGAAGTACATACATTCTAAACTATGCAGAAAGGGTTAAACCTATCTACGAATTAATCAAACCTAATTTTAAAATAGCTAATTGAACACAAAAACACAGTGAAATTTTGCGTTCACTCAAAACAGGCATGTTAGCAACAAAACATTTTCAAACACGCGTAAACGTATGCAACTTAGTAATCAGAATCATTCCAGGACAATGCGGATTCACGTACATAACTTTTAATGAAGGTAAAAAAGTACCAATAGCTTACAAATCACACTTGTATACACAAGCAGAAATGAAGTTTACTTCAACAGAAAAAATTCTGACAGCGGTTCAGACTGCTGTAGCAAAAGAGAGAGCCCTCGCACAGGGTAAGCACATTATGGCCATTACACCTGTACCTGCCTTAGAGGCAGTGACAAAAGCGAGCATTCCAAATGCTAAAGCTTTACATCCAAGATGGATACATTGGGTTAATTCTCTTGCTGCAACAGACGTTGAATATGTTTTTGATCCTTATTTGAAAACACAAGAATTTCTACAATACAAACAAGAATGTCCTCTGCCTACTGAAATTCTGCCTCTAGAACAGTATAAATGTATAATTTATACTGACGTGTTCAGCTCAACCCGCTACAGAGGGGTAAACAAGCCTATAGTGTGGCGTGCGCGATTGTTGAAGGTCTTTGGCGCGAAGGCAAATTCCGACCAATGGTCACAAAAATGCAATATCTAGGAGATTGTACAGCTCAGCAAGTTGAACTACAAGCTTTCAAGATGGCACTTGAGAATACGGACAGCGAATTCCCTTACACTCATAGTGTGCGATTCATATTATTGTGTTCAATCTTACAATGAATATTTGCAAAATTGGCTTCAAAACGGTTTCAAAGATGCAAAAGGTGGCACAATCAAGCATAAAATGCTTTGGAAACAAGTCGTTCAGTTACTACAAGGACTACAAAACACTCACGTGATACATACGCTGAGTCATCAACGTGATGGCGTTCACGTTGAAGGGAATTCATTGGCTGATGAAGCCGCGAATGCAGCTGTACAAACGGCTTCCGTAGCTACAATCACTCATTCAAAAACAAAATAGACGGCAAAATAATGCTAGCTATCAATGCTTCAAGCAAAGACAGTGGTAATTTACCTAAAGTATTTCCACTCAAATACTCTTACATAACTGATGCGAACAATGTTCCATTTGCTCGAATCCCTGTAGTGGGGTATAGAGTAAATCCAAACATGGAACATAGATTAGGACTAATTTTAGCAGCACATGAGGGGCTCGCCTCTGCACATGCAGGTGTTTCCGCCACAGTGTCATTATTAAAACAGAGATACAGCATGAGGAAACAAACCAGAAACTATGTTTTGGAATGTGAAATATGCCAAAAGATGAAAGTCTCTACAGTGAAATGTCCTGCGCAGACGCCCCTGTTAATTTCAGAAAAACCATTAGCTTGCGTTTACCTGGACCACTGCGGTCCCTTACAAAGGGATGGTAACTTTAAATATATCATGGTCGCAGTGGATTCATGTACAAGGTTTATTTGGATGTGGCCTCAGCGCTCGGCTGACGCTCGAACTGTTATAATAGATTTGCGAGTCTTTATCCGCACATACGCAATCGGCACGCGACATTCTGACCAAGGTCTTGTGTTTAGCTCTTGAGCTTATAAGGAAGACATGGCAAAATTGGGCGTTGCATTGCGGTACTCTAGTCTATTCCTTCCTGAAGGAAATTCGGCAGTGGAGAGAAAAAACTGGGATATAAAGCAATCTATAACAGCTAGGTTATTAGGCTCGGGTGACGGGTGGGTCATACATCTAATAAGTGTCCAACGTAGTCTTAACAATCTGCCAAGAAGTTCTCTAGGGGTTATCACTCCATATGAAGTCCTTTTTGGGACCAGAATGTTAGTGTCTGACCTCAATTGTCAAACTTCAGTGGTAGACCAAAAACCTTTTGATATCAAAGATCATTTGGCTGTTTTACAGGACTTAAATGAAATAAGAACAAAACTAAGTAATGTGTTCCTGAAGCCAACCACCACTGAAGAAAAACTGACCGCCCCAGCAAGGCCTGTCGGGATCCCAAATCTTGGTGATCTAGTCAGAGAAAAGATTGTGGACAAGAAGGAATTTGGGCCTTCCTACAGACAACCAGTACCTGTCCTAGCAATCCACGGATCAAGAACAGTATTACTGCCGCCCCTTTCTGGTAAAAAGGAGAACAGGTTCGTGTCAATCGACCTGGTCAAACCACATCATGTGGCCGATAATAAGCAGTAGGCCAAGTGGACTCCGCCAGTGTAGCAGACGCCCAGCTCTAGCTACTATCCAATAGGTTCAAACTGAGAGACTCATCACCTTTGAATAATCTGCAGTGCGAAATGCAGGACTAAGCAACAAAGCTATGGAACTTGTACCTCTTGAAACCCAAATAACAGTTCGTCTAGAAACGTCTGTCTACAACGAAGTAGCATCTGACTACTCAAATATAACAAGTGATCAAGTGGTTCCAGCAATTGCAACAAATCCTGATGAAATCCCAACAATTGGCAGAACTGCAGCTGGCTACTTAATTAACTTTGATAAGTTTTCTGAGGATCCCATGGAGCCTGAAACGACGCCAGCGAAAATAACTTTTAAAGAAAAAGCAACAGACTTTTTTCATGACCTGGAAAAAACTTATCTGGTATCACCATGGATTGAATTTTGGATTGTGTTGGGTGTGCTTTTTCTTCTAATTTGGTTAACTCTAGTAATAACTTTGGGAATGCTGATAAATGAAAGATATGTAAAAATTGACACAGCAAGTAAGAACATCACTTAATCATCAAGCCACACAAATCATCTCATCGTGAACAAAGAGACTGGTCATCAGTGAACATCACAGCCGTTCCTATACCTGGGGGTATAGCTTGGGACAAAATGGATTACGACATTTTTGGCCCGTCGGAGCTGTTGAAGATTCTACACCAGTTCAAGATTTCCTTGAATGACTTTGTTTCATCCAGTACCTTTTCTGATGATTGGTACTTCGAGACTGTTAATAATATGATGCCAGACTTAGAAATGTCTGCAGTATTTACAATCATGAATATTTAGAAGTTTCAAAGCGATACCAAAGGGGATGAAGGATGGAGCATTTGATCAAATCAAACACTCACCCCCAGTCAACTGATCTGGGTTTAATACATCACCATTCTTTAGCTCACTCCACCACCCCAGTTCAGACATGGCCATATGAGTGCTTGCAATGTTCAACACTCCGTCCATCATCCTCTTTGGTTTTTCTATTTAGAATGTTCATCAGACTATGAACAAATGTATTGTTATAATCATTATGGTCATTATTTCTGCATAAATCTGTAAATCCTAGAAATGTATTAATGTATAACCAATGGGAACATTGTCCTACGCCATCAAAGGGTAGCTCAAAAACATTTTCTAGAAAATGTTCATACTTTTCAGGGTTCAATGCATCAAATCCGGAATCATTTTACTTTAAAAATGTAAAAAAAACAGGAATGAAAAGTATGTTGACAAATACCAAACAAATTTATTCTGCAACCTTTTATGCTCAGCTGTCTAGACTAGGTTTCGACTTTTGGAAAGACAACATTGAGACAAAAACTGTCTGGGGCACAAAAGATTGGCAAGTGGAGGGGATAGAAGCTTTATATAGACCGTAAGTCAAAGGGAAATCCCTGGGGAACACTCGTTATGCTATCATACCAATTCGGGCACACACAACTTTAGTCTCATTGGCCAGGTGGCCGTACTCTAGAAAATATAGCAATTTCCACAATCAAATTGAGTCGTTTACAATCTGTTTTTAATAAAAACCATGTACATGAAAAATATAGGTGCTAAAGTGCCATATTTAAAACATTTCTTTCATGGAAACAATCGATAAAAGCACAATAAATCACAATAATTACATCACAATGTACAACTCAAAGTTAAAATTAGAATCAAAATTGGAAAATAATATAAAACAAGACACATAAAAACATTTCAACATTTCAACAACTCATATACACAAATGGTGAAAAATAAACCTAATGATCTAAACCCCCTGGTTTTGGTGTGGCCACTTGATCTATTTGCCACTACTTTTCACTGGATCCAAAAGGCTTACAAAACTTATACATCAGTTCAAACAACAGTAACAGTATCTCATGTACATCCGTTGTTTACTAGGCCCTGGTTGGATTCTCTGTATTTACAAAAAATGCGTCGACGCGTTTCGGTGCAGGACAACTGATATGTTAGCACCTTCTTCAGGACTTCTTTGATCGGGGTTTCTCACTTGAATAAATGGTGACTGGCACCCTCTCTGCAAGTATATGAAGAGAAAGACAGGCTGTCACTAGCTTATAGTGTATATCATCAATTTCTCATGCATCCGGGTTTTCTTGTTACAGTGTCACACTATGAGAGTGATATCTCTCCCATCTTTTGTCTAGGTCATATGGTTATTGAGGTACATATGTATTAACCACTAGATGAACACACCTTGTGCACGATACATCATATATTTCAATAGCTCTAAATTTCCGCTTGGCTTCAACAAAAGCCCTTATGGGCATCAGTTAACCCTCCGAACCCAATTCGATGTGGAAATTAATTAGGGGTAGGGTCTGAGACTCATGCATGACACTTTCATTCAATTCTCTGCAACTGCAAACCACTCTTACCCCATCTATGTTGAGGGTGATGAGAATAAAACCATCCAAGAAGTTTTAGTTGACTTCCTCCCTGTCACATCTCAGGGGTCCCATATGGCATATCTGGGGACATATATAGTTATTAGACAATATGGTCTCTTGTTTTTAGTATCTACACAAGGTTATGGCCTGCTAAAGTATTTACCTCTATTTTTTGAGTAGGGATCCTTGTATTAGGTTTGCTTCTCCTGTTATTCCACTTTATTAGATGATTAGGTTGAGTATCTGTATGGGTAGAATACCATATTTTATTTTTGCAAATGCCCTATTTTAGGGAGGGAACTCTGCTCTGTTGTTTAGCGGATTATCATTACGACATCTTACCTTAAAAACTTTTAAAACTCTCCTTGAACGGACATAGCGTTTATGCGCTCCGTCTGAAAACTGGATGTGTTCTGTTGGGGCAAATAGATACAGGATCATGAGTTATTAGTGGCATGAACCTGCTGACTCCATGTCTTGTTTTCCGTTTTTTTTATATTACAAAATTACCATGTTCGTCTATTTCTATCTTTCTCAGGGTTTATGGGTGTCCTATATGTTCAGTATGTTCTTCCTGATTTTATTTTCTGTAATATGCCCCCTTACCCCTTGGGCTGGGCATGCCCTGATGTGCCAGACGCTAATGTGCAATTGGAAATTTTGTATGCTATCTTGGCGCTTTTGTGCATTAAAGGCTTAGTATGCTGCCTCCGACCCCATGTGCTACTTGTTGATAACGCGCAGTGGAGGCTATGTGCTAGTTACTAACTCCCTCGTGATATACCTCCTTCCCTCAGGCGTTCTGTCTATGGGGTGGGATTCCTCCTACCATACCTTCACGAGTAAACCCCCCGTTGCTAGCTACCTGGACTAGACAAGCTCGCTCGTGGTACACCGCTTACCTCTTATCTGGTGGAGCCGCGTCTCTGCCTCGTTCAAAACACTCTCTGAAGTGTTGCTTACGGCGGCCTCTCTTTTATGAGACCGCAGATCCAGGGTAGATTGATTACACCTGGGACGCCGTGTCCGGAGCCCTACGCCGCGTTAACGGTAAATGGTGGCGCCATCTTAGAACGGAGTGGGAGTAATGCTTTTCTATTCGTAGAAAGTGTCAGCCACCTATAATTTGGCAGTGACAGTGTCAATATATTATCAACATTACTCCTATCCCTAATGCGGCTATTGTCATCTAATTGTTGTCTCTTATTGAGTGTTAATTATCTGTCTCGAAATCGGCTAAATAATATGTATTATTCTGGGTGCGCCCTCCATTAATGCAAGGCGACTTTCCTACAAGTGCGCCCTCTCCCGAAAAGCCTGTTGTTTTAGAACTCGTGGTGGGTATGTTTGTAAATTACACTTGTGTATTAGTTGCCCGATACGGTGGATACCCCTTTGCTAGATGTAACTCAGGTTGTGGGGTATGTTTATAACTGCTGGAATCACTAATTGGGACTTTACGGTTATATATCTTTGTTTTTCCTTGTTTGTCTATACCAAAATTCAAGTACCTCTATTCCCTATTCGGGGAGTATATATAAGACCTCTGGGAGGAATATCATTATCTATTTGCCTACTGTTTCTTCCTTTTTCTGTAGTGTCTGATAAATCTCCCCTGTTGTACCTAATGTATCTACTTCCATGTAGCCAGATCAGATCAGTGCTTCCCATTCCTCTCTGGAGTTGAGGCCCCGTCTGATCGTGTTAAATTTAACCATATACCACTGCTCTTGTTGTTTTCTCCTGGTTATACTGTTGTGTTGCCTTGTCTAGTCAGTTCCTTTATTCTCTCCAGAATCACCCATCTCAGATCCTTTTCGTTGTGTCCATGTTCTTTCCAGTGGTTTACTAACGGTGCGTTTTCTTTGCTGTTTTTTATAGCAGACTTATGTTCTCCTATCCTTAATCTGATTTCTCTGCCTGTTTCTCCTATATATGCCTGGTCACAAGGACACAGGATCATATAAATTACATTTTTAGTTCTACAGTTGTTCAGGGTGGTGATTTCGTGTGAGACACCATTGTGTTCCACCTTCTTAGTGACCATGCATAGGCTTTATATAGAGCCTGCATCATCCCTGAGCAAATTATGTTTTTGAATGACACTGTCCAACAGACGTCTTGCCTTGGGTTAGCCAAGATAAAAGACATGAACAACCTGTCAACACCTTCACCTGTTAGTGATAACACTTCAGAGGGGGAGGTTGACGTACATACTATCTTGAATCACAACAGAACAAATCCAGATTGGAATAAATGGTTAATCTGGCCCACAGACACAAACAACTGTCAAGATAGATTCATGAAAAAAACACAGGGATTCAAATCCATTAGACCAGATCCAAGATATGTTCAGAGACAGCATCCAGGAATAGTAACAACATACAGTGTAGGGAAGCTCTGCCTTGATTGGCTCCATAGATCTACACTTAAGGATGTTAAACAACACTTATCTTTCCTTAAAGATGGCACTGATCTTAGGGAATTCTTGCTAGGACCAAGAACACCTCGTCATAAACGTTTTATTTATGCCGGTATATATGCTGCTTATAATGAAGCATGGAAGATTACGCAAGCCGAGACTGCAGAAAGAATACGAGAAATTGATTGTATTCATTTAGAGAAAACTCTCTCTGTGGTTGACAATGGGTTATCAACGCTGTCGTTCAGGATATATTCTTTGGACAGCATAGTGTCTTCTGCCATAGACATCTTAGAACAGGACTTGGTCGGCCTCTGACCCTGCTTGCAGAAAGGTCGCCCCCACGCCGCTGCTCGTCACTTGCTTGCCTTGCTGCCTCCATGTTCCTGAGCTGTTTTTTCCTGCCTTCCCCCTGCCGGTGCGCCAGTTCCCCCCGCCCCCACCACTCCCATTCCATTCCTTCCTGCCGCTGCTTCCCTGCGGCCTGCCCCCCTACACAACCATTGGCCTCCCCGCTCCCGCCTACCAGCTGTTCCTCCCTCCTAAGCCACCTCATATGCAGGTCGAGAAGCAGGCGTGCAGCGGGCGCGCGCAGCGGGCACTCCGCTGGTGTACTAAAGGCACGCCTAAGGCAAGCCCGTCCGTTGCTGGACCGCGCCCAGCGCCAGAATCCCTGGACCCCGCGAACGCCAAGACACCAGAATCCACTACGACGATAGCACCCTCCACACACTCAACACTGGCAGAAACCACACCTGCTTCCAAGATGCCCCGAAACGGTCCCACGGACCCTTCTCCTGCCACACCTGCAGCTTCACCTGCGACAGAATCACTAAACCTCCAAAGACTGAACCCAATCACCTCCGCTGCATACTTTTAAACACCCGCTCCGCACACAAACACGCCGTCGGGCTCTGGGATCTACTCGACACCTCGGCCCCAGACGTAGCCTTCCTGACCGAGACCTGGTGGAATGTCTCCTCGGCGCCCAACATCGCCATAGCCATCCTGGACGGCTACAAGATCACCCGCAGGGACTGCGCCGAAGGAATCAGAGGAGGAATAGCCATCGTCCTCAAGACCACCCTCAAGGTCGCCACCCACGCTGACGACACCCTCAACACCGCTGAACACCTGCACTTCCGGATCCACACCAACCTCAACACCACCCTCAGACGAACACTCATCTACAGACCCCCTGGACCCTAGGCTCAGTTCAGCGACTCCATTGCCGACCTCGACAGCACCCACACACTTGCTTCCACGGACTACATCCTCCTCGGGGACCTGAAATTCCACCTCGAGAACAACACAATGCCAACTCTGCCACCCTGATCGACAACCTCTCCATACTAGGCCTCAGACAACTCATCACCGCACCCACCCAAGCATCCGGCTACACGCTTGACCCCATCTTCTCCACTGGCTCCCACGTAGCCTTCAACCACACCACCGAACTCCACTGGACTGACCACCGCTGCATCCATTTCACCTTGAAGAAATCAACCACACACCTCCTCACCCAACAGCTGCCTCGCCACTGCTGGAGCAAAGTCACCGAAGACCAGCTGATCACTTCCCTCACCAAGAAACCACCCACCGACCCCACCAAGATTCATGTTCCTTCTTATAGACTACACATCTCATTGGATAAATATCAAATGTACGTCCTCCACCACTACAAATATTCTCATCTCCTTTTTGAAAGGCGTATTTGTATATGAAGGAATACCAGTGACCTTGGTTACAGATAATGGAGTGCAGTTCACTTCGGAAACGATGAGGAATTCCTAGAAGAACTAAATATCAAGCATGTGAAAACTGCACTCTATTGTCCAAAAGCCAAGGGTTTAGTGGAAAGGGCAAATCTCAAGGTGAAAGACCACATCCAACTAGCCATCGCCAATGGTCACAATGTAGAAGACTCTCTAAGGGAATGTATCTGGGCTTACCACGCCATGCCCAACCTTGTCACAGGAGTATCCTCTTTTGTGACCCTGAGAGGGAGAGAACCCAGCACCAAGATGAATCCCCACTGGCTAGTTGGAGGCAGAAAGGTTGCAGAACAAACTTAAAGTTCTTTAACATCAACAGAAATACAAGAACTGGTATGACCAGAAACATGGGGTCAAGGACCAGGACTACAAAGTTGATACCCCTGTGATAGTAAGGAAACCTGCCCATGTACAACCAGGTTCAAGTAAAATTCAACCTCCTCTACGTGTGGAAAAAGTCGCAAGAATGTGGTCCGCTTAGAAAATGGACAGACTTGGAGTGGGGATAGGCTGGTTGACATATCCTAAATGTTTCTGTTCCCCATGTAAGGAGATGTGTTGTAATCTTATTGAGTATCTTCATTGTTTCCTTCCGCTCCTTCCCTCCCCCTAATGGTATCCTCCTCCACCTCTCACTGTTCCCTTTTAGAACGTTCACAGTAGAGCTCTCCTTAGAATGTTCATGATTCAAACAGAAGAGTGAATGACTAGACTTAAGAAGCTTATACCTTACCTGCGGTCGTGACTCTTGTTTAATTGGAACTTCTACACAAGGGTAGAAGGGCGGAGGGGGGGGGGGGGTAAGAAGGGGAAAACCAAGGTAAAGATCAAGAATACTTACAACTTATTACAACAATAATGTTTACACATAAGTCTATACATCTCTTCACAGCCATATAAGGAGGGCGTTTGTTTCGCAGACTGGCTGCCAAATTATGGAATTCGCTGCCTGTACATATTCGTGGTATGGATGGCCAGCTCGCTTTCAGGAAAGCCATTAAAACGTTCCTCTTCCCCTCAGTGTAGTATATTGATTTTGTGACGCCTGTTACGATCTTTGCGGCTGTGTGTGCTATTTTCGATCCTTGCAGCGCCGGGACGCCCCTTTGCTGGGGCAGCTGTGTGCTATAGAAAAACGGTTAACATAACATAACATAACATAATGTGATGCTATTTTCCCTATAGCTTCAATATTTGCGCATACTAGAGACATATCAGCCTGGATGGTCTTTACTTGGACACTTGGGAACAAGTACCAGCACTTTATTGAGTGAGTTATATAAGGATCTTTCATCCATATTGGTTTTAGGTAATCGCTGTCCTTCTACCTAACGTAAAAATTTCTATGTAGGAGCCATATATAGATTGTATTTGTTTTGTATCTTTAAAACTAAGTCTTTATCATTCTATTAAATAAGCACCATATTTGCCTTTTATAGTAGACCATACTTTTGAAATAAACTAGATTAAATCTGTACCCATATTTCTAGTTTCCAAAGGCTAACCTCTCGATGTCATTTTCTTGCCTCATTTTAGGTAATTTATGTACTTTACAAATCCAAATATACTTTTTGATTCCATCTGTACACTGATTTAGGTAAGCACTTTGTATACATTGTTTGACCCATTTCCTGTTACATCTGAGTTTTCATGAGGTTAACAAACATCTGGGTTTAAGATACTTCTGGAATTCCAAACATCCATTCACATTTTTCGGTGAGATTTAAGGGTGTATATCTGTAGTACTATAATCTATATACATTTATCATGCCTTTTTCACTTTTGTCTAGTATTGGCTGTATACACTTTTTCTATTTTCCATTTTGTTCTCTTCTCTTCGACACTTATAATGCGTTGTTATGGCATGCGTTGTAATGGTATGCGTTGTAATGGCATGTGATGTAAAGGCAGTTGTGTTGTAACAGTTGCGTAGTAAAGGTAGGTTGTTGTAATAACTGAGTTGTAATGGATGTTTCCCGAAGACTCCAAATTCACACTCAAAGATCATCTAACCAAAAGACGAGCCCGGGTGAACAAATTACGTTATGCACTAAACACTCCAAAATAGAAATGAATGTGCCCATCTAACTCCTATCTTTTAAAAGTAATTGCCGCTAAGTTTCTACCAACTCTCACATATGGCCCTGAACTATAAAAAGACAAAGACGCAAGCTTTTTGAGTCTACAACAATCCAGTCTCTTCAAACAAATTTTTCGGATTCTGCAATTTGCATCCCAGGCACAAGTTCGCCGGGAATTTGGGCTATTCAGTCAATTCTCAGAAAGGCTAGCAGCAATATCAAAATAGTGCTGGAAAATGAGAGCAGCCCAAGAAGAATCCTTGTTAGGTCTCTGCTGGATGGAACTGAAGAACCAGCCAAAAGGCAAGAAAGACTGGCCTACCTCGCTTGAGCAAGCATTAACCACTCTTAACTTGCACAAATCAGGGGGCACAAACTATAGCTTCCCGGCATTTAAAAAAATAGCACACAATGCTGCCCAAAAATAAAGCCTGGCTATTGGATAAAGCAGCACATGGATGGATGAATAGAACCCACAAACATGGGTACCAAGCACCACGAGATCACTGAACAGATCACTCCAGTGCCCAAAAGCAAGCAGCAGCCAAAAAAGGAGGTACAGCCGGCCGCTAGAGCGGACCGAGCAAGTGATAGGGCCCCCCCCCATAAAACTACAAGAAGGAGGAGCCACAAAGAGCAGGGAACAAACCTCCGGTAGTCCCACAAGCAATAAAAAGTAAAAAAGGCAGCCGCTAAAGCAGGCCGCCACAATAACAACAAAAAAAGAGATAAACTTACCCCCAAACAGCTCCTGCTAGGACATCAGTAGACTGCGAATGCAGAAAAAAAAGAACAGGAAGTTTCTCTGCCGCTCCTCCCCCTTTATTGTCACACGATGGTGACGCCATACTGGGGAGGGGCAAAAAGCTCTGCTAGGTACTAGGTTTCTGTGGAGCAGACTAGCTGCTCACTTGTAAAGAATGGGACGGGGAGACAGGACGAGGAGGTAATATCTTTGTACAGGGTCCAGTTGCCACAGCCGTATCTTGTACTTCACATATCTCCATCTACACAGCACCAGCTGCTTTTGATTTAACTGGGAGCTTTTTGCTCAAAAGATCAGGTCCTAACATGGAAACGAACATGGCCAACCAGTCTCTGCCATCTCTGCGAACATACGGAAGAGTCAGTTTTACACTTCTTGTGCCTTTGCCCAGCCATTAATAACTGGAGACAGCATTTCCAACTTCCAACTCTCTATTCTCTTCAGATTGGATAATGTTGACCCGCCCTAATGGCATTAGTAAAGAGCTAGTCGCTACAGCTCTCATGCAGGGCAGCCAAGTTCTTTCAAAAAGTCAGCAAACTGTTACAAACATCGAACCCATAGTGCTGATTATATGTCCTAGCCTTTGGCTCCCTACACAGTAAAAAGCAAGCACATAGTCATTGGAAAACGTTTAGCGACAACTTAGCATAGATCGCACACAGACCCAACTCCATTGTATTAGATGGAAATATGCTCCATTCCCAATTTTCAAGATTGCGCCCTTTACCATAAGTTTGCTACGTTGATCCGCACATTTGCACATGAACTTCAATCACTTGGCAGCCACAAAGGGCACAGTGCAGGAGTACATGTAATTTTAATGGAGTACAGCTGATGTTTGGCTCTTACTTGCACCGTTAATTTTATTCCTGCTTTTAGATGCATATTTCTATCTTTTTTAGATTTGTGTTTAGAAATGACATTATTTACTAGCAGAGATCCTTTTCAATAATGACAAGGGAATTTTCTGGACCGGCCAAGTGGAAGACAAAAAATGATCTGACCTTCCTTACAATCCCTGTGAGTGTAGTCAGCGGACACTTCCACATTTTGGACATAAAAGCATTGACTTGGCTTTAGACGCATGGGGCCTTATTTATGAAGGACTTGCGCCACCGGTGCGTCACTTTTTCCCATGTTAAAAGTGACGCACCGGCGGCGCAAGTCCTTCATAAATAAGGCCCATCATGTTTAACGCCTCATTTTGAGATGATTGAACGAACTTGCAACTTTGCACAATTCAACGTGTAAATAAGATAGTCGTCATATTTGATGTATTTTATGCAAAAATTGTAATGGTTTAAATTACCTACACAAAAAAGTCATTCTCATATATGCTACAACATGTTTTTTTATTTTGTTTTTCTCTATTTATTTTGTATTATTAGCATATTTTTAACCTTGTTTTAGAAGGCAAGTGGGACTTTGATTTGATGCCAGGACACTTCCTCACATAGTCCACAAAGATCGTACTCACATAGTATGCAGTGCTGAATCAAGTGTAACTGATGTGAGATTAAATAACCTCATTCAGACTTTCGTGTAGCTTCGTTCAAGAGTTTTGAATAGCACAAGTGGACTGATGCACCAGGTAATCAACCTAAGTCTCCTATGCCACTATCTGTCCAAAGTCTGCTCCTTCCTTTTGAGGGGTGCACCTGTATGTGAGTGGGATTGTGCGAGAACATAATGTATGTTTTGTGAGTACATTGTGAGGAATGTGCATGTGGGAATGATGGATTAACATTGTATTTTGCTGGTGCAGGATCATGGGTCATGGACCTATAGGTTGAAATTTGTGCCTGTGTGAGTGGAGAGCGAGGCCAAATTCTATGTTAGTGAAGCATCAAGGATGTGCCTATGTGAGGGCAACAGTGTGAGTGTGGGGTGCCTGCATGTGTTTGTTATGCATGCCTGTACAATGGCCAAACCTATTGGATTTTGTAATGCTTTCTAGAGTTATGGCTTTGACTTACAGAAATTCAGCGCAGGGAATGGAAATACAATAGGCTGGTGTGGAGTTTGCGGAGTTCCGTAGCAGAACTCCGCAAAGTGACAAAAGAACTCTGCAGAGTTCCTCAAGCAGCGGAGTGCAGTGCAAACTGCAGATTGCGCTGATCTTCCTCGTTCCTCGCCGGAAGAACACAAAGAGTCCGCCTCCCCCCGTTTCGCTCCGAGGCCACCGAAGTCATCTGCGGTGTCCCGCAAGGATCTTCACTCAGCCCCACCCTCTTCAACATCTACATGAAACCTCTTGCAGCCATCGCACGCCAGCACAACCTCAACATCATCTCTTACGCCGACGACACCCAGCTGATCCTCTCCCTCACCAGAGACCCCGACACCGCCAGAACCTGCCTACACGAAGGGATGAAAGACGTCGCCGAGTGGATGAAGGACAGCCGCCTGAAACTGAACTCTGACAAGACGGAAGTCCTCATCCTGGGATCTTCGCCCTCCGCCTGGGACGACTCCTGGTGGCCCCCAGCCCTGGGCACCGCACCCAAGCCAACCGACCACGCACGCAACCTGGGCATCATCCCGGAACCCTCCCTCTCGATGACCAGACAAGTCAACGCCGTCTCCTCATCGTGCTTCAACACCCTGCGTATGCGTCGCAAGATCTTCCGCTGGATCCCGACCGAGACCAGGAAGACTGTCACCCAGGCACTCGTCACCAGCCGACTGGACTACGGAAACGCCCTCTACGCCGGAACCACAGCCAAGCTACAGAAAAGACTCCAGCGCATCCAGAACGCCTCCGCCCGACTCATCCTGGATGTCCCCCGACACAGCCACATCTCCAGCCACCTGAGGAACCTGCACTGGCTCCCCGTCGACAAGAGGATCACGTTCCGGCTCCTCACCCACGCACACAAGTCTCTTCACGACCTGGGCCCCAAGTACCTCAACGACCGCCTGACCTTCTACACGCCCACCCGCCAGCTACGGTCCACCAGCCTCGCCTTTGCAGCCGTACCACGCATCCGAAGAGCCACCGCCAGAGGAAGATCCTTCTCTTACCTGGCTTCCAAGACTTGGAACTCCCTCCCCATCCACCTTCGGCTGACCCAGGACCATCTCGCCTTCAGGAAACAACTCAAGACCTGGCTGTTCGAGCAGTAGCATACCCCTCCCCCCAAGCGCCTTGAGACCCTTCCGGGTGAGTAGTGCGCTATACAAATGGCATGATTGATTGATTGATTGATCTTCCTACCACTAGGGTAGAAATTCTACCCGAGTGGCAGCTCATGCTCGCAAACTTAAAGTTGGCGAGCGAGAGCGGGCAAAAACTCCGCTCCTCTATGTGGAGCTGAGTTTTCTGCACTTCGCGAGCTCCGCGGAGCGCGGTGTGCAGAAAATTCCGTGAACTGAGGGGAGTTCACCGCCCAGGCCTAAAATACAATAGTGTGTGTAGGAGAGAGAAAGTCAGTTTAGATATGGAAGATGCAGACTCTGTCAATTAAAGGAGGTTGAGGAGTATTGGGCAGCTGACAAAGTGGACGGCTTCCTAGTGAGGGGGCCTTGTGACTTTGCTTGCACTAGGGCCCATGGCACTCCAGCTACTCCACTGCAACCATCATCGTGGGTTTACATCTACTTCGGCATTTAAGGCCCCCTTTAGAGGGACAGAGAACAGACAGTGACCCATGTCTGCTTCTGAATTGTGGTCTCTCCTCAGCATGTGCTAACAGCTAAAAAACGCATGCTCTAGAGGCTGTATCTTGTTTCATCCAGATGCACAGCTCTTGGCTGCAATGGAACCTGGATTCAGGCCAGGGTGGTGATGCCAATATTGAATTACCCCTTCAACGCTGCCTGGGACCAGAATAATGCATGAGCATTTCTTTCTACTTTTGATCAATGTGAATGTGAAAAGCCAGGTACTTCTGAAACTGCAATCGGCAGTTATGAACAGCAGGTGGCACTATTTCTCATTGAAACCAATTGAGCGTTTCTCCTGCGATAACACTTTACACTGCCAGCCATGCAGGGCAGGTTTCTGAAAACTGCCTTCATATGTGTACTACTTCCTCAGCACCTGCTTAGGAATCAGCTGCCATCTGGCGGATGTGGTTTGTAGTTCGACCGCCAAACTGAACCGTGTTTTTATACATCTCTTTGACAAGGCGTCCTGTCCACCTGCATACAGATATTGCAATGGTTTGAAGTGCTGGGTGAAAGGGAATGTCTTTAAATCTGTCCTAAAGAGATTGAGGAGGTTGTTCCGGAGCTTTAGGGTCTGGTAGAGGAAGCTACTTCATGAAATGTGACTTTAAGGATAGAGCCAATGGAAGATTTGTTGGTATGACAGGCCGCCATTTTGAGTCCATATCGGCAGTAATATCGGACTGCTTTGTAGGAGCATAATGTATATTGTGATATCACATTACTGTTGGGGGTGGGGAGTGCTAAGTAATGATGTCCACCATATTATAAGTGTCATACATATAATCCCCATTTCTAACACAGCAGACAGGACCAGGGCCGGACCAGGAATGTTAAACAGCCCTGGCAGATTGCTTCTGTTTGGACCTGAATGTAGTGTCCTAGCAGACACAGTCTAGTTGTTCTGTATGTAATGATACACCTAACACCCACCCACCACTGATGTCACGAGACCACGTGACACAGCTAATAAAAAGAGCCGAGCGCACGTGCCCGAGGCTCACTAACCCACAATACTACTGGTGTCTGTGTCGCAGTCTTTCCATCATGTGGGCCTAGGGCCCCACGACTTTACATTGGCGACGAGGCGGTAACGCTGACCGGGCGAAGCCTACTCGCCACGGCCGCGGCAGGAGAATAGGCCCGTAGGCCGGAGGTGAGCCCAGGGGCTGTGAATGACCCCGGAGTGGCCGCGCATGCCAGGAGCGACCCCCCTCTCAAGACGGCAGACCTGCGGTGCCCACCCGCATGGCCATGGTGCCTTGCCGCGTGCAATGCGGCCGACAATAAACTTTGTATAACGCAGTGCCAGCGGAGCCCACCCGCGGCCTGCACGAAGCAACCCCCGTATGGAACACTGACGCGGAGCCCACCCGCATGGTCGAGCGCCCCGCCGGGCGTAAAAGGAGGCCGCAAATAAACTTTCATTAAAGTAGCGCCAGCAGAGCCCACCCGCGGCCTGCCAGTAGGAGTGTCCCCTGTCCCCCGCCCAGCGTGAGAGAAGAGGAGCTGCCGCGGGCAGGGAGAGAACCAAAGCCCCAGTGTCGCCGGATCAAGCGGAGCCCACCCGCAGGCTGCCACTGCCGCCCAAGCCCCCACATGCGCAATGAGCCGCCCCGGAGCGCTGCCAGCCTAAGGAGCTCACCGGAAACACAGCGAGTGCCCCAAATGGCGCGTGGACCCCCCATCCGGTGCGGCGAGAGGAGTGAGCCGGCGGCGGAGAGGGGGAAGCTGGCAATGGGATAATGGAACGCTCCGGTCAGAGTGACTCCCTCCCTCCCCCGAAGCCCATGAACACTTGGCCTGCCCCACGCAGGGAGGTCAAAAGAAGAGTGCCGCCAGCAAGCTCCCCATGTAAAGGGAGTGAAGAGTCCGCAGAAGCCTCACAGGAGCAGTAACTCCAGACCTCTTCCCCTGCAAGCACCAGCGCTAAAGGAGGACAATGAGGATAGACTGCCTTCCCCCTGTCCACAACAGAGCCCCAATGTGAACAAATGAAAGGACTTACCTGCAGTCAGCAGTAACTCCAGCCTGCTCCCCTCCACACTCGATAGCAACAACAGGCCCTGCAAGCCTGGGGCTCTAAGCTTAGAGAAAAGAGAAACAACAGGAAAGAAAAGTTACCAAGAGCAGGAATCTGCTGCAGAAGGAAACCCACAGACTACACTGCCATCTAGTGGACACTGGGGAGAGTTGCACCACAAGTAACAAAGAAGGAAACAAGCACAAGACAGCACAAGGAAAGCCTACAGAGGTAAAGCAAGCTTGCAGCGACGCGGACGTAGACGGCGACCCATCACCAATGCACAATTGACGCCTGTGGCCACAGGTGTTCATCGCAAACGCAGGAGAGACAACAACCTCACGCTGGACGTCGAGGGAGAGTCAAGACGTCTACCGCAAGCAACAAGATTCAAAGGCAACTGACTGGAAGTGCGCGAGTGTACCCTGGTCGCGGACAGTACAGGACAGCGCCTAACAGAGAGGAAGCCACGCCCAAAGCACCAGAAGACATGCGAGGCAAGTACCCAAGTGTGAAGAAGAAAAGTGTGATACGTACGTGGAAGAGCGACGACGCCAAAGAATCAAATGAACCGCAAGGAACAAAGCTACACTGAAGATGTATCACGACGGTACCAAGTGAAGCAAGAACTTGCCACTACACTGCACACTGACGTGCACCGGAAGAGTAACGCAAAGTTACCCCGCAGCCGAAAGGAGGCGAAACAACCAAGCAAGGTGAACGCCCCAAGAAGCTAAAGAGCCTCACAGGAAGCGAGCACGAGAAGTTCACCCACCGGAGAAGGTCCATGGAGAGGTGAAGTTAACCCTCTGGAAAAGCAGAGCACACGAAGAGCACAGGAGAAACTGCGCCAACGCAAAAGCACTGCAGCAGAACTAATAGCGATCCCAACGGTCGCGGATAGTGAGAAGACTCACGGAGAGGAAGCTGTCCGCCCCATCTGGTAGCAAAGAAGATCGCCCAAGAAAAAGGATGATCCGTCAAGCCAGAGGGGCGCCCAAACAAAAGCCGATCAACCAAAATGGTCGCCAGAGAAGAAATTCTGCCAAGTCAGGATGAATATGTCCTGCCAGAAGACATCCGTGAACTGAGAGATCAGAAGACAAGGAGAGACGGATGCAACACCAACAATAACTAGAAGTAATAGGAGGCAAGAGAGAAGATCGTAAAGACCGGTCCAGTCATCGAAGAAGGGAGAGAAGACAGTGTCCTAAAGACAGGACAAGACCAGACAGAAACAGGCGGAGTGCACGCTGCTTGAAGAAGCCTGGTCAGCCAGACAAAGGAAGAAAGGTGACCCTACCGTGTCGTGAAAAGGAGAAGAGTGGCACGATGCCATGAAGAAAAGAACTGAAGTAAGAAGTCATGTGGCACGACATCATCATCAACAACTTCTGAAAAAGGTGAAGAGAGGTGTAACATGTCAACACACCTATAAGAAGAAGAAGAGGTGACACACCACATCATCGTGTACAGTGACCCGCACATCCAGGAGAACACTGATAACACCAAGAACAGAACAGGCACCTATTCACAAGACCCCGATGACCCGTGGACGGTAGGAGAGCACAGGCCGGACCATTGGAAACACCCACCTTTGGGATCGAGCGGAAGTCTGGAAGCGGAGGGAGCTCAGATGGCCTGAATAAGGAGAACTGACCAATTCCACACCAGCCCGTGGAGATCCAAGGGGCAAGGCCTCAGGGACACCGGTGGCAGAGGGTCCCAACACGAGAGATGAGTCCATCGCCGTCTAACCTGCACGTCCCAGGAAGATGAGGAACTTGTGCGCAAAGGCAAGAGTCGACAACTACCCTTCAGGTGGAGCTATGGACTTTGTGAGGTAGTACCCTCATCGTCTCCTCCATTCACATGCAGACAGTGGAGTTGGAGCAACGCTGTGGAATAATACCCGGCCTAGTGGAAACCTGATGCAAAGGGCCTCCGGTTTATCTCGCGGCAGGAGAATACCCGCGAGAGGGGCATTCTAGTGAGAAGAATGTCCTTCAAACACTCTATCCTCGAAATGTGAAGCCAAGCTGCTGACAGTGATGAAACCGACGGACCAGCAGAATACAACATCATCCTAGTCTAACATCTAGTTATCCTGTTTGGCGTCACCCTCAAAAGCAAGATCTCAGTGGACTGACCGACACAATTCCGCGGTGTAAGTCCAGAAGCGCACGTCCACCGAGAACCAAGACGTCAAGCCAAGAAGCACTAAAGTCTCAGCAGCAATATCCATCACCGTCATCAAGCAAGCAGCTGAAGAGACTCACTGTAAATTTGCAATTACTGTATATTTATGTACTTCCTCCCACAGGCTCGGACTTTTTGCTTTTCCTTAATTTTTATTAAAGTTTGGGAGGAATGTAGTGTCCTAGCAGACACAGTCTAGTTGTTCTGTATGTAATGATACACAGCTAACACCCACCCACCACTGATGTCACGAGACCACGTGACACAGCTAATAAAAAGAGCCGAGCGCACGTACTCGAGGCTCACTAACCCACGATACTACTGGTGTCTGTGTCGCAGTCTTTCCTCCATGTGGGCCTAGGGCCCCACGACTTTACACTGAACTGGGGAGGGTCTGGGGGGCGGGGCTAGTGAGAAGCACCATTCCCGCTTTAGTTACAGGGGGCCGATATTGAAGCACTGCAGCAAAAACGGCACCCAGTAACAAAACCGACCCACATAGGCACAAAACGGGCCTCACCCCTCCGGCCCACTGGTGAAACACCCAGTGCCCGCTATGGCCAGTCCAACCCTGGACAGGACACCTGCTAGGTTTGGGAATCAGTAGTATCTGACTGCCTTGTAGGAGCATAATGTATACAGGGCCGGACTGGGAACCAAAACCAGCCCTGGCAAAGTGCCCGGCTGGCCTCCCTCCCCAGGGTGTGGGGTGGCTGTGGGTGCTGCTGCGCTCTTTGCCAGGGCTGGCTTTCAGCCGGTTTTGTTACAGGACCGATTTTAGCTGCAAAAAACGGCCCTGTAACAAAAACGGCCCCAGGGGCCCAAACTGGCCCCCCGCCCATGCGGCGCACCGGCGGATTGCCCAATGCCCGCTACGGCCAGTCCGGACCTGAATGTGTATCATCATTTCACTGCAGGGTTGGGGGAGGAATCCTGTCTACCATATTCCATATTCCAGAAGTTACAATGTCATAATTACCTTCCAGTTATTGTATTACTCTGAGTCTTATTCCCTGACTTGCAGCCATTACATGTGAGGCCTCCTTCCACCCTAGGCCCCAATCCCTCTTAGTTCTGTTGTATAAAAGACCCTCTTCACACCACACAGCTAGTTAGTAAGCATCACTGCAACCAACACAATTGTCAGTTGCTCTGTGGGGAGGGTGGGGGGGAGGGTTAATGGCTAAAAGTGAGAAAATAGGACTCAGAGTAGTGTAATGGCTGGTAAGTAATTATGACATAACCTCCTGGTCCATTCCCTCGCTTGCAGCCATTAGATGTGAGCAGTAGCAAGAAATATAATCAGAACAAATGACAAAGCCTGCTGAACACACAAATACGTTTTGACACATGATATCAGGGTACTTCTTATTTCGCCATCGAAGAAAGCACTCGATGACCAAACACATCAGTGATACATTGGACCTCAGCAAGTCTATAATGCTTAATAATTGTGGAGGAATCAACCCCTCGTCGCAGCCTTGCACATTTCTGAAATGGATGCTCCCTGCAGCTCTGCCACTGTAGACCTACCCTGATCTGAGAAAGGTGGAACCCTGACCTTGAACCTCTAATGCTTTGGAGACCAAAAAGCTGATACATCAGCTCACTGTAGATGTCACAGGCTTCTCTCTATTCCCGGCTGGGCCAAACATCACAAACAATGACTCCAACTTACGAAAGGGCTGAACCCTCCCGCAAATAGACCAGATTCGCCCGTCTGACATCTAGACAATGCAACTTCTCCTCCTCCAAGGACCCTGGGGTAAAGTAAAATTGTGGAAGAATCACTTCCTGCTGCAAATGAAAAGAAAAGTTGACCTAAGTGGTAACAGCTGGCACCGGTACCAAAACAACTCAGTCAGGAAACACCCTGCAGAAAGGAAACTTAGAAGACAAGGCCCACAATTACACCAACCTCCTGGCTGACATATTAGCCACCAAAAAGGGCATTTTAACCATTAGGAATTGCAAATCAATTTCATCCAAAGGCTCAAACGCAGCCGACATCGAGGACTCCAAAACCACTGACAAGTCTCAAGAGAGGATGGACTTAATCGACCTCAGACAGTCCCTTCAAAAGATGTGGTACTAAGTTGTCTTCAGCCAACAAATTCTTCCATGGACCCCCAAATGCTTGAATAGCTGCCCACTATACTTTCAAAGGTGCCATCGCCAGGTCAAATTTCGAAGCCAAGAATTAATTTACCATCAGCAAGCTCACATTAGTAGGATTAAGACCCCTGAATCCACACCATATGGGAAAAAAACTCCCATGCCGGGTACAAGAGCAAAGAGTAGACCACTTTCTAGACACCTGTAAGGAAGCCAGTAAGGCATCTGAAACACCCTGGCCTTTCAATTTCCTCCTTTCAACCTCCTGGCTATTAAACAGAGTTTCCGTAGACTCTTTACCCTCAAAATGGGGAACTCCAGGGGGGACAGAACCAACGTGAGAAGCCACTCTGGGGCTTTCTGCATCTTCAACAGCAGCGCAATCCAATTGGTACGCGTCCATCGTGAGCCACCAAAATCATCTCGTCTCCCAACTACCATACTCTCACCAAAAACGCCCTGAGGAGAGGAATCAAAGGAAAGGCATACAATTTTTGAAAGATTTTTGAGTGAAGGTAGTGGGTTGAAAGAAAGATCAAAATGGACACCTCAGGTGGCATCTGGTAGTACAATTGAAGCCTTCTTTAAGGCGGTCAATCAAGATATTGATAGAATTACAGATGCAAGATGTTCTGAAAGAATGAAGAGGTATAAAGACAATCTATTGCCTGGGGAGAGGCTGGCACTTAAAGAACTTACGAACAACCCTGACATTACCATACGTAAAGCAGATAAGGGTGGGAACGTAGTAATTTTGAATACAACTGATTACAATGAGGAAGTTTACTCCCAATTGAATAATACTGTGTATTATGAAAAATTACAAAGTAATCCTCTTCTAACCCTGTCACAGACCATTAATGACCAACTGAAAATTTGGTATGAGCATACACTTATTGATTACAATGAATTTCTTTATTTACAGGTTACTACACCACGTGCACCATGCATGTACACACTACCGAAAATTCACAAATCAATGGTTAAACCTCCAGGCAGACCAATAATTTCTGGTATTGGGGGGCCAACTGAGCGCCTTTCCCAATATGTTGACACTTTTTTACAGCTTTATGTTAAAAACTTACCTTCGTTTATTGAGGACTCAAAACATGTACTCAATCTTATGAATGATTTGGTATGGGATGACAGGATGATATTGGTCACACTAGATGTGGTATCACTTTATACTAACATCGATCATGAATTAGGTATTCGTGCCATTGACTTCTTTCTGAGCAATAGGAGTGCGGAATACTATGATCATAATCAGATGATTCTGAAGATGACAAAACTGGTCCTTCAGAATAATGTGTTCCTCTTTAATGGTAATTGGTTTAGACAGCGCCTTGGAACCGCGATGGGTTCTAGGTTCGCTCCGTCCTTTGCGAACCTCTTCATGGGGTTCTTTGAGGCGGAGAGAATCTGGGGCCCATCCGGTAAGAAATGGATACAATACATATACTACTGGGGGCGATACATAGACGATTGCCTTCTTATTTGGACAGGCTCAGTTGATGAACTTAAAGGCTTTTTTGATTACTTGAACGATAATACACTGAACCTGGCATTTACTACTCATTATGACAGAAATAGCATCAGCTTCTTGGACATTGAACTGTTTATCGAAGATGATAAAATTTGCAGTTGCATGTTCCGCAAACCTACTAGCTGTAATGCTGTTTTACATGCTCGAAGTTGTCACCCTGTGAGCCAAATAAATGCTATCCCTTATGGTGAGATGGTAAGGGCAAGACGGAACTGTTCGACGGATAATGACTTTGAGCATAATCTTACAGATTTAACTAAGAGATTTCTGAAACGTGGTTATCAGAGCAAAGTGGTTGGAAATGCTGTGATTAGAGCTAGGAAACTCAAAAGGTCAAAAACTCTTAAGGAAAAATCTGGTGAGAGCAAAGATGATAAGATCCGTTTGATTACAAACTATGGTACTGATAGTGCCAAACTATACAGAATTTTAAAGAGACACTGGCACTTACTGTATATGGATAAAGACCTGATACCCTATATTGGAAATAAACCTGGACTTACTTTTAGAAGGGGTCGTACCCTTTCTAATTTTGTCAGTCCGAGTTACCCTTTGAACAATACTGTTCCTGATTGGCTCACTGAGCGATCTATAGGTTTCCACAAATGTGGAAGATGTAGTTCCTGTAGATGGGCTATAAATAAGATCAAGACTTTCAACTATAACAATACTGGAGAACACTCAATCAATATGTTTATCAATTGTGAGACTACTTTCGTTGTTTATGTTATAGTTTGTTCGTGTAAACAGATTTATGTTGGGAGCACTATCAGAAAACTGAAAGAAAGAATGGTAGAGCATTTTAGAGCACTGAAAACAGGGGATACTCGTTATCCCATCGCCTCCCACATTGTTAGAAATTTTCATGAGAAAGAAAAACATGTGTTTAAATATCATGGTATTGATCATATTAAACGTGATGTTAGAGGTGGGAACAGGCAATTACAACTGCGACGCAGAGAAGTGATGTGGTTATTGAAGCTTAAAGCAGTTGAACGTGGTTTAAATATTGACCACGAATTTGAGTATTACTTAGGGCAAGAATAAATTGTGAATGTATAATGTAGTTCAGGTTTTGCTCTAAAAAAGTTTACTCAATTTATGTATTGTATAGCAACTGATTGTATTGTTGGTCTCTATATAACCATATAATGCAGCAGTTATGAGGTAGAATAATGTTACTCTATTATTGTATATTGTACTGTTCTCCTTGTTCTCCTTTTTCCTTTCCTCCCCGTTCCTGGATGTGCGGATTTGACTATTTGCAGTTAAATTTACATGAGAAATGATAAGCCATATGGACCCTTTCATTCGCATATACCGTCAGACGTGGGTCTGTTAATTTTACATAGCCGCAGATATGTGGTAAGATGGCACATATAGTAATTACTGTTTTTGTTTTTATAGTAGGTTAAGAGCCACCACTCGAAAGTAATTTTGAATATAGTATGGCTAGGTGCAATTATAATTTGATATATGATACTATCTTTATTATTTTTATTTTATAATAAATGCGGCGGGACGCGCAAATAATTTAATGTACTTTTTATATTTAATGCAGATCAAGTGAATACAAATATTCTTGTTCAAATAACAGTTAGTATACGGTGCTAATGGAAGAAGATTACTGTAGGTTTGAATATGAGCGTAGATTAACCACTTTAAGATGGCGCCCGCTGTTTTGCCTATATATTGCCACTCCAAGATGGCGCTTGCGTAGTACGCGACCATTTCGGATATTGTCAGGGCAGAAATGCGGTGAGTTGCGTTTTGACTTATGTGGTTGCGGTACGGGATTTGGTTTAACTACTAGGCAAATACTGATGCGAGTTTCGATTTAATTGCAGCTTGCTGACACGAGGATAGCGAGATTTTGAATATATTTTATGAAGGTTTGTGACCTTCATCACGCTGATATGCGGTTTCTGATTTGAAGACGCCTAGAATTGATAAATTGGATTACGAACTACCTAACGCTCTCAGGTACTAAGTTAGGTTGATAATTTGATAGAGACTTTGTTGTGAACTGGATAAGTCACACTTATACGATCATATTTATAACCAATGATTTTATGAGAAAGTAACATATCGTAAGTGTCTAAGTAAATGGATAATATCCATAGACACTACTGTACTAAAAACGTTTTGTGTTGGCTCTAATCAAGTGTATAAAAATGAGAGTAACATGTGCCATATGTGTTTTAGTTTTTGTTGTATGATTAAGGTGCATAGCGAGTGATAATTACAGCACAAGTAATTTGACCATGTTAAGTGATATTAGTTCTGTTTACAGATATTTTCGTTCGCATTGGATTGTGGAGATCAACCGAATTTTTGATATTTACGTGCTACACAATCTAGTGTTTACATTTTTGGTGAGTTAATAAGGTTAAAGCCATACTTTTCATGATGACTTTGTCTGTAGGGTATGGTTTGTGACTAGGTCTCATTTGGTATTTTAGGTTACTTGCCATTATTTAATTTGCAACATTGGACTTGAAGTTTGGTACGTTATTCCAACTTTAACTACCTCTTTTGTGTGTAAGGTACTCCTACTTGGGTGGTAAACACACTAGTATCACAATTTGGATATTTCTGGCTTCACTCCTGGTGATTGGTACTTCCTTGCTTACTCTTTTCTAAATACACTGTTCGGTGCATTTGAGTTGTTTATGAATATTTAGTATAGGATTGTGATATGTATTATTGGTTATTGTATTATTTGCAGCCCTGAAGAAGTCTGTATGTCATAGACTGACCAGACGAAACACGTTGGCTGATATTTTGTTACATATTGGACGAAGATATCAAATGACGATAAGATGGAATAAAGACACATGAACATTGAATCTAATTGACTCTATTTGCAAGACGAGTGCTTGGTGGATAACTGTCTAAGTTTAGTCATTTGTTGACTTGAATTTGAGTAGTGGTAACCTACTCTTTCCACTTAGAGCACCAATTGGACTGGAATTTGTATGTACCTTTACTTATACACGCAGTGCGCTCCAGTATAACTGTTACCTGTGTATTAATACAATTTTCCCACTGGCCACTGACATGACAGAGCATCAAACGCCCAAACCTGAACCTCCCTCTCCTTGGTGCCAAATCTCGGAACCTTGGCATTGGTCAGGCATGCAAAAAAGTCCACTAATGGAAGACCCCACCAGCAGTCAAGTGAGAGCATACCCTCTGATCCAGAGAAAAGTCTCATGAAGTGGGAATCTCCCGGCTGTGCAAATCGGCTATCACATTGGTTCACCCCTCAATGTAAATGGCCTCTAGAGAGACCAGGGTCTCCTGAGCCCATGAAAACAATTTGCGGGAAATCATTTCCAGACTACTGGCTACTGGACAGAGTCCCCCCCCCCCGTTTGTTCACCTAGGCTTTTGTGGGTACATTGTCCATCATGACCAGCACTGACCTCCCCTGTAACTGAGCACTGAAAACAATATTATCTCTTCTCATGGTCTCAAGTTCTCTCCAATTTAATGAGTGGTTTACCTCTGTGTGAGTCCAACAACCCTATGCCTGCAAATGGCCTACCCAGGTTCTCCATCCTGTCAAACTGGTGTCTGTGGCAAATATCACAGCATCAGGAGGATCTAACGGTACCCTGTGCAACAGGTTTGTTTGATCTTACCACTATGCTAGATCTTTCCATGCCAATTGAGACATTGGAATTGGGCTTGCCATGTCCTGTGACCCTGGATCTAACTTGCTCAGAGTCCAATAGACCAAATTGTAAAGATGGAACCGAGCCCATTGAACCAGAAAGATTGTAGATACCATGTCTCCCTGGACCATGGGCCACGATTCCACCTTTAGATTGTAGTGAGCCATATGACTCCTGATGTGACCCTGCAGCTTGGTCACACATGCTTTTGGCAAACTAAATCAACCCTTTAGAGTCCAAAAATGTGCCTCAATGAATACCAGATCTTGGAATGGCTTTAATTAATGCTTCGCCCAATTGATGTGAAACCCATCAGAATGCAGGACTGCCAGTACTGTCTCTGTATGGGACATCAACACTTCCGCCAAGGAAGCCTGCACCAACCAGTCGTCTAGATACGGATGCACAACGATGCCTCTAAATAAAGAATTGTCTTCAATGGACCAGCACTTTTGTGAACACTCTTGGGGATGACTTGAGCCCAACAGGAAGGACCAGACACTGACAATGGGCATCCTAAAGGGCAAACTACATGAACCTTTGATGAGAGGGCTCGACGGGAACATGGAGCTACTCATCCTCCAAGTTTATATATGCTAACCAATGTCCTGGCCTTATCATAGGAATAATCGACTGTACTGTCACCAAGCATTGATGCACTTTGTACCCAGCACCAACCTGTATGCACTGAAAACGTTTGTACCAGAAAAAGATTGGAATAGCCCCTAAGCTTCTTTCTCCTTGCGGAACCTGAATGAACGCCCTCTTTTGGAGCATCAGGTCTGCCTCCTGGAGTAGTGCAAGATATTTTGGACCCCCTGCTGACAGAACTGTCTCTTTGATCCCTGTGCACGGAGTAGGCTTTTCGAAGTCCACCGCGTAGACCTCATTGACCACACTGAGAACCCACTTGCCTGTGACGCTTTGACACCAAATCTCCACAAAATGAAGCAGCCTCCGTTCAACCGGAAATCCACTTTAAATGTCAGGAGAATTTCTGCACTGACCCGGTCTTTTTAAAATCCTTCTTTGGTTAAAAACGCCATAGCTGATACTTCCACTTGCGTGTAGAGTATCCCTTGCACTCCTTGCGAGTAGAAGACCTGGATATTTTAGCCCAGAACCTTTTGGAGTCAGACCAACCCTAACAAGGCAGGCTATGCTTCCTGTCCTTAAAAGCCTTGGAAATCATGGAATCTAGTTGATCGTCAAACAACATATTCCTCTTAAATAGAATTTCATCAAGGCAGACTTCTCCACTGCTTCAGCCTTCAAATCCATCATCAAGAGCTGCTGTTTGGCTGCCACCAAAGTTAAAAGCATTGCCATGGCAGAGGGTTTAGTGTACTGTGGAAGTAAGTCCTCCTTCTCAATGCTCAATCGCAAAGGAGGAAATCCCAGATTCTGGCAAATCCGAGACAGCTTGCCCCACATCTCCTCTCTCTGCAGATATTTGACTGATGATGAAGATTCTCGAGACTCATGAGCATGAGAGGATCTGCCCCCCCATCATATCTTGAACTTCTGACTGCGACAGTGATGGAGGCAATGGCCCGGTGCAGCACCTACAACAGAAGGAACTTTTGCTGGGATCTGGTCACCTTCACCTGAGGAAGACGAAGAATAAATGACATGCTTCCTCTTCACATTGCGCTTCCTAGACATCATTTTGCATTGACGTTAGAGATTTAAAAAACGAGCAAATAGTACCCTTAAATGGGTAGAGTTCCAGCATTCATCCAATGACAGACACTAACTTATCCAATGGATGCCCCTGAACCTGGGTGCATTATTTTCACCCATTAATACATTGCCAAGATTCAGGACAAATACATACAAATTTGAACCAAATGGAAGCTTACCTGTTTTGGCAGGGAAGAACGGCAGGTTTTTTAACATTCTTTGGATTTACCACACTTTCCACATAACCCACCAACTGGTGCATAATTTCCAGACTTCTGAACAAAATATTTATATCTCTAATGGATTTAAAGTACTAATAAAAGAGCTGTATTTTATGTTCCACACTGAATGACTTGCTGTCGTCAGGCATTAAGCTACTACTAATCAGGTGTCACATTTGCCATGACATTATTTTTGTGCGTTAACATTTTTTATTTTTTAAGAGGAAAAATATGGACACAATGTGCAGCTTTGCACCACATAATTTACCTTTTCTATTTACATAAATTAGTCAACCTGGCCACACAAGTTGATGCTCCAGTGCCACATTTCTTCAATAGTCTTAGAAATAAGGCACAGATCAGCATTTTATGTGGTCTTTATAGGTACCTTTCTACGGACCGATTGCAACATCAGAATCTTTCTAATAATAATATAGATTTGGAATCAAATGAATTTAAGCATTGTGGAAGTATATGTAATATTGTTCTACTTTGTACACTCCATTGATATTCACTGCTTGTAATAACTTCTTCTATGTATTGGTGTACACTTAGGGGCATATTTACAAGCCCCTTGCGCCGCTTTTGCGCCGCCGTTGCATCACTTTTGTGACGCAACGGCACCGCAAAAGATGCACCATGGTGCGGGGTATTTACAACATGACGCATCTGGGAGATGCGTCACGCTGTAAAGCTCTCCGTCAGAAGGAGGCATTCCTGCGTAGGGGGGGGGCATTCCGGCACAGGAACGCCTCCTGAAAGTGGCTGAGTGAAATCTACAAGATTTCACTCAGTCATTTTGGGGCCCATGCTGCGTCAAAACCCTGCGCCTGCTTGAAGCAGGCGTAAGGATTGAGGCAGCATTGGAAGAATAGGGCTCCCCCGAGCATTGCTGGAGCTGCGTCGTGCTTGCGACGCAACTCCAGCAATGCAACACTTTTACGGCACAGCTGCGTGACACATCTGTTCCGTTTTTGCCCCATGGTGTGCTGCATTGTAAATGCAGCGCAACCATGTTAGCGTAGGCATGGCGCACAATAAGTGGCGCATCCCTGCTGATATGCAGGGATGTGCCACTTATTGTAAATATGCCCTTTATTTTTCTGTTCGAGACAAGGAACTAAACGTAATCTAGCCCCTTCCAAGATTGTTTTCTTAATTTCCCGATTCATGTTTAACGCACATTTTTTTATCTTTTGACTTCTCCACACTTCTTAAATTATTTTTTGCTTTATTAGTTGCGCAATTTAGTTTTTATAGAGTAACATATACAAAATGAATTCTTTCCAGTGACACGGCTTTTGATTCTTTACTCTGTTCTTGAGTTGGCAAGATTGATTACAAGTTAATAGTTCTTCTTCAAATAGAATTATACCATCAAGGAAGAGAACAAGTACTGTATCTTTGAAAGATGTCTAGTCTCTGCTTCTTGCCTGTTAGTGAGATAAATATTTAATCAGTTCATGCTACAATGTGGCTTACTCTTGGGTGTCCGACGCCGATCGGTGAGGAATCTACGTCAGAGATTCAAGACACAAATTATCACCACCTAGATTATGGTATATACTTTTGTCCCATCTGGACTTCCTGAAAATCTGGCATTGATCCAGCAGGGCTTGCTTTGGCTTGCTTCTTCAATGTTACATTGTATTCTATTTGTTTAAAGGATTTGGAGTGAATGGTGCTAACTATATGTCAAAATATCACATTACATTTGTTCTTACAGAACACATATCTTGGCAAATAATGAGAACCAATCATCGCTCCTTTCAAAAGTTAAAGACTGGTTACGGCGCATCGGAAATGTCATCCTGTCTTTTATGAAGTCTTTGGCTATGTTACTTGGCTAGCTGTGAATGCTGACTATCACCATACCATTTTTATTCACGTTCCTAAAATCAGAGTTTGGACGGAATGTCATTATTGAACTAATACCAACTCCACGATGTGACATAACATAGTTGTACCCAAACACTTCAATGAAGGAAACATGGCTGTGACGAGAGAAGAGCAGCAGCCAATGGGGTTTGCGCCAATTTGCAAGCCGGAGGGGCTCTCCCCAGCCCTTCAGGGGGCAAAAGGAGGCGCTGGTGGGTCCCACCCAGAGACCTGTCTGCATCAGTGATCAGAGCTCTGCGGACTCTTCATCATGTCCTGGAGTCCTGTCATTTTCGTCATTTCTGCACTCTGTGCAGGTCAGATCTGAAACACTAAAAGGCAGATTTACAATGCCCTTGCCCCACTTTTGCGTCATTTGTAACATGGGAGAAGTGACGCACAATTGGTGCAAGGGGCTTGTAAATCAGACCCTAACTGTTGGTTTTCGATTTTTTTTTAGGGTGAATGTGTTTAGTCAATCTCTTGTTTTCCAATATTTCAGGGTCCAGCGCCCAGTGGGTACTGACCCAGCCCTCCTCCGCTTCGGTGTCCACGGGGCAGACCGTGCAGTCGCCCTGCACCATGTCCTCCGGATACACTTCAAGCCGCTACAGGATTCGCTGGTACCAGCAGAGGCATGGCAGTGCCCCTCGGTTTGTCCATCATTACTCTACTAGCAGCAGCCAAGAGAGAGTAGCTGGGATCCCGGATAGATTCTATGTGACCCCTGACACCTCTCGTAACCTCTGGAATCTAGTCATCACCGGTGTCAGGCTGGAGGACGATGCTGATTACTACTGTCAGACTCATGATGGAGGCACAAACCTACACAGTGAGACGGGCAAGCAGGAAACTCAGACATGATCATTGACAGTCTCACTTCCCTCAGTCTGCCCCCCTCAGCAGAGCTGCAGAGTCCAACAGAAGGTTTCTAGAACAAGGGGGCAGATTTGCAAGCCCCTTGCGCCTCTTTTAAGCCGGCGTTACGTCACATTTGTGACGCAGCGGCGGCGCA
The DNA here is from genome assembly GCF_964261635.1 of Lissotriton helveticus. Taxonomy (NCBI): domain Eukaryota; kingdom Metazoa; phylum Chordata; class Amphibia; order Caudata; family Salamandridae; genus Lissotriton; species Lissotriton helveticus. The sequence continues at coordinate 1,118,109,020 of NC_136072.1, forward strand.
AAAGATGCACCATGGTGCGGGGTATTTACAATGTGACGCATCTGGGAGATGCGTCACGTTGTAAAGCCCTGAGCCAGAAGGAGGCGTTTCGGTGCAGGGGGGCGTTCCGGCGCAGGAACGCCTCCTGAAAGTGGCTGAGTGAAATCTACAAGATTTCACTCAGTCACTTTGGGGCCCATGCTGCGTCAAAACCCTGTGCCTGCTTGAAGCAGGCGTAAGGATTGACGCTGCATTTGAAGGATAGGGCACCCTAGAGCCTTGCTGGAGCTGCGTCGCGCTTGCGACACAACTCCAGCAATGCGCCACTTTCACAGCACAGATGCGTGACGCATCTGTGCTGTTTTTGCCTCATGGTGCGCCGCATTGTAAATGCGGCACATTCATTGTGGCGGAGGCATGCCGCACAATAAGTGGCGCATCCCTGCTGATATGCAGGGATGCGCCACTTATTGTAAATATGCCCCAAGGTATTTTCTAAAATGCCAGCAGGGTTGGATTGGGATTAAAAATCGGACCGGGGACGCTATAAAAAAGTAGCCCACATTTGCATATTGCTTTTCTGCAAAACACTGTTTCTGCGAAACTTAATTTAAAAAAAAGAGGGAATTAAAATAAAAGGCACGGATTAGTTTACACTGGTGATGGTGAAACACACCTGAAAACACGTGAGGCCACTTTTGCTCATATGGAGGGGGGGGCGGCCCAGCGAGAGAAAGAGAGTGACATATCTCCCCGACAGAAGGGAGGTAATGGACGCCAATCTGCCTACAGAAAAGCCACTCAGGCAACCACTGGGCAGCTGGCGGCATCGAACAACACAGCAACCGCCCAAATCGCGCCCGCCCTAGACTGCTCAAAAAAGCAGTGCACTGCTGGAACTGGACACCGGCCCCTCGGGCATTGTCTGAGTGCCCGTGTTACCAATCTGACACTGGATACCAGTGCACTTTTTAACCTACAATGGACCTGATGTGGTTACAAGAACCTGCGGGAAAGCCTAAAACTTGCAGTCTCTGAGAGTGACAGGCGTGGGAATGTTTCCCTGCACCACGCTGGCCATGCTCTATGAAAGGGCACTATTATGATATTAACTTAACTACCCATTTTTATTCAATTGGTTTTGGTACCTTAAACGGTTCTTACTTGAGACAAGCTGTGAAGTCATTGTGAAAATGCTTCTCAGTTCCCACTTTTCCCCCTTCCCAGGGGCAGCATCAGAGGATTTTCAAGATGGAGCCTCAGGCTTGAGAGAAAGACTCTGCTGAGGATCAATGACCTTTAAATTCCAGACCCTGTGGGGTCAGCAGCGTGCCAAAGTACCCAAGACAGACCTTGACATTCCTGTTTGCTTCCAGGATGACACCAGAACTCCCTGGAATGACCGAGGAGGTAGTGCACTGCTGGTAATCTTCATTAATCCATTTCTTCATTCAGCTCCCAGCCCTTACTTCAAGAGCCGTGCCCACCACACCAGAATGACTTCCAGTTGCCGATGCTGAGCAGTCCTAATCAAAGAGGTCTCTTTCCGACTGTTGACTACCATAGCGCTTCAAGGTGCCAAAATGCGGGATCCGCTCTGAGGACTCCTTGAGTCAATGCTCAAACTGATCAAAGATTTAGAGTGTAGAATCTCTGGGAGAGATAGGGTGAGGGGTCGTAAGCATTGGTGTGAGAAAGGGAGTCATGAAAATTACTGGTAAGTAATCTAAGCATTGCCTCTTCACCCTTTTCCTCATCACACTCAATACTTCAAGAAGAAGTATCAAAGCAGAATTTTACCTTCTGGATCCAACTGATGAGCAACTCAACACATCACTTTTCTCAAAGGATGCTCCAGTTTCAATGGCCATGTACATATCTTTGGAAAAAGACTGGCAAAGAAAAGAGAGGAATCACCAGAGCAGAACACACAGGAACCAGTTCTTTAGGATTACTTGTATTAAGCATCAACGTGGATGTGTCCACCTGTGAAAGTCCATGCAGAGGGCAAGTTAGAAGGCCCATCATTGGAAGTTACACAGACCTTTTCATTGTGCAACACTAAATACAACTGCTGAGGATGTGCAGCGACAAAGATAGCAGTGTAATGCTGAGTCTCATGGGTGCCGCGGGCCACCAGAGAGAAATTCAGCATGACCGAATGGCAACCACGTCCCAGCATGTCATCGCTGAAGCACTGATCTCCTGAGTAGTTCCATGACCGCATACAAGGCAGGAATGAGGAGTGCGAAGGAGTCAGTGACTCCTCCCTCCACCAGCCCACTGGCTCCCTCGAATAGCAGCAGGGACTTCTGTCTCCATGAAGGAAATTCGCTTCATCGAGACACCACTACGGCTCACTCCTGTTGCCAGCCACGGGACTCTCTGGCCTTGCCTGGACCCTACTGCTCCACTTTAGGTGCAACGCGAATTACCCAGCATTGGCCTGCATCCCCTCACTAGGGTATTAAAATATGTGTCCCTGCCCCACCTCCAGCAGGACCTGAGTACACTGAGAACTCCAGTGGCTCCCCCGTCTGTCTGCCAGCACCTGCGGAGGCCACGGGGCATTCCGACCCAACAGCAAGGCTAAGGGCCAGATGTAGGTCACCAAATACCGGTCGGTAACGGACGATTTCGGCCGTTACCGACTGGTATTTAGTTTGTGACATGTAGGGGGCCTAAAATGTACTGATTCGGTAAAATTTACCGAATCGGTAAAATACCGAATCGGTCAATTTACCGAATTGGTAAATCTAGATGTAGGTGGCACTAAAAACAGTGCCACAGGCCCTTAAGAATTCCTTATTTACCATCAAATACTATTTGATGGTAAATAACGAATTTCTGTGTGCATGCTCATCTGTGCATGTACAGCGGCTGCGATGTGGCACACATACATGCCCTCAGGGCTTGTATGTATGTCACATGGCACACAAGCCTGAATCAGGGGTGCAACAGGGTGTCAAAGTGACACCCTGTCCCCCTTGTCAATTCCGTAATTTTACCAAATCGGCCCATAGGAACCAATGGCAATTAGAATCGGTAAATACCGATTCGGTAATTTATTCGGTAAAAATACCTACATAGCATTTACCGATTTGTAAATACCGAATCGGTAAAATTCGGTATTTACGAATCGGTAAATACTAATTACCTACATCGGGCCCCAGGTTTCTCCATTGCTTAGATGTAGGCCTTGCCCATCACTGAGGGTGAACCCTTCAGCCCTGCCTAACCTGCACCAGCTCACTGGCACTGGAGCTTGGACCTCAGGAAAGACCTCCATCAACTGTGCTGTGGCTGGCCACAAGCCTCTCTGGCATCATAGGGCAAGTAAGGAGGGCTCACATCGCAAAGCCCCCCGCAGACTCACCAAGGCAGTCAAACACCCCCACCCCCATATTATGAGGCAGAGGAGCTGGGCCCCACCGACTACTGGTCCACATGAAGCCACAGCCATGTCACACGACTCCCCACTGAGGAGGCCCCTCTCCAGGGAACCGCAACAACTCTATACTCCTCCTCGAGCTTCACTGACCAGAGCCCTATTTCCTTGCTGGGGACCCCGCAGCCCTTCCATTCATTGGCAAATCCCATCACATCCATATTGGCCACCTTCATCCCATCCCCCCAGCACAGCGCATGTCGCTGGGGAACTGTACCTGCCCTGCCCCAACCCCCCTCCCTATTATGTCAGAGGTGCTGCTTTGAACAGTTACCCTTGGGCCTGGGATGCTAAGAAGTCTTTAATTCCAGATGAAATTAATACCACGTCAGCCTGGGTTGCACCCTTCATCACAAGTTGATTCCTCCATGCCTCCCTGCGGTAAATTCTCCACCCACCTTTTAGGACAATCCTGGGTACACCTAGGCCCCTCTGGAACAGGCCCTAAGGATTAGAGAGCCTCAGCACTTGTGACATGGATGATTGGGGTCAAGACCAGCTCCTGCAACCACAACCGCTGGGGATTACCTCCAGGCAGAAACTTTGCATTCTCATTCATTAGCGGTGACCATCGCCCATGGTGTCCTGCAATAGGACATGAGATGCCCTTCACCTAGGTCACAACCCAACACAAATCACCCGCATCACCACAGGCAGGGGTCCTGGATGACCATATGGACCACATCCCACAGAACATCACTGCAGTGAGTCACAAGCTAGGATCACTGGTTTCCAAAAAAATGGGTCTCGCCACTGACACAAAGTCCATCAGAGCAAGGATTGGGGCGTTACAGCATCAGCTAGATGGCATCAATTCTTGGCTCACCATATTGGAGTCCCGAACGGCACAAATGGATTCCTGGGAATCAGAACTCTGGCACCTACGACATAAGAGCACCAACTTGGAGGACAGGAGCTGAAGGAAACCTACCTTTTTTGGCTGCCCCGGGAAAGTTGAGCAGGTCACAATTGGGGGCTTCCTACGTGACCTATTACCTGTGCTTTTGACCTGACCTTTTCCCCACCCCTGCAGATCCAAAGAGCCCACTGCATCAGCACCTGCAGGCTTGCTACTGCAGATAAACCTCACCCCCTTGTTGCTTGCTTATTGAGTCATGGTCGGGTCCGACAAATCCTAGCTGCTGCTCCTAATCACAGACCCTAAACCTACAAAGGCCATGAACTCTGCATTTCAGATAATTTCTCCAGAGAGACGAATGAAAAGAGGAGGGCCTTCTTGTCTCTATGGCTCATGCTGCAGACATGGGACATCAACTATTGTTGCTCAAACCTACTTGAATGTAGTTCACCTTGAATAGCAAGTCCAGAGACTTCCTTGAGCCAGAGGACTCACTTGTGTGCATTTTTGGACAATCTACTGGACTCCACCATGGGCACAGCATCCCTTCCCTCTCCTATCGAAGACATCCCCACACCCAGGAAAAGTGGAAGATTCAACTCCATGGGCATGTTCCAGGAGCAGGTATTTCAATCCCAAAGCGGGAAGTACAGAGCAATCAGGGTGGTAGATGAACTTATGAAGGAGGCAGGATGTAACAAGTCCTGCTCACTGCTGAGAATAGCTGGGACTACTGACCAGACAGAAGCTCCCCTGTGATACTCCGCCATACAAGCTGGATGAGTATCTTCAGTCTCTAGCTCAGTCTCTGCCTCCATATTTGCATTTACATGTGCAACTGTCTCTTCTGTTCTCTGTTCTATTATTCTGTGTGATGCTATGTAAGTCAATCAGTCAGCATTTTTAGAATGTAGAGAGGGTAGAAAAATGAGAAGAAAAGGCTATACAGAGGGCAGAAAAACGAGCAGAAAAAGGCAAATCAAAGGTTGGAAAAATGAGCAGAAAAAGGCAAAACAGAGCAAGAAAAGAACAGAGGAGGCACAACAAATGGCAGCAGGTAGACAAGCAGCAGAGGGTAGTGGACTGTGGGCAAGCTGGACAGCAGAACTGTTGCAGGGGGAGCTGGCACGATAACCTGCTATATGTGTTTTTCAATGTTGTTCCATGCCATTAATGAAGTTTCTATGGTTGTGATGTTGACATGCCATTTCCCAGCCTGTTGGAGCTTATCCTTAATAAAAACTCTCCTGTGGCCTTTACCATTTTTCCGAACAGCACCACTGAAAGCTCCTGAGCCTCCTCTCCTCCCCCTATCCAGGCATACCACGGTCTAGACCCCCCTCCCTAGGACACTTTACTGCTTCTCAGACGGCATCACCATCCCATCTGGCTCGAAATGAGGGCATAGACATGACCTCGCTCCCTCTCTGGGGCTGATGGATGCTCAGCACATGGTACTCATGAGGCTTTGCTCCACCGACTAAAGGTTTATCCCTTCGCCCATCCCACCCTCAGTAGAGATCTACGGTTCTCTTCTCCCCTCAATTTACTCCTAACTGGGGTGCATATTACCAAGGGCCTTATCGCCGCTTTAGCGGGAATTTTTCCCGCTAAAGCGGTGATAATTTTTTCGCCCTATTACCTAGCTGTCGCTAACACCAGTTAGCAGAAAAGGCAAAACAGAGCAAGAAAAGAACAGAGGAGGCACAACAAATGGCAGCAGGTAGACAAGCAGCAGAGGGTAGTGGACTGTGGGCAAGCTGGACAGCAGAACAGTTGCAGGGGGAGCTGGCACGATAACCTAGGATAGGAGGAGATAGCGATCATCTTGGGGCCACTTTGCATGTCAGCGATAATTATCGCTAATGACATCCAAAGTGGGCATGCCAAGATGTTAGCGACTGGAAACAGTCGCTACCATCGCTATCTCCGATTACCTACTTTTGGAAATAATCGCGCTAAGCGCGATTATCTCCAAAAGCTAACGCATGCCCAGGGCAGTACTTAGCCATGTTATCCAATGGAAGGTGGATAACATGGCTAAAAGCATTGTCACGATAATGCATGAATATCGCTGATTTTTCAGCGATATTCATGCATTTCGCAGGATTTTTACCGCTTTTGAGTTAAACCTTGATAATATCAAGGTATCTCAGCGGTAAAAATCGTCAGACCGCGGCGATATTATTATAGCCGCTAACCATGCATAGCGATAATTATCGCTATTGTTTGGTAATATGCCCCTTGATTTCCTCCCCCTTTTTTCCGTGGGGCCAAGGAAGAGGACTGGGCCGAAGTCATGGAAAATCTATACCTATAGGATAGGGAATCCAGGATGAAATGTTTTTTTTTTCAGACGGTGCAGATTTGGTACTGGAACCCCTTGAAACTGGAATGTTAAGGACTCCTTCACCACTTACGATGTTGGAGATGCAAATACACAGGCTGCGACTCAGTACACATCCTATATGATCGCCCTTCTCTCGCTCGTGAGGATGGATCACATTCCTCGCTGCACCTTCACCTTGGTGGGCTTGCATACACATATGCCATCAATCCCATGCTTCGCCCTCCACAATTGTTCTAGGAATTGAAGTCCCCCCTCCCACTGGGCACGAAGGGGACCCTTCTTCTTTACATGTGTGGCCCCTTCTCCCTCCATCTCCTCCAAGTGGATGTTTCCCTAGCTGCCAATTTTAACAAAAATAGGATATTTGTGGCTTTGTCCACGCGATTGTTTTGCCTGTACTTCGTAGTTATGGAACTTTAAATAAAGATTAAAATACACCTGCCATTGACGGTAACAATGAAGGAAACCTAAGTATAATACATCGCTGAGAACCGCACACAGGACAAAGACAAATGGAATGGAGAATATAACAAGGACAAAAAACAGTCTAGGACGTCCCAAGCATGGCTCCCAGGAGCCATTTCCTGGCATGGGAAGGAGGTCCGGGTTTTTTCAGACACTGAACAATGCAGTGTTTCTTATGAGTCAGGACAACTCTATACATAATCTGTTGGAAGAGCCACCCCTTGCCCCAAAAACTGGAAAGGTGTTTAAGGGTAACAAAGCAGCCAGAGGCAAGTTTGCCTCAGACTAGACTAGAACATTGGAGCCTTAAATCATTAGCATCACTTGACAGTATGTGGTTGATCAGACCTGGAACCACACATCTTAACAACACCAGGCCAACTAGTCCACTTGTCTCCAAGCCTGAGGGATGTATTCACTACTAATTCAAAAGAATTTCTCAATTGACCCCAGTAAAAATAGGGATGATCCTACTGAACCAGCTCCTAGCACCAGTGCTCATTGCATTAAAACCTTTAATCTGGTAGCACTAGAGTCAACTTACGTAGCCATCAGGGCCTGTAAATCAGGTTCTCCCTTAGATGCATGTCCTCCCATGATCCTTCACAAAATGATTGATATAATCAACCCTGTCATAAATTCAATAGTCAATTCCTCACTAAGTACGGGCATTGTACCAGATGAGTGGGAATTGATGGTGGTAAAACCTCTTAAAAAGAAACAGAATATTGACCCCTCGGTGCTCTCTAATCTCCGGCCCATCTCATTGCTTCCAGTGTTGGGTAAAATAACAGAGAAATTTGTGCATAAGGAACTCACGAGAATTATTGAAGTAGCTAAAATTCTCCATCCACAACAATCGGGCTTCCGTCCGAAGCATTCAGCCCTTTTGGAAGTCACTGAGGCGCTAAAGACCTCAGCTGACTAGGGTAAGAAAGCAGTTTTGATCCTACTCGATTTGTCAGCTGGGTTCGATACTATCTCGCATGACATCCTTTTAAAGAGACTCGAATGCAGCAGCACCTCACGTACGGTTTTAGAATGGATCAAATCATTCCTTTCCAATCGGAGACAAGCTGTAACCTTAGGTACCTTCCTTTTGACGGAGAAAAGTATAACAACATGAGTTTCGCAAGGCTCCTCTTTGAGCCCTCTGTTGTTCAATATTTATAGGCCCCGCTCATCTCTCTTATAAGCTCCTTCGGAATCGAAGTGACGTCTTACGCAGACGATACCCAAATGATTGTATCTCTTGATAACGACACTACAGATGCCGAAGTGAACTTTAAATGTTGGACAACCATTTGAAATGTAATACCGATAAACCTGAAATTTTGCCCATTGGGAGGGATGTAACTTTCCTTCCGGATGTGTCGTGGCCAGAGGGAACCACACCCCCACCAAACATGGTTAAAGTAGCTAAGAATCTAGGGGTACAGTTTGATACTGCTTTGTCCTTTCTGCCACACATGCTAGCCACAGCAGGGACCTGCTTTAGCTTAATAAGATCATTAAAGAAATTCTTTGATCTGATTCCGCTCCCTGCAAGGACATCAGTAGCAGTGGACCTAATTCTTTCGCGTCTGGACTACTGCAACAGTCTCCTTGCAGGAGCAAATAAAACCACGATAAAAAGACTACAAGTGGTCCAAAACGCATCAGCACGCCTTGTTCTGAGGCTTCCACGCAGAGCAATCGCATCTGCAGCACTTAAAGTTTTGAACTGGCTTCCGATTCATAAAAGAATTATTTTTAAAATTCTTTTAATCACTTATAGAGCCATGCTTAAAGTGGGACCTGAGTATCTCTCAGCACGCTTTTCCCTATATACCACCACCAGGACTCTTAGGTCATCCACAGCCAACCTCCTGAAACCCCCATCTTTTAGACAGATTACTAAAGGAGGGAAAACTGTCGCAGTCCTGGGGTCTAAAGCCTGGAATGCCCTTCCAACCAACTTAAGACTACAGAAAACTGAATTTCAATTTAGGAAATCACTGAAGACATGGATATACAACATTCCGGATGTCGGCTGCCTTGCACTAATCTAGTCAGAACATAAGCTGGTATGCTATAGGACCCGCGCTCAACGTCTACTCCTCAGCTCCAGGATATTCCTTGCGGAGTGACAGTTTGCGCTTACGAAATGCTAATTGACACTATATAACATTACTAATTCCTATCATGAGGCTAGAGAAGACGAATCTATTACAAATCAGGGGTGTGGGTAGACTTTTATTATGCTAACAATGTCTCACATAGACTAAGGCTATTAAGTTATCCGTACTATGTAGGTTTTATAGCATATACTAAGTTAAGCCCCAGCATATTTATATGCTGAACATGGAAACATCTCACAAGTGCTAGTTGAGAATAAAAGTGGGTATGTTGTTTCTCCACAAATTAATACTAATCATGTTTTCGTCCATACTGGATGGATGTTGGGTGTCTTTTGTAGCAACAAGGTGCACTAAAGTCCCAATTGTCATGTGGTTTCCTCTTTCAGAAAAATATTAGTTTTTGGAGTGAACTGCACCACGGTTAAGCCCCCCGTTAAGCCGCCCTGGAAAGATAATTTCCTGTAATGAAGGCACACACTCTAACCTTGTTAAGAGGATTAGCCTGAGGCCCAACGTCTCCTAAAAAGCAGCAAGGTGGTGCTTGCATGAATCCTCAGCTGATGAAACTAGGTGAAAACCTGTTCACCCAGTAAAGGGAGCTATTCCAACCCTGAACTGCCTTAACGTACTCATGGACTGCAATTACCCTTCCCTTTTCCACCTGCCCCAATATGGACGCCCATGAAAGAGGTAATAGAAAAAGCAGGTTGCATCAGCATGTTCTGGGCCTGCACCAAAAGGACCACCATTGAACATTGGATCCAAAGTCGCTCTCTCCAAGACCTCTGTGACCAGATCCCATAGAAACATGCAGCAGACTGTTTCAAACATCAATTCTGCTTTGAAGCACCAATCATCCATTTGAGTAATGCTGCAGCTATCGCTCCCTTTCAATGAGGATCTTTAGCTCATCCCTAAGGGCAGACGGTGGCATCATGCAGCCCTCTCAGACATCCCATAGCCATCCTACAATCTTGACTCCACCTGACTGGAGAACACGAAATGTAACTCCGAAAATTAAATATAACTCCTTCCTGTGAGCCCCTCCCTTTGAGTCCTGCAGACGATTAATCAGTTTCTCCTTCAGGATGTTGGAGTCTCTGAATGGACAAAGACAGTTATTTTGAATACTGAGTAATTCCATCTGGTCTTTGCAATGCCCCAGCAGTCTTCTAATAATTTATAGAACATAGGGGCACATTATCAACAACTAGCGATATTTATCACTAAATGGGCTTAGCGACCTTTTTTTTATCGCCAAGCATCGGCGGATTTTGTCGCAGAGCTAACGTGCTATTAGCAACGTTTATCTCTAAAGCGATAAAATATCCGGCGATAGCGGTGAAAGGGGTGAATATCGCTGGAAATCCAGCGATATTCAGGCATTATCGCTAATAGGGACTTAGCCTGAATATCCACCCCCCATTGGATATACAGGCTAAGAACTGGTCTGAGCAGGCGTTAGGTATTGGAGATATTCGCGCTTAGCACAAATATTTCCATCGCTACGCCTGCCATGCTAATAGGCGATAGTGATGTTAGCGACTGCTTTCAGTCACTAACAGGTTGGGTACGCCCACTTTGCATGTCATTAGCGATAAATATCGCTGACATGTTATTGTTATTGTTATTGTTATAGCGGGTTTATATAGCGCCGAATCACCTGCAGGTCTCAGGGCGCTTTTGACCACAGAACATAACAACCGGGATACTGAAAAAAGGGAGGAGGGAAGGGGCAGGACTCAAGCTAAGCTGAGTGCTGTTCTGAAAAGGTTGGTTTTCAGGGCTTTCCTGAAGCGGAGTAGATTACCCTCCTTACGGAGTGCCTCAGGCAGGGCGTTCCAAAGATTCGGTAGTAGGACCGAGAAAGATCTCCCTCCCATTGTGGCCAGTTTGAAACGTGGGCATACAAGGAGTTGGGCGTCTGAAGACCTGAGGTTTCTTTCCGGTCTATATATCTCAATCCGTTCCTTGATGTAAGCCGGGGCCTGCCCGTAGATGGCTTTATGGTCTATACAGAGGCTTTTAAAGACGGACCTCTGCCCGATTGGCAGCCAGTGTAGACTCTTTAGTAACGGAGAGGCATGTGCTCTCCTCGGGAGATTAAAGATGAGTCTGGCGGCATCGTTTAGGACTACCTGAAGTCTGTTTATTAGCATTTTTGGCAGGCCTAAGTAGAGCGCATTTCCATAGTCGAGTCTTGACACTATGGTGGCAGAAACCACTGTGCGAAGCATCGACTGGGAGAGGAGAGGAACTAGCTTGCGCAACTGTCTTAAGAGACCAGTGCAGGTACCAACCACGGTAGAAACCTGGTTGGTCATGGAAAGGGCACTGTCTAACTTAATGCCAAGACTCTTGACTGTGGCAGCTGGCTGTGGAGTTGGGCCCAGCTCCTGGGGCCAGTACATGTCACTCCAAGAGGAGCACTTGGATGGTACTATCAGCACCTCTGTTTTTTCCGGGTTGATTTTTAACTGGTTAGTGGCCATTCAGTGGACTGTGTATCTGAGTATGTCCTGGGCGTTTGACTGGGCTTGTACGGTGTCGTCTATGCCCAGCAACAGCTGTGTGTCGTCGGCATAGTTAAACACTCGACAGCCCATCCCTGCTAGTGTGTTAATCAGAGGCTGCAGATATAGGTTAAACAGGAGTGGGGATAGTGCTGAGCCCTGGGGGACACCACAAGTCAGACCTCCCACTCCTGATATGCTGTCTCCCATCTGGATTCTCTGGGTTCTCCCAGATAGGAATGATTCCAGCCACCGAAGAGCCAAGCCCTGAATCCCAACCCCAGCCAGCCTGTCCAGCAGAAGGGTATGGCTGACAGTATCGAACGCCGCTGATAAGTCTAACAGAATCAGGGCGCTCGGTCTCTTACTGTCAGCTATCCCTCTGAACTCGTCCAGCACCGAGAGCATGACAAGCTCGGTGCTGTGATGTGCGCGGAAACCTGCCTGCCTCTCATGGAGTAGATGGTTAAACTCCAGGAAGTTTGACAGAGATTTTAGCACATGTTGCTCGAGTACTTTGGACAGGAAAGGCAGCTGGGATATGGGTCTATAGTTTTTTAAGGTGTTGGGATCTGCCCCCAATTTCTTTAGCAGCGGTCTTACACGAGCTTCTTTAAAGCTAGTGGGGAGCCTGCCAGTGCTCAAGGATTTATTTAGTGTGGCTAGGATATGGTCCTCTAGAATAGGATGTGCCAAGCAGAAAATACTTGGGGGGCATGGATCTGCAGGGGAACCAGATTTTGGCTTCCTCATCAGCAATTCGAGGATTAGTTGGTCCATAGGGGGAAATGATGATAGGCAGCTGGAAGCTGGGTTTAGAGTGGCCTGCTGCTCTATTGGGCCGTACCCCATACTTTTTATTTCGAGCATAATGGTGTCTACTTTATCCAGAAAGTATTTCTGGAAAGTATCACAGTTTATGCTGCTTTCTGCATCCTGAGCTCTTTTAGTTAGTTCCTTCAGGATTTTGAACGTTTCCTTTTGAACATTGGTCGCCCTATTTATTCGGGTCTCATAAAATGAGGCTTTAGTTTCCCGGGTGGATTTTTTATAGCTGCGAAACGCCTTCTTATATTGTCCACAGGTATCTGTATCCTTATTTTTCCTCCAGTTTCTCTCCATATTACGCAGAGCCTTCCTTTGATCCCTCAAAGCGGGTGTGAACCATGGGGCGCCCTTTTTTCCACTATTTTTTGTTTGGAGTTTCTCGGGTGCTATCTGATCGATGGCTTTTGCCAAATAGTCCATCATGTCCTTACAGTCTTGATCTACATCTTTATTGGGTGTTATCGGCTGGACAGTTCCCCTGAGTGACGTGTTCAGTGTGTGTTTGTCCACATTTTTCCACTGACGGGTCAGTCTGGGTTTAGGTGCTGGGCGTAAGGGTATAGTATCCAGGGGGATGTCACAGTAGATCAGATGATGGTCTGACCAGATACAAGGGAGGATTCCAACTAATACCACCCTGGGATCTGTAGTCCATATTAGATCTAGGGTATGACCTTTTGTATGAGTAGGTGCGTTTACGAGCTGCCTAAATCCCAGAGAGTGGAAAAAATTCCTGGACACTGTCCAGGATACTGATGCACTGCGTTATTCACTCCTTGTGAGTGTAAATCTAAGTTTAGGGAATGTAAATTATGTTCAACTTTGGTTCATTACAGGTAAACATAGTACTCATGCATGTTTTTCCATTTCAGCACATTTACTTTAAGTCGATTCTTGGTTCATTAATACTTTTATTCAAATTCACATGATGTTGTTATAAATTCACAAACATCTAAGTTGAAACAGGACTGTTGTATATGGCGTCCCAATGCATTTCCGGCTATGAATAATGCCCTTCGTCAGGGGAATCTGTGAAATAATACAATGCGGTATAAATGTCTAATAGCGACAGGATACACAGTATTACATTGAAAGAAGGACCAGGATTGGGTGAATGAAACTATCTGGTTGATCAATTTGGAGTGCCCAAACATAGCGTGTGATAAAACAGAAAAGAAGAAGAGAAAAAGGGAAAGAAAAAGAAGAAGTGCCCTGTAGTCCTATCCTTGTTGAAAATAAATCACACCAACTGCCGGGAAACGAATCAGAAGAATGCGCAAGTGGTGGGCGTGACGGTTAAATTAACTGATGCCGTGAGTCTCATGCCGTGTTATTAGGTCTGTGAAAGGTTTAAACTAGTCTAAGGTAAAGAGTGCCATGCATTCCATTGTTAACGGGAGAGTGTGACTCCCCGAGTGGGGGGACTTGTTGGGACAGTGCGCTGAATGAAACATGCGTGCTCGGTGCAATCTTACTTCAATACGCCGATGGCGTTTGGATATCTACCGATACCCTTCAGTGCTGAGAAACCTGTGTGGGGTAGATGAAAACTCTAAGTTAAAGGAAAAACTTGAGTGCGTGCTCGCCCGAGTAAATGAAAATATAAGAAAAAACGTATACCGTTTGGTGTCCTCAAAAGCGTCCCTGCAAGAAATGGAATATGCGAATATGTTAACAATCGCGTGCTAGTTTTTAAATATTCCGCGTTTACGATCAAATTGGAGCAGAACAGTGCGCTTACCGGGGTGTGTGATCACGAGTGCTTCAAAGGGTGCTCAAAGTTGCTGGTGAGATGTGGGTCTGACAGGAAGTGCCTCGCTAAGTAGAAATGGGGGACATAGAAAGAGGACTATGTTTTGTGCGCGCCATATTGGAAAAGTAAACAAGTCACAGCAGGTTAAACAATCACGTTATGCTTGGAAGAACGTTACATGGATCTTCCGGGAATACAAAAATACAGGACATGTAAAGCTGAGGTTAAAATCAATCACAATAGGCAAGTACAGAACTTTCCAATAAATTCTGCCACTGCTAGTGTGCACAATCTCTATAACAGGAGCAAAATATGATTCCTATTACATGAAGCATGACAATTCGAACTTATCATTAAGCCCTGTCGGTGTCAAGGTTTGTAAATACCAAATCCAGTGGGACTCTCGCTGAGAAAGAATCTTAGCGCGGTCATGTTCTGCATTGGGTTCAATGGCTTGGAGAATCCCAAATTTCAATTGGGATATGTTGTGTTTGTGTGAAACCCAGTGTGTAGCGACAGACATATATGGTCTCATTAAAGAGGTCAGGAAATTTGATGTCACAGCAGGTCCAGTCCAACAACAAATAAAACAACTTGAATACCTCATGAGACGCGAAGTCAACCAGCGTCTGCATGCCACCACACTCATACAGTATCACCGAGCCAGACGCATCCCTAGGGGATTACGCTTGGCAATAAAACCCATGTTGTTCAAGATGAACAAGAAATTCATGGATAAATGGTACGCCATTTTGAACAAGTGCTCGCTTGATCTAATCCTTTCAATTGTAGAGGAGTTGTCACAAGTGCTCGTAGGATTAGAGACAGAAATCAAAGATCTACAAAACTTATTGACACAACGCATGGAAAGTGATGCCCTGACAACCACGTTCGAGGAGATCAATAACAGGCTTGACGGCTACGCAAAAGATATTCACGAAAGGAAGGTACGAAAGTTCCGTCGTGATACTATCGACTACAAGCTCGACGAAGTATACTCATGGGCTGAGGTATACGCGCAAAAACGAGTTCTGAATCAACCAGGAAAGACTTCGTCAGAGGAAAGTGTAGTATCAGACACTGACACCCGCATCACACGTCCACCACCTAATGTAGGGGCCAACATAGACAAGAATCCCCCTAGTACAAGTACGAACACTTCTCAACCGGCTTTTTTGGCGAAAAGCCCAGCCTCAAACGAACCACCTCAAGGGTACAACACCAAACCAGGAGAGGCGGCAGGTTCAGGAAAACACAGCAGGAAAAAGAATCGCTAGTCGTCAATATATCTTCCAAACCACTAACACCGCTACAAACACAGGTGCTCAACAAAGGTTGCTCGTTTGTACCCACAAACCAAGCAAAGAGCCTTGATGCACAACTTGATGTGTTTAAATTCACCAGGAAATTAAGATTAAGACACTTCTTTTCTACCATTGAGACCAGCCAACCTATCCAAAAAGACATAGAATACCAAGAATTCAAATCTAAAAGCACGTTCATTTCACCCATCTCACACAAGACTATTGACTTATTTGAGACTCTAGTTAAACAAGACATCTCTAAACTACCCAAACAAACTAAATCCACGCCCAACTTGAGCCTCGGCGAAAGGTCAGCTTTGCGTTCCCTGCAAACTAACCAAACTTTACATTTCACTAAGGCAGACAAAGGTGGAGCTTTGGTAATAATGGATAAAGACAAATATGACACCAAGGTTGAAACCATGATACTAGACACCACCACTTACCTACCACTACCCAGAGATCCTACCCATGAATTTCAGGCAGTCTTGAACACCATCCTTGACCATGCCCTAGAAATGAAGTGGATAAGTCCCAAAACTAAGGAGTATCTTCACACCAGATTCCCACGCAGACCTAGGCTCTATATGGTGCCTAAAATACACAAATCTTTGAAGGACCCCCCCCCCTTAGACCTATCGTCTCGGGGTGCGGTTCCATTCATGATCCGTTGGGACGTTACCTAGACACATTTCTACAACCGATAGTCCAAGCAGGAGAGACTTACATTCAAGATACAACTCACTTTTTGAACATGTTAGGAACAATCGATCTTTCCAACAACAGAGAAACCCTATTGTGTACGATTGATGTCGTCGCACTATATACCTCCATCCCACATAGCGAGGGACTGGAGGCTGTAGAATGGGCACTCCTGAGAGCAGACACCCCAAAAGCCAATCAAATCTTTCTGATGGAAATTTTGCATTTTTGCTTGTTCCACTGTTACTTCAACTGGAAGGATCGTTATTTCCTCCAGTCCAATGGGACCTCTATGGGCTTTTCTGGAGCCCCCAGCTATGCGAACATCTTTATGATGAAGTACGAACAAGTAAACATCCTTTCTCAACCTCAATGGAATACCCAATTGCTTACATACAAGCGCTACATTGATGATATTTTCATCATGTGGCAGGGCACAAAACAAGAGCTAGAACAAAACATCGTTCAGCTAAACACCATTAACCCCCGAATACAGTTTACCCATAACATTTCCACAGTGCAAATCCCATTTCTGGACGTACTTATCAAAGTAACAGACTCAAGCATAGCAACTTCCATCTACACTAAGCCCACTGATAGGAACAACTCTCTATACTACCACAGTTTCCACCCTTGGCCTTTGAAAAAACATCTCCCATACTCCCAGTTTCTTCGGATTAAAAGAATTCACTCTGATCATAATGCGGGCATGCAGATGGTTGAAGTCGCCCGAGACAAATACAGACAGAGAGGGTACCCTGACCCAGTCCTAGATCAGGCGTCTAACAGAATTTCTCAAGTGACCCGTGAGTCACTACTTGAGAAAAAACAAATGACCAAAGCTCCCTCTAGAGAAGTGTTTGTGTCAACGTATTCTACCCAATCACGGCAGTTGAAATCTATCGTCCTCAATCGCTGGACTCTCATGCAATCTGAACCTGATTTTGCCGGCATGTTTAATGCCCAACCACTATTCGCCTACAAGAGAGCGAGTAACTTGAAGGAGATTCTGAACATGAAACCCCCCCAACCTAAGGGCACACACATGAATTGTTCTAATTGCAATAACGCAATTACTGGAAAAACAATGAACCACCCCAGATCAGGCAAACCCATCACCTTTTCGCACACAACTAACTGCAACAGTGACTTTGTTGTTTACTATATAAAATGTCCTTGTGACCTTTATTATGTTGGGAAAACGGAACGTAGTGTGCGCACCAGAATCACAGAACATAAGAGCCGCATACGCACACAGAACGCTGCCTCTCCTTTAGCAACACACTGGGTTTCACACAAACACAACATATCCCAATTGAAATTTGGGATTCTCCAAGCCATTGAACCCAATGCAGAACATGACCGCGCTAAGATTCTTTCTCAGCGAGAGTCCCACTGGATTTGGTATTTACAAACCTTGACACCGACAGGGCTTAATGATAAGTTCGAATTGTCATGCTTCATGTAATAGGAATCATATTTTGCTCCTGTTATAGAGATTGTGCACACTAGCAGTGGCAGAATTTATTGGAAGGTTCTGTATTTGCCTATTGTGATTGATTTTAACCTCAGCTTTACATGTCCTGTATTTTTGTATTCCCGGAAGATCCATGTAACGTTCTTCCAAGCATAACGTGATTGTTTAACCTGCTGTGACTTGTTTACTTTTCCAATATGGCGCGCACAAAACATAGTCCTCTTTCTATGTCCCTCATTTCTTCTTAGCGAGGCACTTCCTGTCAGACCCACATCTCACCAGCAACTTTGAGCACCCTTTGAAGCACTCGTGATCACACACCCCGGTAAGCGCACTGTTCTGCTCCAATTTGATCGTAAACGCGGAATATTTAAAAACTAGCACGCGATTGTTAACATATTCGCACATTCCATTTCTTGCAGGGACGCTTTTGAGGACACCAAACGGTATACGTTTTTTCTTATATTTTCATTTACTCGGGCGAGCACGCACTCGAGTTTTTCCTTTAACTTAGAGTTTTCATCTACCCCACACAGGTTTCTCAGCACTGAAGGGTATCGGTAGATATCCAAACGCCATCGGCGTATTGAAGTAAGATTGCACCGAGCACGCATGTTTCATTCAGCGCACTGTCCCAACAAGTCCCCCCACTCGGGGAGTCACACTCTCCCGTTAACAATGGAATGCATGGCACTCTTTACCTTAGACTAGTTTAAACCTTTCACAGACCTAATAACACGGCATGAGACTCACGGCATCGGTTAATTTAACCGTCACGCCCACCACTTGCGCATTCTTCCGATTCGTTTCCCGGCAGTTGGTGTGATTTATTTTCAACAAGGGTAGGACTACAGGGCACTTCTTCTTTTTCTTTCCCTTTTTCTCTTCTTCTTTTCTGTTTTATCACACGCTATGTTTGGGCACGCCAAATTGATCAACCAGATAGTTTCATTCACCCAATCCTGGTCCTTCTTTCAATGTAATACTGTGTATCCTGTCGCTATTAGACATTTATACCGCATTGTATTATTTCACAGATTCCCCTGACGAAGGGCATTATTCATAGCCCGAAATGCATTGGGACGCCTTATACAACAGTGCTGTTTCAACTTAGATGTTTGTGAATTTATAACAACATCATGTGAATTTGAATAAAAGTATTAATGAACCAAGAATCGACTTAAAGTAAATGTGCTGAAATGGAAAAACATGCATGAGTACTATGTTTACCTGTAATGAACCAAAGTTGAACATAATTTACATTCCCTAAACTTAGATTTACACTCACAAGGAGTGAATAACGCAGTGCATCAGTATCCTGGACAGTGTCCAGGAATTTTTTCCACTTTGAGAACAAAGGTCTTAGCAGGACCTCCTTATCTGTTGCACGCAGTGTCAAGTCGTTTAATCTTGTTTAAATGAATTGATACCGATGATTATTTAGATTACTGAGTGCAAACGCTGCTGCGCCAATCTTCTTAAATCCCAGAGAGGACATGGTTGTCTCTAGGGAGCTAGCTGCTGGCTGTTTCTTTTCTTTGTCCCAGTGAAAATTAAAGTCTCCTGTAACTATGACATTTCTATATCTGGAACACATGTCAGACACAAAGGTCATAAAGGAGTCATTAAAGCCTGGGGTGGCGTTGGGGGGGCGATAAACTGTGAGAACTGTAACACACATGTAATCAAACATGATTTTTATCGCCAGCAAGTCGGCCAGATCCACTGACTCAGCCAGTATTTTGGTCACTGCTAGATGTCTCTTGAATATTATTGCCACTCCTCCCCCTCGGGTGTTCCCTGTGCGATTCTGCCAATGGATGTCATAGTTTATAGGGACGGCGGCTATGATGTCTGGTAGGGAGCTGTCCCCCATCCAGGTCTCGGTCAGGGTCAGGATGTCAATGTCTTCGCCTTGCAATAGAGTGAAAATCTCAAGACTATGACAACATAGTGAACTAGTGTTTAGACTAACCAGCTTTAGGGTATGCGGGGGGGCTGGGGACCTACCTATCTGCGGTGCCTGGATGGACAATTCCTCTACACGAGTGAGTGTAGCCAGGTCTAGAGATATTGTGTCCTCATTCAGTTGACGGATTTCCTCCCCAGAATAAGTAATCTGTTTGGTGAGGGTCCCTGCCCCTGCGCCCGTCCATGCGCGGACGGGCGCAGACGGGCAGGACTCTGGCACGACTCCGGCACAGACCCGGCGCGACCGCTGACCGCGTCCGCTGCGCGGAGACATGGCCGACCGTTTTTATAGTGGCAACTACAGCCCAACCAAAGATGGCCGCCACGTAATCCGGGACCCGGGGCTTCACCAGCCCTGCCGAGCGCCTTAGGATCGTGGGAAGAGGAAAGTGATAATCCTCAAACTATAGCGCCAGTTCCCCAGGTAGAAATATGGTTTCCCCAAAAATACGAGTGGGAGAAAGTGCAATTGTGCAAAGCAGCGAGGGGTTTCTAAAAAGGGGTCGGACACAAGGGAGAATACAATGTTTAAAAGTAGCACAGGTAAAATAAGCGATCCGCCCGATTTCAATCTCGGGGGTGTAGTAAAGCGATCTCTCGCGTTTAGGCTCCCGCCTCCCCTTTTATAGTGGCAACTACAGCCCAACCAAAGATGGCCGCCACGTAATCCGGGACCCGGGGCTTCACCAGCCCTGCCGAGCGCCTTAGGATCGTGGGAAGAGGAAAGTGATAATCCTCAAACTATAGCGCCAGTTCCCCAGGTAGAAATATGGTTTCCCCAGAAATACGAGTGGGAGAAAGTGCAATTGTGCAAAGCAGCGAGGGGTTTCTAAAAAGGGGTCGGACACAAGGGAAAATACAATGTTTAAAAGTAGCACAGGTAAAATAAGCGATCCGCCCGATTTCAATCTCGGGGGTGTAGTAAAGCGATCTCTCACGTTTAGGCTCCCGCCTCCCCTTTTATAGTGGCAACTACAGCCCAACCAAAGATGGCCGCCACGTAATCCGGGACCCGGGGCTTCACCAGCCCTGCCGAGCGCCTTAGGATCGTGGGAAGAGGAAAGTGATAATCCTCAAACTATAGCGCCAGTTCCCCAGGTAGAAATATGGTTTCCCCAGAAATACGAGTGGGAGAAAGTGCAATTGTGCAAAGCAGCGAGGGGTTTCTAAAAAGGGGTCGGACACAAGGGAGAATACAATGTTTAAAAGTAGCACAGGTAAAATAAGCGATCCGCCCGATTTCAATCTCGGGGGTGTAGTAAAGCGATCTCTCGCGTTTAGGCTCCCGCCTCCCCTTTTATAGTGGCAACTACAGCCCAACCAAAGATGGCCGCCACGTAATCCGGGACCCGGGGCTTCACCAGCCCTGCCGAGCGCCTTAGGATCGTGGGAAGAGGAAAGTGATATGCAAAGAGGGCCCCAAACCGCTCGCTATCGCCTACAAGCTGTTGCTAACTGCTGTTAGCGACAGCTTCCTAATAGGGTGATAAAATTATCGCTGCTTTGCGGCCGAAAACAGCCCCAAAAGCGGTGATAATCTCATATCGCACACCTTGATAATATTCCCCATATTTCCTTCAGTATTTTGAACAACTATATGCTGGTGTATTTAGATGACATTTAGATTCTTCTAAAGACTTTAACACTCATCAAGAATAGGTCATCTCAGTTCTAAATTATCTACAACACCACTTGCATAGCGATCTTTAAAACATTGGATTTTGAAAGGACTAACATTGAATATTTAAGTTACTTGTTATCTGATCAGCGTTTGGCCATGGATCCCAATAAGGGCGCCCCTATTTTGGACTGTCTATCCCCTACATCCATCAAACAGGTTTAATTTTCTTAGGATTATCACATTTTTAAAATCAGTTCATTTCCGACTTTGCACATACAGCGTGTCATATTTCCCATACTCTGATAGACAAGAGTCTATCGTATGGATTTTGATGTACTCCAGAAGCAGAAGAAGATTTTAGAGAACTTAAGAAGGCTTTTACCCAAGCTCATATTTTACAGCACTCAGATCCCACCAATTAATTGTCCTGGCTGACGCTTTAGGCTGTGGGGGTGACTTCAAATCCAAACTGATGCTGGCCTGGAACACCCAATCTCCAACCTGTCTCATGTGAAGTCATCTTGCGAGCAGAACTATTCAGTTTTAGAAAAGTAATGGTTAGTCATTACAGAAACCTGCATGGAAACATTTGTAAATGAGATCTGGGGAACCTTTAAAGTAAGAATTAATCAACCATAGAAATGTAAAATTTCTCCAAACCATGCATGCAGTGTTGCAACAATAAGCTATTTCTTTTCTCAATATGACTTTTCAATTACCTATTTTCCCAGTTAACAAACTAGTCTGGCTGATGCCCTTTTCTATAAAGCACTCTTCTGGGGTGGAACCTGAAGGATTCACTCCTCTACTGCCAAATGAAGTGTTGCCCGTGGTCCGCTCTTTCCTCCAAGGAGTTCTTGATTCACTCACTGACGCTGCCCTGGGATTACTCCCGGACCTAGGGCCTCATTTATGAAAAGTGACGCATCGCTGCGTGAAAGCAGCGATGCGTCACTTCTCAGTGCGCACTCCTTGCGACATTCCTGATGCGTCATATTTAATGTATGACGCATCATGTTGCAAGGAGTTACAGATATGTCAGTATTTCTGACGTATCTGTAAGCGCAAAAGTGACGCATTGCTGGAGTGTGTCACAAAAGTGACGCAACTCCAGCAATGCGTCCTTTCACATGGGGCAAGCCCCATGTGAAAGGGCCTGCGTCAGTCTTACGCCTGCTGTGAGGCAGGCGCAAGATTTTGACGCAACGGTGTCCAAAAGTGACGCAATGAAATCTCATAGATTTCACTGCGTCACTTCTACGACCCTTGCTTGCGTCAATACGCCCCCCTTGCATACATTATACCTGGCGCAGGTATAATGTGGCGCAGGGGTTTACAAAGTGACGCATCTACTTAGATGCGTCACTTTGTAAATATGGCGGAACAAGGTGCATTTTTTACGCCACTGGTGCGTCACAAAAAGTGATGCACCGGCGGCGTAAAAGTGACGCACAGCCTCATAAATGAGGCCCCTAGTTTTGTTTTGATCCGTATTTGCCAGAAGCAGTGCACAGAAACCATCATTAGCACGCAGTGAGATGAGACTACATTTGCATGGAGGGCCGTCCCGCAGTATTGCAGGGTCTTTAAGAAGGAGCTGCAGGGCCAGAGACCTGTCCGCTCCCCAGACCAAAGCCCTGCTGACGCTGCACCATTTCCTGGACTCCCCTCCTCCTTGTGCTCAGCACCCTCTGTGCAGGTCGAGATAAACCAACGCAAACGTTGAAGTTACATTACAAAAGTTTTTTTTTCTTTTGTCTGGCTTCTTTGTTGACTTGTTTTCCATTGTTTCAGGAGCCCGGGCAGACCCAGCACTGACGCAGCCTTCCTCGGCCTCGGTGGTCCCTGGGCAGGATGTCCATCTGTCCTGTACTCTGGCCTCAGGTTACCGGTTAAACGACTATTGGGTGCGGTGGTACCAACAGAAACCTGGCAGTGCCCCGAGCTTTGTGCTCATTTACCGTTCCAGCAGCAGTCAGGACAGGGGGCCCGGTGTCCCGGACCGGTTCTCTGGCACCGATGGCACATCTAGCAACCTCTGGAATCTGGTCATCACCGGGGCCAGGCAGGAGGACGATGCTGATTACCACTGTCAGACGCATGATGGGGGCACAAACCTACACAGTGAGACAAGCAGGCAGGAAACTGAGGCACAAACCTTTGTTATCTTACAGCTTGGAGCCTGCATGCTTCAGTGACTCCTGGTTTCCATGGAGACACAGCAGACAGCACCCTGTAGTACACAAGGCAGTGCACATCTGGCCCTCATTGGTGGTTTTCTGATGTAGATTTGCATGCAAGAAACGATTCCCTGAAAATACTGTATTTGAAAAGTTCATTTCAGAATAAATTATGTTATGGAAGTTTCGAAGTGAAATACAAGGTGAGCCCTGTTTATGAGCTCCCCTGAAGCTGTATTTAAATCCCCTTACATCCCAGCTGTACCATCTCCCGCATTCCAGCAGTAAACTGCAAATTGAAGCGTCGCAGCCTCACAGCAGTGTTGGATGGGAGCGGGAGCGTTCATTTTGTGTCACCAGAGCAATGTTCACTGTAGTGCGAGGGTCTGAGAAGACAACAAAAGCAAGTACGTGTGTTGAGGAGTTTCTGTTGGCCTGTGGGAAGGCTGGGAGTATGTGTGGCGCCCATGAATCCTTGACTCTAAAGCCGAGTTACATAGCCAGGGAAGCTGGACTTTTGAATTTAGACTGGAAGGCAAAGGCCCAGGGCATGTTTGCAAGAAGAACTAGCAAGACAAGTTCAAAATTAAAACAATGATTTTGGTTCTGAGAGGGAGTAGATAAAATCATTTTTCAACTCTAGAAGACCAAGACAATGTGCTGAACATCCCGGAGGAAGAAGCAAACTAGGCAGACAGTGAGCCTTAGAAAAGTTAGACATTCTTTAGGTCTAAACTTAGACTTTTGGTTCAAGTTTAACTTTGTGGTTATAAAAGACTTTATTGAATGATTAATTACAACCTTTGCAACATAAGAAAATGGCATCAAATCCCAGTTTATATGTTCAATAAAGGTGCCTCCTTTTAAAATACATACTTAAAACAATAGGAGTTAAAAATCATTGAGACATATAAAGTGGCCAGTTTTACATGTTACTAACACGGTGGTGCTAAAAGGCACAGTGCATACATGTAAAAAGTTACAAACCGTGGAGTTTACATTGTTACTGTAATAGTAGAGTAGGACAGGATTATGTAAAAGGCTGATAGGAAGAAATAGGCACCTGCTCTAGGGCGGTGCGACCGGTGCCACCACACCAGGTGCTGACTTCACACGGGGGCGCCTGTTTGGTGTTTGCTAGTTTATATTGTGCTTAAAAGCACCTGCTGCTTCGTTAATGACCTCTAGCAATGTTCGGGCAGCAATTAAAATGTCAAGAAAACTCCGGTGATTAATGTTCTTCCTTCTTCCAGGCGAGATCGGAGTTTTGTCTAATCGAAGTTTTGACTCCTGGAAGTTTAGAATCATGGGGCCCGATTCACAGAACTAACTTAAGACAAAATCCTAAACTTACTACTTTTGGTATTCACGGAAGTTAGGATTTTGTCTTAGGTTTGTCTTAAGACAGACTTAAGATAGACTTAAGACAGACTTAAGTTAGGATTTTGTCTTAAGCCTGTCATAAGTCTGTCTTAAGACAAACTTAAGACAAAATCCTAACTTCTGTGAATACCAAAAGTAGTAAGTTTAGGATTTTGTCTTAAGTTAGTTCTGTGAATCGGGCCCATGGTAAGGTAGCACAGAGGGTTAATATGCTTACTGCAAAGGACATGTACCATGCATATAAAAAAATGAGTGTAAAGCAAACAGATCAGTGGGTACTTCTTTTGTCAGAGACTTCTTTTATTTAGTTGCAGTTTACAGTGAACTATTAACTATTAACCCAGCGCCGGTACACTCTACGAAGTAGCCGCGCACTCTACAAATACCCCATAACATACCCACTGTCATCAAAGAACTTACTGCGTGCAGACTTTAAGGTAAATCAATCAATCAATCAAGAAAGCTTTATTCGATTGTAAGCAAACAATAATAAAAGCACAATGGCAGTATTTCATAACTGTTAAAATTCATATAAAATACATTTAAACAACTTAATAAAACATTATTAAACATGACACTCTTTCCTGAGATTCATAAAAAAGAGATATTAAATGACCGTCCTAAAAACAATATGTACATTGTCTAGTTGTTGTAGTGCCAGAAGAGCAGATCGACATTGGCAAAGCCCAAACCGTTTTACCACAGGGACTATACTCGTTCTTCTGGTATTAGAGCAATATTTGCAAAAAAGGATAACGTGAATCGAGGTCTACTCGGAGCTTTTATCGCAAGGGCACAACTGTAAAGTTTGGGACCAGTCATTCACTTTGGGCAGGGTAACTAATCTGTAAAATATTCCCAAGCGGAAGCGTGTTAAAAGGAACCTGTCGAAATCGTTGAATGTTAAAAGTGGTTAAAATCAGTTGATTTTGCACAACTGTAGGTTTTACAATTTCATTTGACAGTCTAGCAGAATCAAGTAGAGACAAGCCCTTTCATTTTAGTTCCTTACTGGTTATTTCCTTGATGGTACTGGGGTTGGTATAATACTGTGGGTGGTCGAGATCTTGGAAAAACCTTTGAACATAGCTTATCCAAGGAATCTTCAGGGCCCTATTGAATTTCAAAACGTCCAGAATAATATCTCTGTTTAGTTTTGTCTCATCCTTTGTCCAGAGTCTATGCTATAACAGCCAAGCCCAAGTTTTATTAGATCTGAAACAAAAGAGAGCCCCAACTCCGTGTTACTTATGCTTGCGGAGGTACCCTTAGGGACAGATAAGATATATTTTAAAAAAGAGTTTTCTACTCTTTGAATGGGGAGCAAATCAACAGAGACCCAAACCCCGGTCCCATAGATTGCAGCTGAGACACACTTAGCTCTATATATTTTGATGAGCGCCTCCGGTGTTCTTTTCCCACGTTTAATCGCAAAAGCTTTAAGGGCAGATGTGGTGCGCATTAGTGCCCATTTTTTGCCCGCTACCGCCTGTGACCAGAAGTTATTATTGGCAAAATGAATGCCCAAATATGAAAATTTCTTAGTGACCCCTATCTTTTGTCCAGACACAAACATAATTTTAGGTTTTTTAATGCTAGAGCCACAGCGCAAAGTGAAGGTCTTAGAAGAATTAGTTCTTAGACCTCTCTCATACAAAAATTTGGAAAAGCTCTCCAAAACTCTCTGCAGCCCTATACTGGTACAGGACATCAGTACAGCATCATCTGCGTATAATAAGGCTGGGATAGGTCGTCCTGCCACTTGGGGAAAATCATGATTATCTTTTAAAAGAGCCTCTCCCAAACCATTTATGTACAAGTTAAAAGGAAACTGAGAAAGGCCACAACCTTGCCCGACTCTGCTTTTGATTGGGACGGGAGCTGAACGTTCCCCCTGGAGGCTGCAGCGCACTCGTGCATTAGCATCGCTAAAAAACCGTTTAAGAAAATAAATAATCAGTGAATCAACTCCCATCATATCTAAGGTTGACTAAAGTTTATCATGGATCACGCAATCAAATGCGGCTGTGAGGTCAACGAAAGGTAAAAATAGGTTCCCCACCTTGGCCCTAGTATATTTTCCGACTAAAAGAGACAGGTGCAGGCCCTGCTCAACGGTACCTACAGCTGCTCGAAAGTCGTATTGTAGGTCCGACAGGACAGTTTTCCTCCGCCCATACTTGGAGGCGTTCCAGTATTATTCTGCCTACTACTTTTGTTATAGCGTCTAATCATGAAATGAGCCTATAACATGTCGGGTCCTGTCTGTCCCCCTTTTTAAAAATGGGGACAATAGTTGATTCTACCCATGTGGGTGGGAAGTCTGCTTCACAGCTGGCATTTAAAACTTGCATCAGATAGGTCCCCATAGTATAGTATTGGATTTAAACACGTCAATTGGTGTCCCGTCGGGACCAGGTGCCTTACCACCCTTACTTACAGACAGGGCCAGGTCTACTTTATCCAAAGTAAACATTAGCGCTTTTGCTTGGGAGAGGGAGTTCAAGTTACAGACATCCTGGTTGGGGCGGTCCGTCACAATAGAGTTGCCCGTGCCCTGTTAAACCTTGGTGAAATGATTAATCCATTGCTCCTCAGTTATTGCTATTTCAAGTGATGGACTGTCCTCTCTAGTCAGGAAAGGGGCCGTAACCACTTTCCAGAAGGCCGTGCTGTCATTAAATATTGACGCGGTAATTAATGCATCCCACAACTCCTTCTTGATAGTGGCCTTCCAATCCCTGAGTGCTAATTTATATGCATCTCTGGACGCCTTTACTTCAGTGCTATTCCTTGGGATTTTATGTAATGCCTTTTTCAGATGAGAAATAGCTTGTGTGTACCTGGGGTCAAACTAACCTTTATTACGGCCCTTGAAATTACAACGTTTGGTTAAGGATTCTCTAAAGGCATTCGTGATGGCCTGAAATGAAGCTAAGACTACTTTTGGGGTGGCTTTGTCACTCAGGCACATCTCTACCGCTGGTTTAGTGTTGCCCAGTACTGATTTGACGAGAGCGTCTTGATCCACCATTGTCCATCGCAAGGAATACCCATTGGTGCTCTTTATAGCTAAATTACCTAACAGGTGATTATTCTTTTCCGATCTTGAAATAGTATTGGACGGGAGTGAGAATGCTAAGCAAATAGGGAAATGATCGCTAAGGGGGTGATCAGACACATAGAAGGAGTGGAGAATATGGGCGTGGCTATTGGAGACTAAGACATAATCAATGGTGAAGCAAAAACCCCACCCATTGAATGTGTGGGGCATTTGGGCGGGGATTTGGCACATTTCATTAGCAAATCCCAAGTCAAGGGTGAAAATAAGCTCATTAAATTGTTCCCCCAAAACTGAATGTCAAAAATGGGATATGCATGCCCCTTCATCGTTTAGCACTTCACATAGTTTGTCCCCAGCATTCGCACATAAAGTACAATTAAAATCACAGGCCAAAACCAACATTGAATCTTTACTACTACCTACATTTTTTTAATGTTTTTAACAGGTTATGAATCACAGCTTTCACATAATCAGAGGGAATATTATTATATAGATTAATAACTACAATTGAATGCTTAGAGCCTAGGTCCAGTTTAACTAGTTGGAAAAACTAATTGTGTGCATACAATGTTATGTTTTTAGAGTTAATAGTGCACAATATATATATATATATATATATATATATATATATATATATATATATATATATATATATATATATATATATCAGAAGAATCACCACTCCCATTACAGAAGGTGAGAGGCCACAACAGGGGTCAGCAGGGAAAGCTTTAATTGAAAACAGCATAGGCATGATGCATTTCGGCGTCTGTAGCCTTCGTCGGATGCCGCTGTATGACTGCTAGTGTATCCGCCCACGCCTTAAGTGTCCTGTGCTCGCGGAGGTAGGAGGTTCAAAGTTCAGCCCCCTGATAACATGTCCGCGCTGCCACTGCTCCCAAGTAAGACTCCAGTTCCCAGAATGCAGTATATTGTGGGCTGTGGGTGCAGTGAGCAGAGTTGGTAGGGAAGGCGCGTTGTGTGGAAATTAGGCAGTAGTGAAGATGTTCAGCCTCCCTGGGTCCCCTAACTCCCAACCTGCGTCACCGATGGTACAGCCGGGCCATGAGTCGCGATGCCGGTGTGCAAATACGACTCCTCATGAAGTCACGAGCTGCTGCTAGCAGGGTCCCTGGCGTTATCGGCAGCGTAGGCGGGCAGGAGATGGTCCAATTCCTTGGATAATTAAGTAAAGCTGGAACAGCTGGTGCCAGAGTCTCCTGCCACAGTGAGGGAGCCGGGCCTCTGACGCGCCACTGGCAGACGCGTGGGATATGAAGTATCAGAAGAATCACCACTCCCATTACAGAAGGTGAGAGGCCACAACAGGGGTCAGCAGGGAAAGCTTTAATTGAAAACAGCATAGGCATGATGCATTTCGGCGTCTGTAGCCTTCGTCGGATGCCGCTGTATGACTGCTAGTGTATCCGCCCACGCCTTAAGTGTCCTGTGCTCGCGGAGGTAGGAGGTTCAAAGTTCAGCCCCCTGATAACATGTCCGCGCTGCCACTGCTCCCAAGTAAGACTCCAGTTCCCAGAATGCAGTATATTGTGGGCTGTGGGTGCAGTGAGCAGAGTTGGTAGGGAAGGCGCGTTGTGTGGAAATTAGGCAGTAGTGAAGATGTTCAGCCTCCCTGGGTCCCCTAACTCCCAACCTGCGTCACCGATGGTACAGCCGGGCCATGAGTCGCGATGCCGGTGTGCAAATACGACTCCTCATGAAGTCACGAGCTGCTGCTAGCAGGGTCCCTGGCGTTATCGGCAGCGTAGGCGGGCAGGAGATGGTCCAATTCCTTGGATAATTAAGTAAAGCTGGAACAGCTGGTGCCAGAGTCTCCTGCCACAGTGAGGGAGCCGGGCCTCTGACGCGCCACTGGCAGACGCGTGGGATATGAAGTATCAGAAGAATCACCACTCCCATTACAGAAGGTGAGAGGCCACAACAGGGGTCAGCAGGGAAAGCTTTAATTGAAAACAGCATAGGCATGATGCATTTCGGCGTCTGTAGCCTTCGTCGGATGCCGCTGTATGACTGCTAGTGTATCCGCCCACGCCTTAAGTGTCCTGTGCTCGCGGAGGTAGGAGGTTCAAAGTTCAGCCCCCTGTTAACATGTCCGCGCTGCCACTGCTCCCAAGTAAGACTCCAGTTCCCAGAATGCAGTATATTGTGGGCTGTGGGTGCAGTGAGCAGAGTTGGTAGGGAAGGCGCGTTGTGTGGAAATTAGGCAGTAGTGAAGATGTTCAGCCTCCCTGGGTCCCCTAACTCCCAACCTGCGTCACCGATGGTACAGCCGGGCCATGAGTCGCGATGCCGGTGTGCAAATACGACTCCTCATGAAGTCACGAGCTGCTGCTAGCAGGGTCCCTGGCGTTATCGGCAGCGTAGGCGGGCAGGAGATGGTCCAATTCCTTGGATAATTAAGTAAAGCTGGAACAGCTGGTGCCAGAGTCTCCTGCCACAGTGAGGGAGCCGGGCCTCTGACGCGCCACTGGCAGACGCGTGGGATATGAAGTATCAGAAGAATCACCACTCCCATTACAGAAGGTGAGAGGCCACAACAGGGGTCAGCAGGGAAAGCTTTAATTGAAAACAGCATAGGCATGATGCATTTCGGCGTCTGTAGCCTTCGTCGGATGCCGCTGTATGACTGCTAGTGTATCCGCCCACGCCTTAAGTGTCCTGTGCTCGCGGAGGTAGGAGGTTCAAAGTTCAGCCCCCTGATAACATGTCCGCGCTGCCACTGCTCCCAAGTAAGACTCCAGTTCCCAGAATGCAGTATATTGTGGGCTGTGGGTGCAGTGAGCAGAGTTGGTAGGGAAGGCGCGTTGTGTGGAAATTAGGCAGTAGTGAAGATGTTCAGCCTCCCTGGGTCCCCTAACTCCCAACCTGCGTCACCGATGGTACAGCCGGGCCATGAGTCGCGATGCCGGTGTGCAAATACGACTCCTCATGAAGTCACGAGCTGCTGCTAGCAGGGTCCCTGGCGTTATCGGCAGCGTAGGCGGGCAGGAGATGGTCCAATTCCTTGGATAATTAAGTAAAGCTGGAACAGCTGGTGCCAGAGTCTCCTGCCACAGTGAGGGAGCCGGGCCTCTGACGCGCCACTGGCAGACGCGTGGGATATGAAGTATCAGAAGAATCACCACTCCCATTACAGAAGGTGAGAGGCCACAACAGGGGTCAGCAGGGAAAGCTTTAATTGAAAACAGCATAGGCATGATGCATTTCGGCGTCTGTAGCCTTCGTCGGATGCCGCTGTATGACTGCTAGTGTATCCGCCCACGCCTTAAGTGTCCTGTGCTCGCGGAGGTAGGAGGTTCAAAGTTCAGCCCCCTGATAACATGTCCGCGCTGCCACTGCTCCCAAGTAAGACTCCAGTTCCCAGAATGCAGTATATTGTGGGCTGTGGGTGCAGTGAGCAGAGTTGGTAGGGAAGGCGCGTTGTGTGGAAATTAGGCAGTAGTGAAGATGTTCAGCCTCCCTGGGTCCCCTAACTCCCAACCTGCGTCACCGATGGTACAGCCGGGCCATGAGTCGCGATGCCGGTGTGCAAATACGACTCCTCATGAAGTCACGAGCTGCTGCTAGCAGGGTCCCTGGCGTTATCGGCAGCGTAGGCGGGCAGGAGATGGTCCAATTCCTTGGATAATTAAGTAAAGCTGGAACAGCTGGTGCCAGAGTCTCCTGCCACAGTGAGGGAGCCGGGCCTCTGACGCGCCACTGGCAGACGCGTGGGATATGAAGTATCAGAAGAATCACCACTCCCATTACAGAAGGTGAGAGGCCACAACAGGGGTCAGCAGGGAAAGCTTTAATTGAAAACAGCATAGGCATGATGCATTTCGGCGTCTGTAGCCTTCGTCGGATGCCGCTGTATGACTGCTAGTGTATCCGCCCACGCCTTAAGTGTCCTGTGCTCGCGGAGGTAGGAGGTTCAAAGTTCAGCCCCCTGATAACATGTCCGCGCTGCCACTGCTCCCAAGTAAGACTCCAGTTCCCAGAATGCAGTATATTGTGGGCTGTGGGTGCAGTGAGCAGAGTTGGTAGGGAAGGCGCGTTGTGTGGAAATTAGGCAGTAGTGAAGATGTTCAGCCTCCCTGGGTCCCCTAACTCCCAACCTGCGTCACCGATGGTACAGCCGGGCCATGAGTCGCGATGCCGGTGTGCAAATACGACTCCTCATGAAGTCACGAGCTGCTGCTAGCAGGGTCCCTGGCGTTATCGGCAGCGTAGGCGGGCAGGAGATGGTCCAATTCCTTGGATAATTAAGTAAAGCTGGAACAGCTGGTGCCAGAGTCTCCTGCCACAGTGAGGGAGCCGGGCCTCTGACGCGCCACTGGCAGACGCGTGGGATATGAAGTATCAGAAGAATCACCACTCCCATTACAGAAGGTGAGAGGCCACAACAGGGGTCAGCAGGGAAAGCTTTAATTGAAAACAGCATAGGCATGATGCATTTCGGCGTCTGTAGCCTTCGTCGGATGCCGCTGTATGACTGCTAGTGTATCCGCCCACGCCTTAAGTGTCCTGTGCTCGCGGAGGTAGGAGGTTCAAAGTTCAGCCCCCTGATAACATGTCCGCGCTGCCACTGCTCCCAAGTAAGACTCCAGTTCCCAGAATGCAGTATATTGTGGGCTGTGGGTGCAGTGAGCAGAGTTGGTAGGGAAGGCGCGTTGTGTGGAAATTAGGCAGTAGTGAAGATGTTCAGCCTCCCTGGGTCCCCTAACTCCCAACCTGCGTCACCGATGGTACAGCCCGGCCATGAGTCGCGATGCCGGTGTGCAAATACGACTCCTCATGAAGTCACGAGCTGCTGCTAGCAGGGTCCCTGGCGTTATCGGCTATATATACATACAAAGACCACCCTTGGCCCTACCACTCAAGCTGCTAACTGCTGGTGTATGATAGGTCCTAGAGCCATTCAGATGGACAGGCTCCTTGCTCCAGCTCTCCTGGAAACACAGGCTCTCAAACTGGTTAATCAATTCTCCCATATAGGATTATTTATTTTAGAGGATATGCCAGCAATATTCCAAGAGATAACTTTGCAAAGGTCAGATTTACTTCTCACTGAGGGTATAACTGCATCTGTCCTAGTTGCAACCTCAATGATGTTGTTAGGGGGTGGAGAAATAACTAGGGGGTCAAGAGGATCATAAAATGATCTAATATTCCCTTCTTGCTCTTGTTGAACTGCTAAACTATCACAAGGCATGGGACTACTGGGGGGCTGACCAATAAAAGTCCTCACTATGGGCATATGTAGGTAGCCATTTGTGAATCGCAAACGCTTAGATTCTGTGAATTTATGCGTTTGCGAATGCAAATCCGTGAAATGGTATGTAAGAAAGAAAAGTAGCATACAAAATAGCTAATCGCAAAATTTGCAATTAGCAAAATTGAGAAAAACTGTTTTGCGAATAAATATGCGAATTCGCAAATCTGCGTATCGTTAATTGCGTGAATCGCAAATATCGTTACGCAAAATGCGAATCCGCAAAATCATATGTAGCAAAAATTCACAAATTGCGATTTCACGAAAATCGCAATTTTGCATTTCACAATTACCACCAACTCTGGCCAGGTGGTAACCAGGTGCAACCTATATAAAGTGGCCCATGATGCATCTGTGGTTTCTCACAATGGCTGGGCTCTATGTTATAGCCAGGAGGCTGCATATTCGTGAGGATGAAGAGAGATGGAGACGCCAGGAGAGGATTTACAGAGCACGCATCACCCTCTTCCAACGCACTGTGGAGGACATCCATGTGCAATATAGGCTGCATCCAGACAGTATTCTGGAGTTGATAGAGGAGCTCACACCCATGCTTCAGCACCCCACACACAGGGCCCACACCATTCCTCCACACATTCAGGTGTTGTGCTCACTGCACGTCCTATCGTCAGGCAGTTTCCAGGGGGTAATTGCCACAGTGGGAGGGGTGTCCCAGATCGCACTCTCGCGTTTCTTCCAGCAGGAACTTGATCAGACAAAACTTGATTTTTAACAATTTGCCCAATTTCCACATGTGATCGGCTGTGTAGATGGGACACATGTTGCACTCCCCCCCCCATCACACAAAGAGTATGTTTCAGAAACAGAAAGTCCTACCATTCAATCAACATCCAGGTAGTGTGCAATGCAAAACATCTCATTACCGATATTGTCTCAAAATTCCCAGGAAGCACCCATGATTCCTTCATCTTCAGACACTGTGCCTTACACCGCAGACTAAGTAATGGAGAATTTGGAGAGGGATACCTGCTAGGTAATTTCATGGCACACTCAAACATTATTGGGAATTACTACAACTTGCTGCATCTCACTAAACATATTTTTCTTACTCCCATGTAGGAGACAGTGCTTATGCTCTGCGTGAGTTCATTCTCACTCCCTACCTCAATCCTACCAAGGCAGCAGAGCGGAGATACACAACGCCCACAGATTAACAAGAGCCACTATTGAGAGAACATTTGGGATACTCAAGAGTCATTTCCAATGCATCCACAAGAGTGGAGGCACTCTTCAGTACAGTCCAGAAACATGCTGCAAAATAGTGGTGGCCTGCGCTATGCTCCACAACATTGCCATCAAGAAGGGCACCCCCCGTGGAACTGACTGACTCCGACACATCAGATGAGGAGGGACAAGCCCCCCAACGGAGGCGTGCAGGAGGAGCTGGGGCAGCTGCTGGGCGCATGCGACGTGATGACATCACACAAAATTACTTTTAGGTTAGAGAATACCCACAATGATTACTGTTGTTTGCAAAAAAACAAAATGTATTTCCTTAAATGCAGGAATAGTAATGGCACACAATGTGAGTGTAATTCAAAAACGTGCACCTGTTCTTTTCCACACAATTCCAATATGTCTTTCACTGAAGTCCTCATGGGATGTGTTTCTCCACAACATTCCATTGTGCATTATGTTGCCTCATGTACGGCGTGACGCCTTGATGTTGCAGCGTCACCCTGGTCTGTGTTTTCAGTGCAGTGCTCCACACCTCTTCCCTGATGCCCACTCCTACGCCTTTCAGCTGGTATTGGTGGAGTTGGTGTACTACGGCTCGATTGCCCATCTGTGTCAATGCTAGCTGGCATTACTATGCCCCCAGTTACAGCTGCACGTAGCTAGTCAAAAGAATGTGTGACCTGCACCAGGCTCCTAGCAATATCTTCACAGCAGTGTGTCATAGCATTTTGCATGCTGACTGTTCTCCTGCAAAGCATGGCTATTGATGTGGATTGTCGGCTCACAGCCTGGGCAAATTGGTCCAGCCGTGATGTGAGTTGTCGTTGCTCCTTGCGCTGGGCCTGGCTAGCAGCTCTGGTTTCATTTAAATGTGCCTCTGTTGTCGTAGCAATTCGCATGATGCCCACTCTCATCTCAGACATGTGCCTATTGTGCTGTCCCAGTTGTAGTTTAATTGATGCTATGCCTTTACTTTGCAGGTGCTGCACTTGAAGCATTTGTCCCTCCAGCCCTGCAAAAACAGACTCTGTAATTGTGGTGGAATTGCTGGTGTCCCTCCGTGCCCTCTGTGTGGCTCCACCGACAGTCACATTTGATGTAGTGGTTTGCATTGTGCCCTGAGAAGCCCTAGGCGATACATCAGCCTGTGGCTCATCTTCAGCATCTCTGGATCCTGAATTCATTTGGATTAATGCAGGTACAGTTTTGCACCTTTTTGTTGGTATTGCAGGTGTGTCAGTAGTGGCACTCTGATTCTCCAGCCCTGCCTGATCTTCTGCTGAAGCAGACACTTCCACTGGTGTGATAGTGGCTTGGGTAGTTGGTGTATCTGTTAAAACAAAACCACACATATGTTGTGTGTTTTAAAAAAAAATATTTTCATGGAGGTATAAAGTTTATTCAGACACTATGTACATGCCTGCTTGTATTTTTTGGGGTACTGTTCATTTTGTATTTGGAACTGTTACATACATGACCTTTGTCTGACTATCTGCCCCTATGTAGATGACATTTGACTACATTTCCCATAATGCTTCACTGGGTATTACTGTAATCATGGACGGATTCCTATTTGTGCATGCAATTTTTGGGGAATGAGTGGTATGGCAATGCATTGTGTGTTATAGGCATGCATCTTACCTTCAGTTGTGTCTCTGCCTTCAGAGCTGTCCAAGTCAGTCACGCCCGTCACTGCCTCTGGCCTTAGGGTTGTCTCCACCAACTCCTCCATGGGCGTTTGCTCTGGTGTTGTGGAGCTTCCACCTCCTGTTGTTTTGGCTTCTGCCAATCTCGTGGCAGCCCTCTCCTTCGACCTCTGCCTCATGTCATACCACCGCTTCCGGAGGACGTCGGTGGTTCAATGGGTAACACCAACGGCATTTACTTTGTCCTGATTTTCTCCCCATATCTTCCTCTTCCTTGCTTCAGGCACACGGAGTGAGGCTTTACCGAACAGAAGATCATGGCGCCTCACCACCTCCTCTGTTAGGACCTCTAACTCCCTTTCGGAAAATTTCAGGGCCCTTTTTCTGGGAACTTCCTCAGCCTGCTTCGCTCCACCTTCATTTTCAACAGCATTTGGATCCATTTTTGTAAGTTTGTGCTCTGATCAAGTAACACACACCCTCAACTCTGTCTCTCAGCCAGCAACTGACTCTGGGACAGGTGCAGGCAATTAGGTACAGCATGGAGACTCACACTTCCTGGTTGTGATGTCATCATCCTGCATCTGAATTGCACTTTCCCGTTTTTTGCGATTCCTTAATAGCGAATTCGCTAATAAGGAATCGCAATTTCAGTAATCGCATGAAAATTCTGTGAATTTTTGGGAATTTCTAAAAATTCGCAGAATTTAACCTACATACGATTTTGCGATTCGGAAAGTGCAATTCGCGAATAAAATCGCTTTTTCCGATTCGCAAAATCTGGATTACCTACATATGCCCCTATGAGGGCTAAAAAATTGCCACACACTAAACCGTTCCACTGCAGAGGTTACAGGGACTTGAATTACAGTATACAGTCAATCTATGTCCTCCAGTGAGCGCAGAGCATCAAAGCAATTAAACACAGGGATTGGGAATATGGGCTCCCTGAAGCTCCTCGAGTGGCCTCCCAAAGGAATAGTGCCTCGGAGTTCAAAGGGATGCAGTGGTTTATTGAAATAGCCCAATGGTAGGATATGTAAGTTGCTAGAGTTAGGGGTCCCTAAATTGCTTCTCTCCAGAATAGTGCACACCAAAAAAGATTAACTAAAAGTAAACAATGCATTCTCCTCCGAGGGTCTTCTTTGAGGGACCGACCCAACCTATTCTATGGGCCATTTTAAATTTGGAAAAGATAGGATTGCCTAAACCAGTTTTTTTGACCCAGGTAGTGTAGTGACTTGTTCTTTAACGCTGCCCAGTGTTCGAAGGTGTTGTGAGGTAAGAGGGGAACATTTGCCAGAACCACTGTATAAGGGGTGGCAGCTGGAGGTACGTTTAAAGTGGATGGAGGTTGGATAGGGGACTCGGAGTAGTACCTGAAGACAATACCTCTGTCACAGTCTTTCATCTGACTTGACAACCTAAGAGTCATGTCTCTGCTCACGGCATCAGAATAACTGCTGAGATGTTCTGCAGGGGTTTCTTTATGAGAGGGAGGCTGTCTAGTGCGAACAGGAGTCATTGCTACACATGAGTCTTTACGTTAAGCAGTGTTCTCGTTCTGAGGCTGCTCGTTGGTGGTTTTACAAGGATTACTAACCCCTGTGTCAACCTCTCTATTATTTGGGACATAGGAGCTCAGTGATGGTACAGGTAAGTGCATATGACTGATGTGTTACTCCACCTTAGCTAGCCTCGCTTCAACAGCAGATATTTTTAGCTGAATTTGTTCCAGAAGTGTTATTAATTATCATGATTTCAAGTCTACCCCAGAAGTTCCCGACTTGCAA
Organism: Lissotriton helveticus; assembly: GCF_964261635.1. Lineage (NCBI taxonomy): Eukaryota > Metazoa > Chordata > Amphibia > Caudata > Salamandridae > Lissotriton > Lissotriton helveticus. The sequence goes on from NC_136072.1 coordinate 1,118,146,951, forward strand.
CTTATCTGGAGATTTATCTAACACATTATAATTAAGGACAATCGTTTGGACCTCACTCTGCGCACTAGGGCTGACTAGGGTTTCCACAACCTTTTCATTAAGTCTCTGCCCGGGTTTTCTCTGCTTCCGAGTGGTCTTGGCTTTCCTATTTTTTAGATGGAGGCACCGCAGTGTGGGCTATCTTGGGCTTCATTTTTTGCCCTCTAGTGGTAACTGTGGGCCTGACCGGACTAGGTTCAGATTCAGTGGATGAGAAGGGCACAATATCTGCTGAGTGATCTTCTATGGCGTACTGAATGGAACCAGGCCGGGAAAAAGATGCATCAGTTTTAGGCAACATACAAGGTTCGGTAAGCACAGGCGTCATTGAACGTCTAGTGGGCGGTGGAATCGACTCCAGTGACAACCTCCTTTCTGTAAGTTTAATTTTGTTTAGTAGCACTGATTCTGCCCTCTGTAGGAAAGCGTCCAAAGTCCCTGTGGCCCCCTGGCCATGGAATACCCTTCGCTTGCTAATTTTTACCCGAAATATGGACAGATATTCGTCTGAAGTCTGAGTACCCAAAACAAATCACAAGTTAAGTAGTACAGACCTCAAGTTCAGGAGTTTACATGAATGGCCCAGCCCAGCCTCCTCCGCCTCTGACGGGCGCAGATGGGCCCGCACCAGGCCCGGGCTTTGCCCAGGCAGCGCCCGGGCACGCCCGCGCACGTCCTGTGCTGCAGGCGTGCGATGACGCCCAGAGCAGGTGTATGGCAATGCCTGCTGGGGCTTGTAGTTCTTGTGGTGCCGTTCCCCTCTCAGTGGGACCTGGAGGGCATACATGCCAACATTTCAGAAGAGCAAAGAGGGAGATTTAAAAAAAAAAAAAGATCGGGAGAATGGGGTCTTGAATCGGGTCACTGTCATGTTTGGGCTTTTGACGAGTGCTGCTGCAGGATTGGACATTTGAAACATAAATGCACGTTTTTTTCGCAATGGGAGGCATGGAGAGGGTGATCCAAGTGTTGTGCATTGGTCTGGCAGGTTGCTGGCAGTGCATGCTTCCACGACCCCCCCCTCCCCCCGAAACAGCTTCCTGTGCGAAGACAAACACAGACGCCCCCCCCTACTTCACAGGTTTTTAAAAGACCATTCCTTTGTTAATGACGCTTTGTTGGTGTTTCACCCCTTCTAGAGCCCCTGCATGGCCACTCTGACTATTGCTGGAAGAATTAGAACTTTACACAATACCAAGCCCTGTCAGCTGAAACCCCGAGGAATCGGGTTTTAGCTTGCAGGAATCGGGAGGCGGGAGACTAGCCTTGAAATCGGTAGTCTCACGCCTGAATCGGGAGGGTTGGCATGTCTGCTGGAGGGCTGAGCAATGATTTCCAAGCCGTTTCCCTAACGCCTGATGTCAGGATGGAGAGCAGGTAGGTAGTGAAGAACCGTTCCCCTCACGGCAGAGCCTGCAACCGGTAAGCGCGTCCCACGCTGCGGGAGGGGCGCTCGTGATTTAACGCGCTTCCTGGTGCTGCGATGACGCCCACAGCCGGCATCAGGCAATGCCTGCTGGGGATTGTAGTCCTTGTGGTGCCATTCCCCTCACGCTTGGAGCTGGAGGGCTGAGCGATTGGTTTTCAAGCCGTTTCCCTCTCGGTTGATGTCAGGATGGAGAGCAGGTAAGTAGTGAAGAGCCGTTCCCCTCACGGCAGAACCTGCAACCAGTAAGCGCGTTCACTCTGTCAATTGCCCCTGGTTTCCTCATGTCACCACACTCTTTTCTGGGCAGAATTTCAGTAGAAAAAACCTTCCCAGGCCCTATTTCCTCCAGTAAATCCCCTTAAATACACTTTAACAGTATCCAGCCTTTCATTTTCACCAGGTCATTCTTCCCTAGGTGTCTGAATAACACATTTGGACAATAACAGACACTCCAAGACAAGCTTCTTTCCAAATGTTCTTGTGTCCGCCTTATGTGCTGCCCACCGTATGAATGAGTGGCAGCAAATCCAAGTCTCAGTATGGTCTTACCTGGGAACCCCCATACAACATGGACAGATTGAGGTTATCCAGAGTGCCACAAAGCACGGAACTGGACAAATCGTTCCCTCTGATGCGAATTGCAAAAATGGAGAGCCCGATGTTCAAGGTATAGATTAGAGTATGGATTTTTCCCCCAGACATTCATTATTATAATGTTGCGAAAAGGGTTCACTTGGGTACAAATCCGTTCTTGTTATTAAAGAGAGCCACAATCCATTGTGTTACATTTTAAATTAAGAGTTTGTGCTTCTCCAGACCAAGTACTCTTCAACTATACTGACTACCAATATGGATGACATGTGAATTCACCCCTTATTGTCCTTTGTCTTAAGTAATACGCCCTATACACTGATTTACACACCTATGATTGATAGTCTCTGTGTAATGTGAGCATTATGTACAGTGCTTTGACACCCTTCACTTTTATGAGTGACGCTATAAAATGTATTAAATGCATCTGAGAGAGAGTGGTTATGGTGACTGTTGGTAGGGAGGGAATCAGTGGTGGAAGTGGTCATTGGGGGGCAACGGGGCGTTAAAAAACATTTTTGCTCTAGGCGCCACGAGTGCTAAAGCCGGCCCTGCCTGCTATATTTTCTTTTTCCTTAGGTTGAGTTAGACTCGGTCTGGGTCGAGGTCACTGGCTGATTTTACTGCAGCGCGGGGACACACTGGCATTAGTGTAACCACGGCGCTTTATAAATGGACATATTATTATTATTATTATTATGCATAACCCCATAGTATAAGATAGGGCGTGTCTGAGAGAGGAAGGTGGATATGAATGAATGACTACACATTTATATATAGCGCATGGCTACCCAGAGGTATCCCAGCGCATTAAACAACCTAGTCATTTCTCAACGACTCAGGCAAACAAGAAGGTCTTTAACAGTTTCCTGAACCTCAGATGGTTAACTTCGAGTCGGATGGCATCTGGGAGCTGGTTCCAAAATTTTGCTGCCTGTACGGAGAAGCGTCTGCCACCCATACGGGTCCTTTTGATCCTGGGGACCTTCAGAAGTTTCTTATTGCTAGACCTTAAGGTCCACGAAGTCTGATAGAGTTGAAACATAGGTTGAATCAGGGCAGGTCCGGAATCTGTAGTCGCCTTATGGGACATGGTCATTGCGTTGAACCATATCCTTTGTTGCACCGGCAATCAGTGAAGTTGGCGTACTGCTAGTCTAGCCGAGCTCCTCCGAGGAATGTCCAACAGCAGCCGGGCCGCACAATTTTGGACCGTCTGTAGGATCTTAATTGTTCCTTGTGGGGCACCCAGATAGACTGCGCTCGCGTAGTCCAACCGCGATAGGATCAGGGCCTGCACCAGAAGACGCCTAGCTTCAAACGGGAGGAGCTTAACAATCTTCCTTATTAATCACAAACAAATCAAAATAAGCTTTATTCGGTTTCTTTTGTTTGAGACCATAAAAGCAGCAAATGAAAATACATACATGTATAAATGACTCAGCAGATCATATACAAAATAAGAAGAATCCAACTATTAAAAACAACTAAAATCAAATTGACAATGTACGTGCAAAATCGAAAAAGGGTAGATGGTTAGTGGCACAAAGTTCTTAGAAGCCCCTTTCACCAAGAATTGTGGTTCAATGTCATTTGCATTTTGGGCGGATTGAGTCGGGGGCCAGGATAGAAATCATACAGGTCCCAGATGCAAATGGGGCAATCTCCCTCTTTAGGCAGAGAAGCTCGCAAATAGGGGACAATGTTCATACTCTTGAATTTAATTAAAATCAGGTCGCCCGGGATGACTTTGGGCGACGTGCCTAGCCACCCCACCCTCCTGACACTCAGGATTCCACCATCTAAAACAGATGGCAATGGTCTGTTTTGTTGTAGCCAGGACATGGTTTTATGTAACAGGTCTTGATGAGTTTCAAATTTACTCTGCCTAGATGCAGGGACCCCAGAGAGAACAGCCACATAGGGGGCGGCTTCTGGAGGTAAGTTAATCCGGAGTGCAGTCCTGGGAACTCTATGGGGTACAGGTACAGAGTTAAAAGTAATATTCCGGCTTCTAGGATTGGGTATAGACATAAGGGGTTCAAGAGTTTGAGCTTTCGTACTTGTCGTAGGCTTAAGCTTTTCATTTTTGCTGGGAAAAATGGGGTGGATGGGAGTAGCAGTTTTTTCAGTTGGAGTATAGCTCCTTAGTATAGTTTTTTCAATACTGGCCAACCTGTCTCCCAGGGCGTCGATTTTTGTGACCAGGGGTGATAAAGCAGATCTTAACAGTTGCTCTATCTGGGCCAGTAATGTCAATTGAAGTGGTGATACAGAGTCAGGTATTGTGTTCACGGTCTCAATCGGAAATAATGAAGGTAGATTGGAAGGAGATGATAAGGGGCTAGTGCACATTTTATCGGCATTAGATGAATTCCCAGTGTCATTGTCTTTTTCCACATCAGGATCTCTACTCACTATAGGGGGGGTAGACACATCCTGGGCGTAGTTCGTACCACACAAGGCATTCAACTCCTCCCAGATGGACATGTTGAGAGGAAATCAAAGAAAGGGTGCAATGAGAGTTCAAATAACAAGGATAAATAAATCAAAACAACCCGATACCTCCTCCTTCGTTGGAGCCAAATGGGGAGGCCCGTCCCGGCCTCCTCATGCCTCTGAGGGCCACAGAGGGCCCGCCCTTTGCCCGGGCTTAGCCCGGCGCTCCCGCGATGCTGAGGTAGCGTCTGACCTTTTGTAGCGCCTCCGGGCGCGATCCTTTCCGAAACCGGAAGTCCCCGCAAAGCTCTCTGGGAGCTGTAGTCTCTGGCCGCAGGATGGTGGAGGAAAACGGTGTGGAGACTACAGCGTCTGGCACCCAGGAGCGACCCCCGCAGGACAGCGTCTATCAGGGCAGCAGCAGGTAAGGTTAGCCCCCTTCCACTCCAGGAATGCCCCCCGCTCCACCGAGGGAGCGTCTGACCTTTTGTAGCGCCTCCGGGCGCGATCCTTTCCGAAACCGGAAGTCCCCACAAAGCTCTCTGGGAGCTGTAGTCTCTGGCCGCAGGATGGTGGAGGAAAACGGAGTGGAGACTACAGCGTCTGGCACCCAGGAGCGACCCCCGCAGGACAGCGTCTATCAGGGCAGCAGCAGGTAAGGTTAGCCCCCTTCCACTCCAGGAATGCCCCCCGCTCCACCGAGGGAGCGTCTGACCTTTTGTAGCGCCTCCGGGCGCGATCCTTTCCGAAACCGGAAGTCCCCGCAAAGCTCTCTGGGAGCTGTAGTCTCTGGCCGCAGGATGGTGGAGGAAAACGGCGTGGAGACTACAGCGTCTGGCACCCAGGAGCGACCCCCGCAGGACAGCATCTATCAGGGCAGCAGCAGGTAAGGTTAGCCCCCTTCCACTCCAGGAATGCCCCCCGCTCCACCGAGGGAGCGTCTGACCTTTTGTAGCGCCTCCGGGCGCGATCCTTTCCGAAACCGGAAGTCCCCGCAAAGCTCTCTGGGAGCTGTAGTCTCTGGCCGCAGGATGGTGGAGGAAAACGGCGTGGAGAGTACAGCGTCTGGCACCCAGGAGCGACCCCCGCAGGACAGCGTCTATCAGGGCAGCAGCAGGTAAGGTTAGCCCCCTTCCACTCCAGGAATGCCCCCCTTATTAATCTCATTAGGGCGTAACAGGTGGCTGCCACCTTACGGGATTGAACCAGGAAACCAAGAGTAGGGTCAAGCCAGACTCCTAAACTCTTAATCTGTTCCTTAGGGGGAGGGGGCTGGCCAAGACTGTTAGACCACCAGACATCCACCGCAGTGGGTGGGTTGTGCCCCAACAACATGACCTCGCTTTTTGAACCGTTCAACTTCAAGAAGGAAACATTCATCCAGTCAAGTACTTCACTCAGGCACACGGAAAGATTCTTACAGGCGGAGTCCTGCCCAGAAAGTGAGATTACTAACTGTGTGTCATCGGTATAGGTGACCAATTGCACCCCTCTGAGTAAAACCACCTCAGCCAAAGGCCTCATGAAGATGTTAAACATGGTAGGGCTGAGAGAGGAACCCTGGGGGACGCCGCACTGAAGGGGCATCTGGATTGAAATTGCTTCCTCCTCAACGACAGCGAAAGTTTTGTCGATGACGAAGGAGTGAAGCCACTTCAGTGCCACACCGGATACTCCAACGTCACTCAGCCTTTGAATCATGATGGAATGATTGACAGTGTCGAAGGCTGCGCCGAGGTCTAATAGGATGATAACTGCGCAGCTTCCAGCATCCACAATTTTTCTGGCTTCTTCGACCACTGCAATAAGGGCGGTCTCTGTGCCCTGTTTGAGCCTGAAACCCATCTGGGTGGGGTGTAAGTAGTTGGTTTATTCCAGGAAGGTGGCAAGTATAGTGTTCACATGCTTTTCAGCAAGCTTGCTAATGCCCGGCAGCAAGGATATGGGGCGATAGTTTGCCCAGTCCTTCGTGTCCAGAATAGGTTTTTTCAACAGAGCCTTCCCTCTCGCCTGTTTCCAAAGGGTGGAACAAGACCTGATGCCAAAGAGGAGTTAATTACCTCCTTAATGACTGGTGCCACTATCTCTGATACCTTCATTAGAATGGTAGGGGGGGCAGCATCAGCGGGGGACCCAGACTTAAGGCTTCCCATCAGTTGCTGCACCGTCGGACAGTCGAGCGGATGAAACTCCTCGAGCCTAGTCGTCCCTGCAGGGGGAGGAAGGGGTGGCACTGGGTCAGCCCGCTGAAATAAGGAATAAATGTCTGCCACTTTAGTAGCAAAAAAATTTGCTAATTCATCACAGCGTTTTTGTGCAAGTAGAGGGTCACTGAGGGGGCAGGGAGGGGTGACCAAGGATGTAAAAATGTTGAAGATTTCCCTCGGGGAGTTTGAGGCCAAAGCTATCTTTCCTTGATAGTAACTAGATTGGGTTGATTTTATTTTGGTTTTATAGGTCCGCAAAGCGGATCTATAGTTCTCTTTACTGGTCTCGGAATAGTCTTTCCTCCCTTTCCTCTCATGCTGTTTACAATTTAGTTTGAGAGATTTTAGTTCAGGAGTGTACCAAGCTTTTTTATTGCTGCCATTCCGATGGTAAAATTCAGTTTTTGGCAAGGTAGCATCAAGTGAAGACTCCAGCCAATTATTAAAAAGGGTGTTTGCCACCAGAGGGTTGGTGCTATCGGCCGGCACAGTCTTCTTCAGATTCAAACTCCAGTCCTCTATAGATAACTTGGATCAAATGCGGCACAATTTTTTGGTTATTGTAGCTGGGGGTGCCTGCTCATGGGGAGACCATGAGAAGGATAAGAGCGCATGATCCGACCAAGGGACCACCATGGACTTGTCAAAACTGAGATCAACGAGATTCGCGAAAAAGTGGTCAAGCGTATGTCCTGCTCTGTGCGTGGGGCCTTTGACAATTTGTTTTAAATGAAGTACTTCCAAGCCTGCCGTAAGATTCTGACAGGCGGGAGTGTCCGGGGTATCTAGGTGAATATTAAAATTTCCCAAAATGGAAAAGTTGGGAGGGGGGGGGGGGTGTAGTCGAAGGCAAGGGCCCGGTAGTGGCCTAATTATTTATCAGCCCTTCGCAACCAAGATCTGTGCCTCTATCATCCTAGAAAAACAATGAATGAATTTGACCAAGGCACAATTTAGAATGATATTTGATGGGTTGAAGCAGGCCATAACTGCTTCCCTACATGATCTTATATCTTTAGCAATCCTGCCCTCTAGAAGGGTGAGCCACAGGCACAATACATGTATTAGGTCCTCTTTTGATGATTACAGAACCAACACATTGCCTGATCCTTGCCCCTTTTCCAAGCTGGGAGATGACAGGCAATAGGGATTATCGTCATCCTCAGCTTCATGAACTATAGCTTTGTCCTTTCATTGTAGGGGTTATTTAAATAGCACTGAGGTTACAGTTGTTTATAAGTACATAGTGTCATCCAGCAGTGTTTCTGTGTTTCTGGTAAAGGTGACGGTCATAATGTTGGTGGTGTTAATGCTGGTGTCAGTTGAGAGAATAAGGGTGGGCATGACCGGAGCAATGGTGGTGGTAGCATTAGTGGTGAAGGAATATTGCAGCTGATAATGGCGGTGGTAGTGATGGCTTTGCTGGTAATAGTGTTAATGGTGTTGTATTAATGGTGGTGGCCATAGAAACAGGGATATTTAAGGTTGTGCCAAAGTCACTAATAATGAAGGTGGTGGTTGTAATTGAAGTGGTAATGGTGGTTCTTTAATGTTTGTGGTATTCATAGTTGTTTCAAAGGCTAAAATGGTACTTGTAGGTGTGATAAGTATGATGCTGTAATGTTGTGGTAGTTATTGCGGTAGTGGTGGTGATGATGATGATGATGATGTAATGGTGTTTGTGATGTTAATCTGGGTGGTGGAAATGATAATGGTGGTGTGAATAATGGTGGTAATGATGGTTTTGTAGTGGTGTGGGTAATGGTGGTGGCAGTGGTAATATAGATGTGGTGGTTGTAGGAGAGTAGGGTCTGCTTCCTATGGGTACCCCCACTTTTTGCTTTGATTCTCTGGTTTTTCGACTTTAGTGTGGCTGTGGAACTGCTAATCAGGCCCACAGCCCAGCTGTTCTCTCTCTAAATTGATACCATGTACTTTAGGTACATACCAGATTGGTTACTGGGTCACCCTTGTGAGCCCCTGTATAGTGTACCATAGGTACCCAGGGCCTAGGTGCACCCTAGGCCTACCAGAAGCTGCAGCATGTATTGTGCCAACCCTGGTTAGCCATCCAAACTAACACCACAGGTCTGTTCACACAGCCTGGGTAAGGTTAGATATAGTATTGGTATACCTATATCTATATACCTATATAGACACATACACACCTATAAGACACTCCTAAGGTGGACCTCGACAATCCTGGAGGTAGAGGGCTTGGTTTTATGTGAGAGGTTGCCCTAGCATGAGCGGAGCCCCTTTGTAGCTTTCGGAACCATCTCCTTATAGCTGTTCTATGATATAGCCATACCATATACTCTAAAGTGCATTATAATCCTCACGGTTAATGCTAACTTTGGTTTGGCTTTATCAAATCATGCTGTGTAAGGTGTCAAACACTTTGGAATACTACCCCTCCCCCCAGTTCTGGCAGTGGAGGTAGCATTCCACCCTTCTAGAGAGAGAACAGATGTAGTTACTGGTTTACCCGGTTAAAGTTAAACAGAGCCTCAGCATCACAAAATGGATGCAGCTGCCACAGACACGACCTGTTGCTGGATGAAACTCCAGCAGGGGAGGCTTGGACAATAGGTTTCTTTTCCAAGGAGGTGCTGGAACCTCCCCAGACAGGCTTAAGTGTATTGGGGCAGGGTGGGTTGCGTTCAGTGAATGCTTTTCAGACACTGCCTGGGGCACACAAGGTGGTCCACGTATTTCCCAGTTCAAACCGGTTGCTGGGGCACTCATCCCCTGCTCTGGCACGAAACTGGACAAAGGGGAAGGGGTGTAACCACCCCCTCCCCAGGTCCACACATAGGAGGGACCTTAGAGTTAGTCCAACCCCTAAACATAGTATAAGTATAGGAACCCAGTCCCTAGGACTTTAAATTACCCTGGAGCAAACTCTGCAACATATATCCTGGACCTTCGACATTCCATTTTGACCACCCTGTTCAAACAGGCACCAACAGCAACTTTGCCGGTCTGCATTTTGGAGACTCCCACTGGATTCCGAAGAATCTGAGACACAGGACATGGACTTCCAGACATCTCTGACCCCGACCTTCGCTCACAGTAAAGGTGAGACCTGTGGCGGACACGAGAGATGTGGGACCGGAACTCTTGGACATCATGCATTTTGCAAGCTGCACCTAATTCCCGAGGTATCCCGAAATTGTGCATGGGGGTGCTTGAAGCCCCAGCCCTGAGCACCTTTTGCACTGAAGCTCAGAGGCCCACACTCTACGAGTAATCCCGTGGGCCCGCTTTGTGCATTTCAGCTTGATACATCTTTGCGGTTCCTAGTATGTTATCTAGTGAGCCCCCAGGTAGACCACTCTTGAAACTACTTTGCTTTCCTGGTTGCTCCAGTCTTTCTCCAGCTTCCCTGCAAAGGAGAAGCACCCCACACCTTGCTTGTCTGCACCAAAGCCAATCTTGACATCTTGCATGGATTGCGTTTGCCAAGGCTTGTTGGGTCCCATCCGGATACCGACACCGCAGTCAACTAGATCCTTTGTGGGACAGCTAGAATCCAGCTCCTGGTTGTCGTCGACACCTCCAGGTCTTCTTGGCTGAAGAGACAAACTTCACCTTTTCATCTGAAATCACCCGACATCTGGTGGCATCTTTCTATTGCCGCCCTGGTCACTGGCTAGTGGGCCAGACTCTGTCTCCTCTGCTTTCAAGTTCTTCAGAGCTTCAATCCACCCGAAGATCCACCCGGACACTTTTCCACTGGTCGCCTGCAGCACTTCTTCGCAGCTCTCCATTGGAATAGACGACGAAAGCCGACACCAAAAGACACCTATGCACCCGTCTTCCGTGGGTGAGGTAACACGAGTACTCTGATAGTGTCAAGGGTATTGGCTCTCCAAGTGTCTAAGTCTAAAAGGGTTCCATCGTAGTTATCATAGAAGTGTCCTTAAATTGTAAATTTGTAACTTGTTTATTTCCCATTGAAAGTCAATGGTAACCCGCAGCTGTGTTTAGACACTGCACGCGTCTCCCGTGGGCCTCTTACATCCTAACCCTTGGTTGTTCCTAGAAGCCCCAGCGATTCCCCAGGCCCTAGGCCTGCTTTCTATTCCTCATGTGGTTCTTATACCACTATTTTAGTATATGGTTTGTGAGGCCCCTAGGTCAAAACGTATACTGTGCAACTTATCGTATGCTAATTAAGTACCTTGTATTGTACTTTTACCTCTGACCTCATAAAGAGTCCAGAGGGGTTGTGTTTAGAATAAATACATATATATTTGATATATACCTTGTGTGGTGTGCTTTCATTTGGTACTCAAGGGATTATAATTGGTAAAACAATTAGCTTAATTCGCTCTCTGAAGTCTTAGCATGAAGACTGCTCGCCACTGCTACCCCTAGGATAGCTTTCTATAAGGTTGACTTTAAAACCATCATCAATAAGCGTCGATTGGACTGATGCAAGGTGCCCACTAGAATAGTGGACAGCATATGTGTTGCATCCTGCTTTCATTTCTTCTCTGTCCTTCTTTAGTGTTTGTCATTACTTGCTCAGCAGGCATCTATGATGTCACATAGTGTTCTAATTGTGTATGCTTGAAAGCAGGGACAGTTACATCTGAGGCTGAGCTGGAGTCCATCTGCTCCTGGTGGGGTTTCTATTACTGGATCTACTTTATTCTATTTTATCTACATGACCTGAATCTTATCTTCAATAAACCTAATCTGTTTCATATACTGGATTTAAAGACTTCAATTTGTTACAATATACCAGCCCAACTTCTCACATTGGTGTGGTGGTAGTAATAGTGGGGGTAGTCGGGGTAATAGTAGTACTGGTAATGGAGATACTAATAAAGGAAATGAGGTGACAACAATGATAATAAAGACAGTAATACTGGTGTTAATAGTGATGGTGTTAATAGTGAGAGTAATGATGGCTGTGGTTGTAGTGGTTGTGGTAATGGTGGCAGCAGTAGTTTTAGACATAGTAATGATGGTGCAGTTGTTGTTATGGTTGTGGTAATAATGATAATAGAGGCAATGGTGGAAATGTTGGTGGCGGTGATGGCGGTGTTTGTAGTGGTGGCATTATTGATGAAAATGATCATAGTGGTAGTTTTGGCAACTAGTGTGGTGGTGGCAACTGTCCTAGGGTATTGGTAGCAATGGTGCTAGAGGTGCTGGAGGTCATAGCTGTAATGGTGTAGTGATAGTGGTAACATTGGTAGTAATTGTAATGATAATGGTGGATGTAGGATTGATTATGATTGTGGTGGTGGTGCTGATGGCGATATTAGCAGTAGTGATGATGCTAATGGTGGTCGATAAATCTGCTCTCGCCATAAGAATTTTTCACCTAAATTACTCATAATTACATGAGCTGGGGTAATTGCGTACATATTGGTAATTCTGCATCAAAGGTTAATGCAGAATAACTGAAATTCAAATTACTCCAATTATTTCATCATAGTTGAAATTCCGTTTGGGCCTAGAAAACACCTGAGCACACTCATTCCACACATGAGAGTCAACAGTCTCACTAATATTGTGAGAGATTTGAGAGTTCCTGGGGTGTAGGACATGGATCCTGTTCTCGCCGCAGAGGACAGTGGGATCTAGGTATTCAGGGTGGTCCTAGTGAGCAGGGTTGCCAAGAGGAAGGAAATTCTAGTTACTGTGGGTTGCTCCGTTGGGATGCATCAGCCTTCTTATTACTCTATAAGATATAGGTCTTGAGATCCATGGGTATGGGACATGGACTCTGTTCTCTTTGCAGAGGACAGGTGGGTTTGGGTTCATAGCATGGTTCCCATGGCTAGAACTGCCATGAAGAAGATACTACTTTTTCTATTTTTGAAGACCTGAACCTTCTTATGTAGCACAGGGGTTTGAGAGTTCCTGAGGTAGGAACATAGACCTGTTCCCATGGAGTACAGGGGAATCTAAGCTCCTGAGGTGGTTCCATGGTGGAGCTTCCTCATGAGAGTGAGCTGCAGGTTTTCCAGATAGGAGAACGCAGCCCTTTTGACAAATCCAGTGTGGTGGTGAGTGATTTTACCTTGACCGCTCTGGTGTCAAAGTCTGGAACCAGGCCAATGGCCCAGGGGTGCTTCTCAGTCAGGAGAGTATCAGTGTTTTATGAGAGGAACATTCTTGCCGGAGGGAATTTTCAGTCAGCCTGAAATGGTGGAGGTGGGGCCTGGGTGCTCTGGGTGAGGGCCAGAAGGCCTGAGAAGGGCCTTTATTTGTATTTTCAGGGTGTAGTGATTTTAATGAATGAGGGTATAGAGTTGAGTATTCTCCACCAGGACAACAGTCAGTGATCCAAAGAACACATTTCAGACATGCCAGGCTTGGAAACCTTTGTCCTGAGAAAATGAACCCGTGCTAGTAAGAGTGAGGTTGGTGCAGAGCTGCATGACCCATGGCAAGATTGGGCTTAGACCTGCTGAGACCATGAAGGTGCTTGGTGCCCTGGATGCATCGAATTTAGAACTAGGAGAGCCCTTAGTGTAGTCTACGTTACATATGTGTAGAGGTGTCCTAATTGTTTAGTTAGGTGGCTGGTCCTTGGGGAAGGGAAGCCAGCATAAGATATTTGTTGTGGCAGACAACTGCCACTTGTTGCAGCTGACTAGGCAAGAATAACCAGGAGCATTGGCTATCTTCTTCCACTAGTTTCACCTGGCAGGGGTGTAAGTAGCACATTGAGTTCTGCCCATTAAGTCCCCTGGATTATTCGGATTTTACTACCGTTTTTTTAAAAAACTTTTTTCTGTGAGCAAGTATCACCACCTGACACTCACTCCAGCTAAATTCATAATAAATAGGCTGAGAGTGTTACTGGCTAATGTCTGCCTTGTAAGATAAGGCTGTTGCTGCATAGCTACAGTAAGAGGCTTTGTGCTGGTTACAAGCAGCTGCACACATTTGCGGGCAGCGCCTGTAAGATTTCTGTCTTGTGCAACCCAATATCTTCACACACATAGCTTAACAAATACGTTTTGACTTAGCCAATAGGTCTCGCCTTTGGGACCTTATAAGTGTTTAGCCATGCAACAGTTAATGTTATTGCACCAAGGTTATTGTACTGGATAACTAAACACTTAAAAGGTCCCAAGCGAGACCTATTGGCTATGCCAATGCTTGTTAGATCTCTTAACAACACGAGGATCTCCCAGCCTGTTTCATCCACCAACCGTCTCCGAAGCTGTGCTGTCCGCTCCGTAGAACGTAAAGCTGCCTTTCAAGAATGCCACAACACCGCCCTCGAGACCGATGTGGTTACGTAGGGCAGGCTGCAATTACACATGCCACTGGAATCAAGCTATCCTGGCTGAGGAGGGGTGAAACCCACGAAACCGGTCCTAGGATGCTTGTTTCCAGTCCAAGGAGGACCTGGCCTGGCAGTTCGGGCTGGACTGTTCCCATTTGGCGCTAGGTCAAGACTGATTTGCATATCGCTGGGTCCAAACTGGAATGGCATGGTGAGCAAAAAAACAATGGATTTAGGTCCAGATCTCTGTACTTGGGTGAATGTATGACATTGGTCTGCATTCTGTCCATCAATAGTTCTTTTTGCAACTACACAGGTCACAACAGAAACTCTGTCCTATTACTACACAGTGGCAACCACCATTGTATAATATATACACACAAGCATGCATGCTCAGATTGAAACATGTTAAGTAAACTACACTGCTGTGCAATGGAGGGTAGCTAGACAAATTAATATGTGTCACAAGATGTTGTGTTTCTTTTCTACCTTGCCTCCTGGCACATTTGATAGTTTTGGTGATGGTGGGTCAAAAGTTGGGGGGCAGGAATGCTAGAGCTGGCCCCTCTAGAGATGCCATTGACTTGGAGAGACACACTGAAAGAGGTAGAAGGAGAAGATCTAGCCTAACGGCTAGAGCTGTCGACCCTGAAGCTCGGGAACCAGGTTAGAGTCTTTGCGCTTAACATCCTGTGATTCTGGGCAAATCACTTAATCGTCCTGTGCCTAACAAAATGAATGTGTCCCTCTGTGACACAAATGGTGGTCATGTAAAGCGATCTGATGCCTTCCCGTCGTGTTCGCGCTATATAAAACTCCCCAAGAAATAAGTCTGGGGTAGGCAGATTGAAGAAGACCATAGGAGGCAGAGTGAAACAGACTGAGAGGCAGTGAGATTAGGACTAAACCGCGGGATTCGAGGAACTGTACAGGAAGAGACACTTTCTGTCAGAGAGTTAAAGGCACAAGACAGAGAGTAAGGTGACAGAAAATAGACAAAGGAGCCAGAACAAGATACAGGTTGCAAAATATACACTTGTTAAATGACAGGAGGACGGGTAATGACAGACGGGAGCCGAATGGAGAGAAAAGAAAGGCTTTACATGGAAAGCAGGCTGCCTTCTCTCTTTGCACCGTAGGCCCCCTTCCCTCCGCTGTCAGTGTAGCCCTGCGTGAGTGCGTCGTGCCAGCATCCTCGCGCACAACCTTGCCTCAGCTGCATTTCGACCGCCCGACCTTTCCCGGATTAGTTTGCAAAACGCAGAGTGAATGAGGGCAACAAAAGCATATTAACGAGGGGAATATGGAGCTGGCAACACAGCCAAGCGAGAGGCTATTAAGAGATAATGAGCAATGTCTCACTTTAACAAGCATTTACAATGCAACGGTTTCGCCTTTGTAAAAGTTAGAGCTATTGGCATTGTAAATGACTATTTTTTTTATGTATGTGTTGGTTTTGAAAACCTATAAATAAATGGCATTGTCATTTACAATGCCAATAGCTTAATCTCTCGCAAATGCGAGACCTATTGCATTTGCATCCACACGCACACACACACAGAGCCACACACACAGAGCCACCCACACATAGATTATACAAAACAGAGCCACCCAATATTCCCAGAGGGACTGGGTATTATCAATAACAATTTGCACAAGTGTCCCTAGAGGAAATTATTTAAACAAAATTCAATTAATTTTCATATTGCCACCATAGTGGTCAATTATTCACCTAAAGCAAGGAAGACAGATTTAAACTGTTCTTTATTCCAAGTATTCTAAATTTCTTCTTTTGTACTTTTTTCTTTTTTCATGTACAAGACTAAAAAAGCATTTCCTTTTCCTGCAACCTATCCCTTGCCGCTGTGTCCACGCTGATAGGACCAGGGACTGAGATCCACGAGCCAGCAGTAGGAGCCGAGTCCCCCCCGCCGCCGCCTTTTTTCCATCAGAGCGGCCACCGAGCCCCAGGAGCCTTTGCGGGGGCGCTCCCTCTGACGACGCGACTGGCGCCCGGAGGCGCATAAAACACCATCACCCCCTTCGCGAAGCGGGACGCGAGCGGGACCAAGCGCGGGGCTAAGCCCGGGCAAAGGGCGGGCCCTCTGTGGCCCTCAGAGGCTGGAGGAGCCTGGACTGGGCCGGTCACCCTGGCCGAGCGACAAAGCATCACAACCGCTTCAGAGTAAGCTGTTTTATATATTCTCCTGCAAGGTCATTTTTCTCCCATTGCATTGTAGTGTCTACCATTGCGTTTAGCATGGCAGGGGCTGTGTCTGAAAAACTTGGGGTCTTGACGAATGGAACCCTGGACAAATATTTCATTAAAACCTTTGATGAAGGTTCCAAGGAACTCTTTTTAGCAGAACGGCGGGCTGAGCGGCGCCGCTCAATTGACTGTATTAAGAGCAGGACTATGTCTGAGCCAACCCCTGTTGTTAACTTTGATAACGAGCCCTGTCTTGACCCTATTAATGACAACTCTATCACAGATAGTGTGCCTCTTTTGCTCAGAGAATGCCTAGCACCTTTTACTGGCCTTAATCAGACCGTTGCTGGCACATCACCTCACAATACTAGTGCAATACACAGCGCATCTAAGATGATGATTTCTCCTACACCTAGGCCTGGCAAGATAGTTCGAGGTAAAAACAAAAGGACCACGCAACACAAAACGTTTGACCCACCACCCACTAAAAAGAGACGCAAAAAGGTGGAATCAATAAAACACAAGCTGAGCCACTCTGATTTTGGGAAGAAGCTTAGGCTTACAAGTACTAATGTTACAGGTACCTCAGTTGTTGCAGTAGTTGTGGATGATGTAGGAACTGTTTTAGCATCCCCACCACTGCCTCCTGTAATATGCCCAGATAACGAGGTTATTATTGATCTTGACCGAACAGTCGATGGCATACAACCAGTTCATACCAACAAATTATTGGATAGTATTGAACTTATTGTCAGAAGTTATACACTGGCTATAGTAGAAATATTACAAAGTATGGAGGTTAGACTAGGGAAAATTGAGGTAGACTTGGGAAGACAGGGCAATCTTACTGGGTTATTAGAAAATAAAGAACTTACATCAGTAGTAGCCCCTTCACAAGCCAATACATCTGTCCATAACCTTCAAAAAGCACTTTCTACAGCAGCACCATCCACCAGCAATACACATATCAATACGAAACCATCCGTACCAATAACCACTAACCATCCATCTATTAAGTCAACATCAGTATCCAAACAGTCCCAAATCTCAATTCCAAATCAGCCAATTAAATCTATAACAAAGCCGACCGCAAAACCTAACAGCACTCCTGCTATTTCTGTCAGTAAGCCTGTAAGGGATACGGGTATTTTACCAATCGGGACACTAAGAACGGAGGAAGATGGTTCTAGGTACTCCAGGAGGACTCAAGGTAGAAGACCACCTACAGAACTTCCGCCGGAAGCTGCACCATATGTGGTAGTCCTCACTGGGGTTCCAGAACTGTCCGACAATAAACGGGAAGGCTTTTTTCAATTGAAGAACAAGATAATGCATTGGCTGATCTTGTATAGGCCAATAGCCAGTAATATTAACGGCGACATAGTTCATGTCCGTCGCCTCCAATGGTTAGGTGGAAGACCAAAGGATATTGGGGGAGACGTGGTTGTAGTTAATTTCAAGGATCCAAATGCAGTCCAATATATATTAAACTGGCCACAGGGCAATGCTAATAACTGTATTATGCCTCGCCCCCTAACTTACTTCTACCCAAGATCTGTAGTATTTCCACCACTAACTACATATAGCCATGCTTTCTCCATTAACTATCCCTCAAATATGGAGAATGCTAGGAATTCTGCTTATATGTATCATTCAGTAGCAGCCCAGATACATCTGGGTGGAATACCATACCCCCCAGATCTAACATAAGAGCACTAGGGAGAATGGACCATCTCGTGCCATTCACGCCACTGGAGACAAATAATAGGTATGATGTGTTCAGTGGCCTGAAGATTAATGAACAAAGGGGAAATTAGTGGAGGTGCATTCATCCCTAAGATAGTAGGAGTCGAGGTGGACGAAGGGAATGGAGTTACAAGGGAAGCTAATTTAATAACTGCATCTAGCTTAGCAGGGGATTCATTAAACCTACTCCATCACCCACTGTATGAATCTGAAATCCCTGACTCGCATAATGACCCCAATGGAGTGATGGAGACAGTGGTGGCTATATCTAATAAACTTACAGAAAATGAAATACAACCTACCTGTTGGGTAAAGAAAACATTGTATGATTCGACCAAAAAATCAGACAGTGTCAGGGTACCAGAGACTGTCCCACCCAGAAACTGTACAGGTAAAGCCATTCTAACTAGTACTCTAGCTGAGGGAAGAGAGAAAGTGTCGGAGGGCATGCAGGAAAATGAACAGAACAAGCTGAGGCATATTGATCTTCCCAGGGAAGCCAGTTCGTGGTGCATCGAGGTCCATAGTGCATTACAGACACACACGGGGAGACAGTTCCTGGCATCCTGGAATGTGGCAGGTCTCAAGAACAAGATGGCTTCTAGGGAATGGGCCTCCTTTATAGATAAATACTTGATAGTTATAATGCAGAAAACCTGGGCAGTGGAACCACAATTCAGACAAGGGTACCTTCAATTTGCGATTCCGGCAACTCACTCCTGCAAGGGCAGACCCATGGGGGGCTTGACAACCTGGGTAAAGCAGGATGATAGATATACAACATCCCAACTTGCAACAGATTCTAAGGAGATACTGGTGGTTAAGCTTAAATCTCCCATTTTTGGTGAATTAATCATCTTTAATGTATACGCCAGGGGAAAACCTGGGGGTAAAACCTCAGAGGTGGTTGAGGCACTGGGACACTATGTAAGAACCTGGAGGGGAGACGCAAATGGGTTAATATGTGGAGATTTTAATTGCTCCTTTGAGCCTCTGGATCACAGTGACCTAGAACTCACAGAGGCAGAAGATATCTGTTGGCAAATTCCCCCACTAAATATTCCCCCAATTAAAAGGTGGACCCAAGCAGCCCTCCAACTTAAGCTCTTTAGTCTCGAATGTGGGCTAAGAGCAGTTAATGGGAGAACGCGAGGGGACAAGCAGGGTAATCCCACTTTTAATAACGGCTTGAGCATGAGCAGAATCGATTACATACTAGTAAATCTTGCATTTTGGTCCCCTGTCTGTGACATGACCATAATTCAACGAGTAGAGAGTGAACACAATCCGCTCAGTTTGGAGTTACTTCTCTTTAGAGGAGAAATGGATCGAAAAGACAATGGAACAGATGACATTGTCATGACAAATGACACAAGGCGGTTAAGATGGGCTGAGTGCTTGCGTAATCCCCAGTCTATTAACGAAATGGAAGCTTTGGTCAAAGAGGCTATTGTTGAAATACAGGGTCAGCTATCTTATGATGATTGGGACACCAGGGTAGTCCAACTACACTCGACCCTTTTTTTTAAACTGGGTAAATTTTTTAGTATTCCAAAGAAGAACCCTTCCGGTAAAGGAAGACCTAAACCTGACTCTTGGTATGATAAAAACTGTAGGTCAGCATATAGTTCCCTAGCGATAGCAGTGCGATCTACTGATAGGGAGGCCATACAGGGTGCTAGGAAACACTATAAAAGAACGCAATACGTTGCTAAAAAAGCCTGGGACAATAATTACTGGGATAAGCTGTACGAAGCAAGCAAGCTTAGAGACATGACGGACTTCTGGTATCTTGTGAGGTGGGGTATGGGGAACCAAAAACCTCAGCCCGAAAATCATGTCCCCCCAGAAAGATGGACAATGTTTTTTAAGTCCCAGTTTGCTAATTTAAATACTGTACCTACAGCAGCTTTGGACTTCGCCATCTGTCCCAAACCTACATCCTCACTAACGTTTACAAAGAAAGATGTGGAACAAGCTCTTAGCCTAATACCCAAAGGTAGGTCCCCGGGCCTAGACAAAATCCCAGCAGACCTTTTTTTACACAACCAAAAAGTCTGGGTCCCCTATATAGAATTGTTGGCTAATGTCATAGCGAAAGGCACTGCCCTGCCGGATATCTGGCGGGGAGCTGAAATAATACCCATTTTTAAAAAGGGGGACCGTGCTGATCCAGCCAACTACAGGCCGATTAGCTTAATCGCCTGTATCCAAAAGGTTGTGGCTAGGATGATACTTCTTAGGATACAGAACTGGATGGAGGAATCAGGAGTCATGTCTACTTTACAGGCTGGCTTCCGACCCTCTACCAGCACTGTTGATCAAGTTTTTAGGTTTTCCTCAATATATTGGAAATGGGTGACACTAGGGGGCGGTACACTCTATGCAGCCTTCGTCGATCTGAAGGCGGCCTTCGATCTTGTCCCTCGAGATAGGCTATGGCGATCGCTTTATGAACAAGGCATGCCCCCTGAACTGCTTGCAGTTCTGATTAAACTTCATGATAATAATTATGCGCAGGTGAGATGGGGCAACCAGAGGCAGGTGACCGAAAAATTTCCCACAGCAAGAGGTGTTCGACAAGGTTGTGTGTTGGCACCCACACTATTTACCTTATATATCAACCGGGTCATAGACTACTACAGGGATTCTCACACAGACGCACCTAAACAGAACGGTATCTCGGTACCTTTGTTAATGTTTGCCGATGATACCCTTCTAATATCCAAAACCCAGGAAGGGCTCCAGAAAGCAATTGGTTGCTTTGAAAAATTCTGTAATGATTACGGCCTCATTGTCAATGTAACAAAGACTACATTTATGGTAATGAATAAGCATAGGAACATCAGGGGCCGAGTTTATATGAATGGGGAACTCCTAGAACAGACGGATAGCTTTAGTTATTCGGGCATTACGTTAGGTTCCAGGCTTCAGTGGAAGCCACATATGTCATACTTAACTTCTAAGCATGCACAACTGGCTGGTGTTCTGTTAAGAGAGTTCAAGTCCTCAGCAACTAAACCTGTGGCCCCAGTATTAAAAATCTATGATAATAAGGTGAAATCCTCTATGCTGTATGGAGCCGAATTATGGGGGGTATCCGACATAACAGGTTTAAATAACGCACATAACAAATTTCTCCGCAGTATTACCAGCACCACCGTTGCCAGCCGATCCGTTTCCGCGTAGAAAACGGATCGGCTGGCAACGGTGGTGCTGGCTTCACGTTATTAAGTGACGTGTGCTTCTCTAGACTAACGCCCGAATTCTTCATTTAAAAGATGAGACTACTGGAATTATTCACTGCTTCTGTAGACGTTAGGTTAATGCAGCGCTTGACCTTATGACTTTCCGGCTGGAGGTCCTGGATTAATATGTGCAGCGCATGGTCCTGAAGATGGTCCTATGGATTGTTTAACCAACGAAGGACCGAAACGTCGACGCTTGGCAACGTTTTGTTTATTCTCTATATCATCATTTGATCACTAAATGACTGTACTGTGATAAATACCATTGTTCACATGATATTCATTTTTCCATGTGTTTAACAAAAGTTGCCTTATACTACTGAGAATTTTGCTTGTCAATTTTGTAGTATTTTTGTTGCCATATTTTTAGTCTTGTACATGAAAAAAGAAAAAAGTACAAAAGAAGAAATTTAGAATACTTGGAATAAAGAACAGTTTAAATCTGTCTTCCTTGCTTTAGGTGAATAATTGACCACTATGGTGGCAATATGAAAATTAATTGAATTTTGTGTAAATAATTTCCTCTAGGGACACTTGTGCAAATTGTTACCCACACATAGAGCCACCTACAAAAAAAGCTAGCCACACAGACAGAGCCCCAACACACACTGAGCCCAAACACACACAGAGCCCCAACACACACAGAGCAGAAAATAAGTTGAGGACTGTGCACCAACGCTCTGTAATGAGTAGACATTTGCAGGCAGCTGCACACTGTAAAGGAAGCTTTTGAATTAAAAAAATGACCAGCTAAAGAGCGCACACAAAGTCGTTGACACAAATACATGCATTAAGAGACACAATGCCATTAAAGGATCGCCTTGTGCAGTAACTGACACAGACACATGCAGTGTCCAGACATTGGCCCTCATCATGAGAGTGGCAGAAACACGGATGCAGTATTCCTGCACCTAGAATTATTGTTACTGTGGATACCAGTGTCATTTCCAGATGTGGGAGTACCACTGCGGTATACAACGGTTAGCACGCATTTTTTACAACGCGGTGCTGTTACCACGCTACTTTTACCACGCAAGTCGTTACAACGACTTGCGCTGGGGGGCGCTCCAGGATAGTAAATAGTTTAATTTACTATCCAACTCCTTCCCTAGAGTCCACGGGGACTGGAGTTGGAATAGTAAATAAAAAAATTTACTATCCAGCGCCCCACCACGCAAGTCGTTGTAACGACTTGCATGGTAAAAGTAGCGTTGTAACGGTACGGGTTGTAAAAGTACGCGTGGTACCGTCATACATCCACCACTGCACTTCGAAAGAGACTCTGAGAGGATCGTGCCAAATGAGAGTTATCACATGAATGCTGTAATCATTTTGCGTTTTCCACCGCTTTCCTGCCCGTGACCTTCACTTACTTTTAATGGAGGAAGTGTCCTAATGGGAAACAGTAGAGGTGCGGTATTCCCGCTTTCCTTATATTCCCAATAACTCCTGTTACTGGCTTAACAAGGAGACCGGCCTTGCAGAGAGAGGGCTGTGGTGGTGGGTATCTATCTCATGGGTGATGGTGTTTCCTAATTGAAATACATCTAATTTCAGGCAGGCACACGGACAGCGGGAGGGGGGCGGGCAGGCACACGGACAGCGGGAGGGGGGGCGGGCAGGCTCACGGACAGCGGGAGGGGGGGGCGGGCAGGCTCACGGACAGCAGGAGGGGGGCGGGCAGGCACACGGACAGCGGGAGGGGGCGGGCAGGCACACGGACAGCGGGAGGGTGATCAGGAAACAGCCAGCGACTAGTCTCTGCCCTTCACAAAGTATTCAAATCTCCGGGAACTCGGGAAGGTGGAAAACAGACTCTCAGCGCATTCTGCCCTAAACACTCGAAAAAAGCACATAAATACGTTCCTGTTTCTATGCTACTCAAGTGACAACATCAAAGGAAATTGAATCAAAAATGAGGAATAAAGACAAAATACACAAAGCTACGGCACTACTACCCCAACCTTTGCGACCCACGAGAGAAGGGCTGACAAACACATACTGTCACAGTCATACAAAGTAAAAAATGTGAGTTACTCCAAAGTGATTCTCTAGACCCACAATAAATGATGGTGACCCCACAGCGCCACGGTACAGTGGGGGGGGGGGGCAGGCAGGCACACGGACAGCGGGAGGGGGGCGGGCAGGCTCACGGACAGCGGGAGGGGGGCGGGCAGGCACACAGACAGCGGGAGGGGGCGGGCAGGCTCACGGACAGCGGGAGGGGGGCAGGCAGGCAAATGGACAGCGGGAGAGGGGCGGGCAGGCACACGGACAGCGGGAGGGGGGCGGGCAGGCACACGGACAGCGGGAGGGTGATCAGGAAACAGCCAGCGGGACAGGGACAAGACGGACAATGAACAGCAACATCGGTGGTAAAAAAAAAAAGTACACGCCCACAGTGGCCACATCTTCATGACGTTGTGGAGAGGGAAAGAATCGGCGGGAACGCCCACCAATCGCCTCGGGAAATGACGGACATTTCTCTCTTCCAATGGCTAGCCTCCATTTATGGAGCTAGCCAATGGAAGAGAGAGGCTGAACTAAAGCACACAGTGTAAGACATAAGATTTCGCCAGGTCGAAACCTAAACACTACCATTTCGATTAAAACAGTTTCTATCCTGCCCACAAGGTGGCAGCAGTCCACACATTTTTTTTTGTTGGACTGATTAGAGCTTGCTCGCATGGCACATCCAAATCCTTATACGGATGGTAATATTACCAACACAGACACCCTCGAACATTTTCAAAAGATCAATCACTGCCACAGAAAATGGATATGCATTTAACTTTATGTTTTACTAGGTATGATCTGCAAACTCAAATAATTACCAAAGCTTTAGAGAGTATGTGAAGTATAAGTGAGGCACACAGAAAATAAGCTTTAAGTTTCCGGTGTTGGGAGGTGCATATAGAGATGGTGATGGTGGGTGTTCAGTGGCTAGCAAAATACTTATAGCCAGCAGTAAAAAGCAGTAAAAAATGAAGAAAACAAGAAATCACTGATATCATCTTTCATATTCAGGTTGTGCAGAACGTGATGGTTTTATGGCAATTTGGCTGTTTGGAGACGGTATGGGGGTCACTGTGTCATTGTGGGCCTGAAAGACCTAGGCTGAGTGCTCGTTGACTTCTAAGGGGTAGTGGGCTCTGCATTGCAGAGGTGGGGTCCGAGTAGCTTAAAGGGAGCACAAGATGGTAATGGTACAGCCAAGACATTTAATTGGTCGGAGCATAGAGAGTGAGTTAGCATACAATCAGCTGGGGAAGCTAGGAGGAGTGGTGCGTTTCAAGCTCTGAAGTCTTGGATGGAGAGCTGGTCCTGTACTCTGTTTGGTCGTCAGCCACACATCGTAGTGGCAGCCTGGTGTTGCGGACAAGTGCCCAGCAAGTATGGGCAATGCTTTTCTTGCAAAGAACGAATACTGCCAGAGTTCAGCAGCAAACTGTTACGTTAGTCCCTTTTAAGCATGGTATTCCTGAGCCTTTTATTGTGTACCAGGGCTCGAGTCGGGGGTACACGCAGGGACACGGCGTCCCCCCACTTTTTTCACATCGTGGACACCGTCTCCCCTGCCAAGAAGCTGGTTGTGTACCTTCCAAATCCAGGAATTGCTGACAAGTCAAGTCAGAATTTATATAGCGCACTACATACCCAGAGGGTCTCAAGGCGCATGAGGAAGGGGGGAGGATTATTTATCGAATATCCAGGTTTTGAGCTGTTTTCTGAAGGCTAGGTGATTTTGAGTAAGGCGGAGGTGGATGGGAAGGGAATTCCAGGTTTTGGCCGCTAAGTAGGAGAAGGATCTTCCCCCCATAGTGGTTTTGTGGATGCGCGGAACAGCGGCGAGGGCTAGGTTTGACGAACGCAGCTGGTGGGTGGGGGTGTAGAAGGAGAGGCGCGTGTTGAGGAAATCAGGTCCAAGTTCGTATAGGGCTTTGTGTGCGTGGGTGAGGAGGCGGAACGTTATTCTTTTGTTGACGGGGAGCCAGTGAAGGTCTTTCAAGTGAATGGAAATGTGGTCTGTGCGGGGGATGTCTAGTATGAGTCTGGCTGAAGCATTTTGGATGCGTTGGAGTTTTTTCTGCAGTTTTGCGGTGGTACCGTGTGGAGTGTGGGGGTGTGCGGGCCGGAATAACAGGCGTGGAGGCCGGATGTAATGTGCTATGTTGAGCACGAGTTTTATTGTATACAGCAAAGTCAAGCTCTTGGGCACGGTGAGTAGGTACAGTCCTTGTGGGTCGGGTTGGGGTTCCTAGCGAGGAGGGTCCGCAGGTGAGAACGCAGGCTGGTCTTCCGCTGCAGGGCTGGTGTTCACCTTCCTGGTTGCGGGCGTTGGGGTGTCCCTCGGAGATAAAGGAAAGAGACACAGGGCAGTTAGTTCCAATAGTCACGGAACTCGGTCGACTGACACCGGCACCGGGAGTGTGAGGGCGGAAATAGACCGTGAGGGAGGGCGGTAGGGTAGGGGAAGAAGGGAAAGAAAAGTCGGGATGTAGGGACAGGGTGCAAAGTGGGGGGGGTTGGGTGGAAGGTACTGTACAGTGGAGGGGTGAATATAATACACAGTGGTGTGCGCGTGACTTCTGTGCAGGATGTATACTAAAGATTTACACTATTTATACTATTTACACGGGGAGGGGGAAACACGGAGAATGGTAACAGTTTACTCACGTGCCCCGCCGTAACTCTCATCCGAGTTACGGCCGCTTTCCAGCCACCTCCTGAGGATGCCACCAATCCTCGCACCAAACGTCTTCCTCTTCCTCCTTCGCTCGCCTCGTCATCTCTCCTACAGTCTCCGCTGTCGGTCCTTCGCGTCTCACCAACTCCTGCCACGAGTCCACCGCTGGGAACCTTGTCTCCTCGGCGTCGCTGGCTTTTCTATCTTCTGACCGGGTTCCTGAGGAAAGGCTTCCGGGGTCAGGCGGGGTCACTTCCGGTCCGGTAGTATCCGTCGCACTTCCGGGGTCAATCCAGGCCGCTTCCGGTCCGCTGGGTTCCGGTGGTGCTGTCGGCGCCTGCAGGGAGACAGAGAGAGGTGTAGCCGGTTTTGGCTGTGGGTTAGTGATGCCGCCCGTATGGGCGTTCCTACGGTTGCGCTGTGTCCGGGAGGTAAGGGGCGTCCCTTCACATCCCCTTTCCCTGGGATTGTTTCTTGTAGGGGTTGGGGAAGGGGGATACCGGGAGAGGTAGTCTGCATTGCCCTGCTCTTGCCCTTTTCGGTGTAGCGTTCGAAAGCGGAAGGGTTGGAGAGAGAGAAACCACCTGAGTACCCGATCATTATTACCCCGGTTACGTGCCATCCATTCAAGAGGGGCGTGGTCTGTGTACAGTATGAATTCCCGCCCCTCCAGGTAATATCGGAGGCTTTCTATCGCCCATTTAATGGCGAGTGCCTCCTTTTCAACCACTGAATAGTTGGTCTCTCGGGGAAACAGTTTCCTACTGAGGTATAGGATGGGTTTTTCAGCACCCTCTACGTCTTTTGGGACAGCACCGCCCCCAAACCCTGGTCAGATGCGTCGGTTTGCAGTATGAAGGGCTGGGTATAGTCCGGACTCATCAGTACTGGCTCTGTTATTAGGGAATGTTTGAGGAGGTGAAAGGCATGTAACAACAAGGGGGTTGGGTGTTTGAGGATCTCTTCCGTTTTCGTTGTTTTCTTCAGGAGATCTGTCAGGGGGGCTGCAGTATGGGAGAAGTTGGGTATAAACCTCCTGTAGTATCCCAACATCCCCAGGAAGGCACGGAGATCTTTACGGGTTTGGGGAAAAGGTATGGCTTGGATGATCCTGACCTTACTGTCCTGTGGACGGATATGCCCCTCACCCAGCAGGTACCCTAGATACTTCACGCTCTGGGCCGCTAAGGTAGTCTTGGAGGGGTTGATGGTGAAGCCGACGGCCCCTAGGGAGGTGACAATTGACCGCACATGGGACAGATGTTGTTCCCAGGTATCGCTATAGATGACTATGTCGTCTAGGTAAGCGCCTGAGTAGAGGGAGTGGGGTTGTAGGACCTGATTCATGGCCCTTTGAAATGTCGCTGGGGCTCCGTGAAGGCCGAAGGGCATAACTTTAAACTGGAACAAGCCCTCTGGGGTGGAAAAGGCGGTCTTGTGCTTGTCCTCTGCTCTCAAGGGGATCTGCCAGTATCCCTTGCAGAGGTCAAGGGTACTTATATATTTGGCCCTGCCGATGCGTTCGACCATCTCGTCTACACGTGGAAGGGGGTATGAGTCGAAGGCTGAGATCTTGTTCACCTCCCTGAAATCAATACAAAATCTGGTGGAGCCATCGGGTTTTGGGACCAAGACGATGGGCGAATTCCAGCTGCTGCAGGCGGGTTCTATGATGCCCATTTGTAACATCTGATTGGTTTCCTCTTTTATGATAGCCCTACGGGCTTCCGGGACACGGTATGGTCGTTGTCTGACAACTTTCCCGGGTTCCGTATGGATGGCATGCTCTACGACCGTAGTGTGTCCCGGTAAGGATGAAAACACTGTTCGTACTGGTGACAAGGTCTGGCACAGGTCCTGTTTCTTGCACTCCGACAGCTCTGCATCAAAGCAGCATTCAAACGGGAGGGGGCTAACACCAGACAAGACGGGACAGGGCCCCTCCCATTTCTTTAGGAGGTTGATATGGTATATTTGGGCGGACCCCCGGTTGACATCTGTTTGGACTTCATATGTGACCGGAGTCACTTGTCTTGTGACCGTGAATGGACCCTGCCATTGTCCTAGCAACTTATGGTCCGAGGAAGGAAGGAGCAACAGTACCAGGTCCCCGGGAACGAAAGACCGGGGTTTGGTTCCCTTGTCGTATTGTTGCTTTTGTGAAGTTTGGGCGGCCAGCAGGTTCTGCCTCACAATCTCTCTGATTTCTCCTAAATGCGTTTTTAGGTTGTTGACGTATTCGGGGAGAGGACGGGTCCGATCTGGCTCGGCTTCCCAGGCCTCCCGAGCCATGTCCAAAAGAGTCCGGGGGGCCCGACCATACAGCAGTTCGTAGGGCGAATAACCCGTGCTGCTTTGTGCTTTGCACCGGATGGCAAGAGGGCCAAAGGAAGCATCTCCTCCCACCTTCTGCTCTCGAGGCCCAAAAGTTTTTTCAAGGTGGTCTT
The DNA here is from genome assembly GCF_964261635.1 of Lissotriton helveticus. Classification (NCBI taxonomy): domain Eukaryota; kingdom Metazoa; phylum Chordata; class Amphibia; order Caudata; family Salamandridae; genus Lissotriton; species Lissotriton helveticus. The sequence continues at coordinate 1,118,175,254 of NC_136072.1, forward strand.
TAGCGTGGCATTATAGCGTTCCACCAAGCCGTCCGTCTGGGGGTGGTAGGCGGAAGTCCTTATTTGCTTAATCCCCAGATTAGAACAGACTTGGCGCATAAGAGAGGAGACAAAGGGTGTGCCTTGATCGGTCAAGATCTCCCGTGGAAACCCCACCCTAGAAAAAATGGAAATGAGAGCCTTAGCGATGTTCTGGGTGGTTGGTTGACGGAGAGGCACCGCTTCCGGGAATCGCGTGGCGTAGTCCACTATCACTAAGGCATACCTACAGCCACTTTTGGAGGGTAACAGGGGGCCTATAATGTCCATACCGACCCTAGTGAAGGGGATATCGATCAGAGGGAGGGGTTGGAGGGGAGCTCTCGGTGGCCGGTACCGGCTGGTCCTTTGACACACCGGGCATTCCCGACAGTAACGTTTGATCTGGGCATACACGCCTGGCCAGTAGAACTTCTCCAAAATCGCCTCACCCGTCTTTACGTCACTGAAATGTCCTCCCAGCAGATGGCTGTGGGCCAGAAACAGCACCTTCTCTCGAAACAGCCCCGGGATAACCAATTGAGTGGTAGCCTGGGTTCCTCCCTTCCGATACAAGAGTCCATTCCTTATGAAGAAGTGAGGACCTACTTGTAAGGGGTCTTCATTGGGGAGCGCACGACCCCAGGCATCCTGCAGTACTGGATCCTCTTGCTGTGCTGCACGGAATTCCCGGTCGGTTTCCCACGGATGAGTGTCCTCCTGTGCGGGGCAGGCCAGGGCGAATCCCCTCTTCTCTTTTTTCCTTTGGGCTTTGGTCTTCAAGGGTTTGGGATTCTCCCTTGAAGCAGGGGTATCACGGGAGAATGGGGCCTCCGCCCACCATTTCTTCAGGGAATCTGTGGTGTCTTGTAGGAGATGGGGTAGACCGCTATAGTCGCTCCCCAGAATAGCCTGTTCGGGTAAGTTGGGCACCAACCCGACTGTCAGCAGGGTTCCTGTGTCAGTTGGATGTTGCACACGTACTTGTGCTGTTGGGTAACTTTTCGTGTCTCCGTGGACGCACTTGATGGCCACCGACCCTGTCATGGGTCCCACTGCGTGAGGTAGTTCTTGTGGACGCAGAACACTATGGCGACACCCTGTGTCTGCAAGCGCCATCATTCTGTGTCCTTCGATTTGTACTGGACATCGGAAGGGTGGAGGGGATGTTTCTGTGGTGAGACACACATAGTTCCTGGTCAGTCCTATCTCCATGGGTTCCTCCTTCTGGGGGCATATGCGGGCTATGTGCCCGTATCCACCGCAATGATAGCATTGTGGACCCGGATGGGGTGGTCTCGGTATGACAGGATAGGGCATCAACGGGGCTGGCTCTGGTTTCCGGACCACCGGAGGGGGTCTTGTTGGTCGGTGATGGTTGCCACGGGGTATGTGGGTAGGGTGTTCTTCCTTCGCCCGCTGGGATTCCTGGGCTCGATTGTAGGTACTGGCTATTTCGACAGCGCTGTCGAGAGTCAACCGGGCGTGTTGGCGGACCCACTTCTGCGTGGCGGGATGCAGGGAAGCTAGGTATTGTTCAAGGTATATCTTGGCCATTATTTCTGCCTTGCCGGAGGTCTCCGGTTTTAGCCATCGGTCGGCCAAGTCTTGTATACGGTATGACAATGCCCGGGGATTTTCTTGGGGCCCCTCCTTGGCCTGACGGAGCCTAACCCTGTAAGTTTCATCGTCTATCCCCAGACGTTCCAATATACACTTCTTGATGTCAGCATAGGGGGTTTGTCCCTGTATGTTTGCTTGCTGATATGCTGCTTGTAATTCACCTGTCAGCAGGGGACCGAGATAATGACCCCAACGATCAGCGGGCCAGGCAGCGGCCTGTGCGAGGCGTTCAAAATTGGTGAAGAAAAAGTCGGGATCCTCGCCAGCCACATATTTTTGTAGGACTACAGAGGGAAGAGAAGTCATGGGTCTTTGCTGTCCCATGACGGTCGTTAACTTCTCTAGTGCTTGGTCCTGGGCCGTGCCCTGCCCCTTCAGGACGTCGTGCAATTGTCCCCGGTCATCTTCAGCGGTTTTGAGGAACCGCTCCATCAGCTTGCCGAGAAGTTCCTGGCCTTCTGCCAGCTGTTTGACGGCGGCCTCCATGCTTCCTGGCGATCCCACTTCTGACACCACTTGTGGAGTGTGGGGGTGTGCGGGCCGGAATAACAGGCGTGGAGGCCGGATGTAATGTGCTATGTTGAGCACGAGTTTTATTGTATACAGCAAAGTCAAGCTCTTGGGCACGGTGAGTAGGTACAGTCCTTGTGGGTCGGGTTGGGGTTCCTAGCGAGGAGGGTCCGCAGGTGAGAACGCAGGCTGGTCTTCCGCTGCAGGGCTGGTGTTCACCTTCCTGGTTGCGGGCGTTGGGGTGTCCCTCGGAGATAAAGGAAAGAGACACAGGGCAGTTAGTTCCAATAGTCACGGAACTCGGTCGACTGACACCGGCACCGGGAGTGTGAGGGCGGAAATAGACCGCGAGGGAGGGCGGTAGGGTAGGGGAAGAAGGGAAAGAAAAGTCGGGATGTAGGGACAGGGTGCAAAGTGGGGGGGGTTGGGTGGAAGGTACTGTACAGTGGAGGGGTGAATATAATACACAGTGGTGTGCGCGTGACTTCGGTGCAGGATGTATACTAAAGATTTACACTATTTATACTATTTACACGGGGAGGGGGAAACACGGAGAATGGTAACAGTTTACTCACGTGCCCCGCCGTAACTCTCATCCGAGTTACGGCCGCTTTCCAGCCACCTCCTGAGGATGCCACCAATCCTCGCACCAAACGTCTTCCTCTTCCTCCTTCGCTCGCCTCGTCCTCTCTCCTACAGTCTCCGCTGTCGGTCCTTCGCGTCTCGCCAACTCCTGCCACGAGTCCACCGCTGGGAACCTTGTCTCCTCGGCGTCGCTGGCTTTTCTATCTTCTGACCGGGTTCCTGAGGAAAGGCTTCCGGGGTCAGGCGGGGTCACTTCCGGTCCGGTAGTATCCGTCGCACTTCCGGGGTCAATCCAAGCCGCTTCCGGTCCGCTGGGTTCCGGTGGTGCTGTCGGCGCCTGCAGGGAGACAGAGAGAGGTGTAGCCGGTTTTGGCTGTGGGTTAGTGATGCCGCCCGTATGGGCGTTCCTACGGTTGCGCTGTGTCCGGGAGGTAAGGGGCGTCCCTTCACATACCGGCATAAAGGGTGTTTCCGTAGTCCAGACGGCTTGTAACCAGTGCGTGTGTGACCGTTTTTCTTGTTTCGGTGGGGATCCAGCGAAATGTTTTTTTGAGCATGCGTAGGATGTTGAAGCATGATGATGAGATGGTGTTGACTTGTCTGGTCATCAAGAGTGAGGAGTCCAGGATGATGCCCAGGTTCCGTGCGTGGTTCGTCAGTATGGGGGCTTTTCCTAGGGCCGTTGGCCACCAGGAGTCGTCCCAGGCAGAAGGGGATGAACCTAAGATGAGGACTTCCGTTTTGTCCGAGTTCAGTTTCAGACGGCTGTGCTTCATCCACTCGGCTACTTCTTTTATCCCTTCATGTAGGTTGGTTTTGACGGTGGTTGGGTCTTTTGTGAGTGATAGGATCAGCTGAGTGTCATCGGCGTAGGAGATGATGTTGAGGTTGAGTTGATGTGCGATGGTTGCGAGGGGGCTCATGTAGACGTTGAAGAGGGTGGGGCTGAGTGATGATCCTTGCGGGACGCCGCAGATGACTTCTGTGGCCTCTGACTTAAAAGGGGGAGGCGGACTCTCTGAGTTCTTCCAGCTAGGAACGAGATGATCCAGTCCAATGCTTTTCCTTGAATTCCAATGTTTCTGAGGCGTTGTATCAGGGTGCTATGGCAGACTGTGTCGAAGGCTGCGGAGAGGTCAAGGAGGATGAGGGCAACTGTGTCTCCCTTGTCCAGTAGTGTTCGAATGTCGTTTGTTGCTGCGATGAGGGCGGTCTCGGTGCTGTGTCTGGCTCGGAAGCCAGACTGTGAGGAGTCGAGTGATTTGTTGTTTTCGAGGAAGGCGGCGAGCTGATTGTTGATGCCTTTCTCAATGACTTTGGCAGGGAATGGGAGGAGCGATATGGGGCGGTAGTTTTTGAGTTCGGTGTGGTCAGCTGTGGGTTTCTTCAGGAGGGCGCTGAGTTCGGCGTGTTTCCAGCCTTCTGGGAATGTGGCGGAGTTGATGGAGCAGTTGATGACGTCTCGGAGATGGGGTGCGATAATGAAGTCTGCTTTGTTGAAGATGTGATGGGGGCATGGGTCTGTAGGGGATCCTGAGTGGTTGGAGTTCATCAGGCGAATGGTGTCTTCTGTGGTGATTGGGTTCCAGTCGAAAAGGTTATTCGGAGGAGGTACAGGTTCGGAGGTGAGTGGGAAGGACAGGTTTGCGGGTTGGTTGTCAAAGCTGTTATGAATGTCGGCGATTTTGTCATGGAAGAATGAGGCGAGGGAGTCGCAGAGGACTTGAGAGGGGGTGATGTCGCTAGAACTGGCGGTGGGGTTGGTGAACTCTTTGATGATGTTGAAAAGTTCCTTGCTGTTGTGGGCGTTGTTGTTTAGTCGGTCTTTGAGTGCTGATTTCTTGGCTGTCCGGATTAGTTGGTGGTGTTTGCGGGTGGCGTTTTTGAAGGCGGCTTGGGTGAAAGTGTTTGGGTCTTTTTTCCAAGTTTTCTCAAGGGAACGACAGAGCTTCTTGGATTTCTTAAGGTCATCGTTGAACCAGGGGGCGTTCTTGCTTCCTTGCTTGATTTGATGTTTTTTCAGGGGTGCTAGTCTGTCGGCGGTTTGGGTTAACCATTGTGTGAGGTTGATGGCGGCTTGGTTAGCGTTCGTTGGATAGGCAGGGGGTTTTTGAAGGTGATTTTGTTCCAATTTCTTCGCAGAGTTGGTTGAGGGTGGTTGTGGATTGTGGTCTTATTGTAGATGAAGTGGATGCAACTGTGGTCCGTCCAGTGGAGGGGTGCGGTGTGAGTGAAGGAGATATGCTTGCTGGAAGTGAAGATGGGGTCGAGTGTGTGTCCTGCATAGTGTGTGGGGGTGTTAACAAGTTGTTTGAGTCCGAGATTGGCGAGATTGTCTAGAAGCGTGGTAGTGTTACTGTCATTGCTCTTTTCCAGATGGAAGTTGAGGTCTCCCAGTAGAATGTATTCTTCCGAGGGGAGGGCGTGTGGGGTGATGAAGTCGGTGAAGTCTTCGCTGAATTTTGTACGGGTCCTGGTGGCCTGTAGAGGAGGGTGCCTCTGAGTGTGGTCTTGGGGTCTGACCAGATTCAAAGCGTGCTAACCTGAAAATAAAACTTTGGAAGAAAAATATGTGCCACTCATCACAATAAAGTATTAATCTAAAATCTTACTCACAAACTCATTTGGCCCAGCTCGTCCTGCAGCGACAACAGGACATCAGCTAACCCTTCGCTGGTGGATGAAGAGGTTGACGACGAGGAGACGGGCCTGCCAGCAGAGGCGGCTCAGAAGGGTCTGCGCCCCGGGGCACCAGGGGGCGGCTGGCTGACCCGCGGACTCTGGTGCTTGATCATGTGAAGGACGGTCTGCACATTCGCGCTTAGAGAGTGGCTTGAACTGAGGGACAGCGGGAGGGGGGTGGGCCGGCTCACGGACAGCGGGAGGGGGCGGGCAGGCTCACGGACAGCGGGAGGGGGGCGGGCAGGCTCACAGACAGCGGGAGGGATCGGGCAGGCACACAGACAGCAGGAGGGGGGCGGGCAGGCTCACGGACAGCGGGAGGGGGGCAGGTAGGCACACGGACAGAGGGAGGGGGGTGGGCAGGCACACGGACAGCGGGAGGGGGGCGGGCAGGCTCACGGACAGCGGGAGGGGGGCGGGCAGGCACACGGACAGCGGGAGGGTGATCAGGAAACAGCCAGCGGGACAGAGACAAGACGGACAATGAACACAAACATCGGTGGTAAAAAAAAAAAAAAGTACACGCCCACAGTGGCCACGTCTTCATGACGTTGTGGAGAGCGAAAGAATCGGCGGGAACGCCCACCAATCGCCTCGGGAAATGACGGACAGTTCTCTCTTCCAATGGCTAGCCTCCATTTATGGAGCTAGCCAATGGAAGAGAGAGGCTGAACTAAAGCACACAGTGTAAGACATAAGATTTCGCCTTGGGCGGAGCACTGCTTTGCAGTGCTCTCGCCAGGTCAAAACCTAAAAATTCATCTGCATTGTTTGCACGGCCCCTGCCAAGCACTCCCGATAGACCCAGGGCAGAAGAGACAAACCACAGGAGTACTATTTCCTTGCACCTCATTTCTGTTATGATGCATTGGCTGCCTACTGTGATTATCCGCAGTGCTGGAGTTTTTAAAGGAAAAAAGTAAAAACAACAGTTGATGGACAGAATGCAGAACAATGTCATACATTCACCCCAGTACATCTGGGTCTAAATCCATCGTTTCTTTGCTCACCATGCCATTCCAGTTTGAATCCAGCCATATGCAAATCAGTCTTGACCCTGTGCCCCATGGGAACAGTCCAGCCCGAACTGCCAAGCCAGGTCCTCCCTGGACTGGAAACAAGCATCCAAGGACCGTTTAAAGGAGACACCAAAGCATTCAAACCCGGTTGGTTTGAAACTACACACATGTGAAAGCGCGCGGGAGCTTCACGCAAGTCGGGGGGGGTGCGGCTGAGAGCAGTCAGCGTTTCTCTTGCAGGAGCGTGCGACCATATGGCGTCGCGCGCTCCCGCAAGGAAATCGCCAAAACGTGCACACGTTGCATTGAAAGGAATGCAATGTGTGCACGTTTTTACCTGGAAAGCTAAAGCGATCTCAAGAGGTCTCTTTCCTATACAGCGCATGCGCTCTGCATAGGTCAGACCTAAAAAGGATCTCTTCAGGGATTGGGGTTGGACTAGAATGTTAGTGGGCATACATAGTGTGGGTCTGTAGTGCTTACTGAAGATCTGTGGTGTTTAGCCTGTATTACTATATTAAAGACAACATGTGCCCTAAGTGCAGCTCCACACTACTTAGAGCTACAGAGTTCAGAGAGGTACTAATCTAGATGTAAACATACACCCCGGATGTAGATTAACAATACCTAACATCACATCTACACTACAGGTAACACTTTCAGATTTGTCACCTTTCCCTTTTCAGCTCATAATCAGATTCCAGGTCCTTGCTCCCACTACTGAACCAAGTTAATTACTCTGCTTTCCAGCAGAAGGATCAAAGACCTCCCCCACACAATAGAGAAATTAACAGTGCTTGACTCAGCAGCTGTACAATTAAGTGGTGGGCAGATATATACATTTTTTAATTAGCTTGCCACTATTAACCTGGATGGTGAAATCCAGGCAAACTGAAACAAAGGAGCAGGGCCAGATGTCTGGAGCCAAGCTAGAGGAGTTCGGCTTTGAAGTTTTGGTGGAAAGAGATCAAATAGATGGGGGGCCCTCAGGGAGGTCTTTTCGCAGACTGTTTGAAGTCACCATATTGGATTGTCCTAGAATGTGGTGCAGGAGAGTTGGGATGGGGTGGGGTAATGCAGTGGTGCTCTAGAATTTCCCTGTAGTGCCAGCCTTCTTGAATTTTTGTACCTCCACTTAAAAACCCTGTACAGGGGAGAGACCGATGAGAAATTAGTAGACCTGAGAGCAACAAAGGAAACCCAGCTGGAAGGAGAAGCCACCTAATGCCCAGCACGGATAGACTTTTGAGTTTGTTTCCAGCTGACCCCCAGGACTAGGAAGGTCCTTTTCAGGGCCACTAGCAATAGCCTCCTTATGCTCCCTGACGGATAGCTGGGGGAATATATATGCTGGCGGACTCTGAATGGTTCACAAAGGACTTCTGTGGACTGGTCCTTGATTTTGTTGGGACACAAGTGCCCTTCAAGAATACAGGAGTGTCTGGGACCTGGAAAATGCCATAAGCAGGGTGTTCTACTCACCAATAGCAGAAGACTGTCACCAAGTAGGTGAGAGTAGCAGGAGTCCAGGCAGAAGACATGTCTGGTGCAGAGAGTAGTAAACATCTAGTGCACCAAGTGCCATGTTAGAGCTCAGGAGGTCTGGAGAAAAATTTTCCCAGTGGATGGAGCCTAATGAGCTCTATGGGGACAGGGTAATGTGCCTGAGAAGTCTAGCTCCATGGACAAAATGGAATGAAATCAAAGTAAGTAGTACTTCAATGTAATATTCTCAAAATACCCCCTGGCGATCAGTGTATTTTTATGTATGGGCCCCCGAGCATAGTTTTGCCCTAGGGCTGAGCCCCCATACTCTGGAGCTGAAGGAGAAGTTGTGGTGTCAAGTCTCTTTCAATCCTCCAACCGTCTGTGTGGGGGGCAGGGCTCACCAGCCTCTCATCCTCCTACCAATGCTAAATGCAGGCAGGGAAAATTGCCCTACCCCCACTCACAGGCAAAAACTAAAGAGTTCCTGCGTGCTGCACAGGAGGTGTGCAAGAGGACCTGGTGGGGCAGAAGGGGCATGGGGGCTTCCCACCCTACAACCCCTACCATGTGTGAGCACTAAGGTACCCGGTCAGCAAAGGCATCTGGGAAGGTAAAAGAGAAGAAAAAGAAAAGCAGTGCAAGACCTCATTCGCAAAGAATAAGGCCCAGAGCCGAGCTGGCATTTGGATATGCATGGGATTGGGTGAAGGGGTGCCCTATCTACTCCTGCAGTGGTTCAGTTTACATATTTCTTTTGCTTGTGGTGCTCCAGAAATGTGCAGGGTCACCACCAACATAGTTAATCATTTATTTGGGGGGAGGCTTCAGGGAGTACAGCATTTCCTAGATTTTGTTTCAGAACTTGCCCCTAAGTTTCCCTGTGTGTTAGATTTACACCCCGCATGAGAGGCTTGCACCCATTTTTAATTCTTGTTGAGCCTGTACTTTTGTCCTTGGGTTTGGGAGGTTAGGGTCCTCTGTTGGTTTGATCTATTAGGAAAACATCCATTACAACGCAGTCGTTACAACACACTGATTTTACAACACAACTGTTACAACGCAACTGTCTTTAAATCGCATGCCATTACAACGCATGCCATTACAACACATGTCACTACAACGCATGTCATTACAACACATACCATTACAACGCATGCGATTACAACGCATTATAATGTAAGTAATGGAGATGTTTTAGTTTTAGGGTGGGTATGGGTTTTGCGGTAGATAGGAATAGTAATTTTACCCCTACATTATCCAACACTTTCCCTACTGTTGCACTCACTGGAGTGGGAATAGTAATTTTTACCCCTACAATATCCAACACTTACCATACTATTGCCCTAAAAGTATTATGTATTGTAATGGTATGCATTGTAATGTATGCGGTGTTATGGAAAGCATTGTAATGGTTGTTTTTAAAAATGTGTTGCAATGGCATGCATTGTAAAATCATGCGATATAATGGTAGTTGCGATGTAAAAACCGCGTTGTAAAAGCATGCGTTGTAACTGTTTGCGTTGTAACGTCATATATTCGTCCTATTATTGCAGTTGAAGTCCAATAAAGTAAAGAAAGAGTCTGAGACACGTTTTTGAATGCCATGCTTTATTGTCAATAGTAATGATTGACAAAGCAATGTTTTAAATCATAATGAATGCTTTTGAATGTTGGTAAAGCCCAATTGACTTCAGTGGTGAAGTATAACATGTATAGCATTTTGGTTGTATACCCATTCATATCAATGCTGTTGCATTGATGAAGTAGTATGCTTTTATTGAAGTCGTGACACCCTGACACGACAGTGTGTCTGCCGTATTTGAAATGGCACCCCTTTATTGTGTGCACCTCTTATAGGTTTGAGGCGATTATAGGGTACAGGACCAGTAAGGTTGATAAGTGATGGTCACCACTGCTAAATTTGAGGCAGTGGTGGAAATTCAATAACACTGGCTGCCGGCCTCCAAACAAAACATTGGGCCACAGCACTTATTGTTTTACAAATAAAGCACCGGGTCACCAAAAGTGTTGTCATCTACCTGATATATATATTTGTAATTTAATGCATTTTAGAACATTGGAAATTTTAGAGCTCTGTTGAAGACAATGGAGTAGCACTGGGCTTATAATGGCTGGTGTGAGCCAGGAGATCCAAAATTCCAATGTTTGTCTACATTTTTCTCCCATTTTAATTTAGAACATTCTATCCTTAGTGGGTGGAATGTTCCAATAGCCTGATAGTCCTTCAGCCTTGGGCTATACCGGTTGTTAAAGGCCATCTCCCTCATTATAGGTCTTCTCCTGTGTGTCGGGCCTATAGCTCGGCTTCAGGGCCTTTAACAACCGGTAGAGCTCTCTGAAGTGGGCTATAAGGCTTTAGTATTTAGTAGTGTGTATGTATTAAAAGTACTTTTTATTTTCAAAGAAAAATACAATGACTGAACAATAGTTTATTGAGTGTGGCTGTTGCGAACTTGCGAGCTGGAGGTAGCAACCCCCACTATCTCCCCAGAGTAGGCCTTGGACTGATCTGCTTTGCTACCATGATAGAGTCAAGTACTACATGTGGGTGCTTGGTTCCCAGTAAAAAGATAATTGCAGACTTATTAGTGGTGAAGGACTCACATTTTTTGGAACTAATGACCTAATTTCTCATAGAGTTAATGTTGATGCTGGTAATAGTAATGAAAGTGTGGCTGCTGTGCTAACTGTGGTGGTGATAATACTATTGATGGTTTAGTTGGGGGGAGGTTATTGTGACAGTTATAACATTTGTGATGGTAATGGGAGTAGTGGTGGTGTGGTAATGCTGGTGGACGTGTAATTGGAGATAGTGATTACAGGCTCCTATGGAATAGTGTGCTACCATTTTAAAAGGATGTCAGTGCCTTGTAAGAGATATTAGAATGTTGGAATGTTGAAAGTTTTTTGAAGACCGTGTTGGAGCTCTGGGATTCTAAGGGTTGGAATATGCTTAAAGCTCCTACATTCCAATGTTTGTCGTCGTTTTTCTCCCTTTTTAGTTTAGAACATGATACCCTTAGGGAGTGGAATGTTCTAATAGCCTTTTAGTACTTCTGCCTCAGGCTACACCTGTTGTTAAAGGTGCTCTGGCCAATAACTTGGGTTCAGGGCTTTCAACAACTGGTATATCTCTAGGAAGCGGGCAATAAGGCCATAGTAAACACTATAAAAATATGCATATCTTTCCCAGTACCAACTTCTCAAAATATTTCATCTGGGGTAAACTCTCTACTAACTCAACTGGGTAGGTTCAGACTTTAGAGATTATCACTTATAGGTATTTCAACCAGCTTCATTTGGATTGCCATTATTGGGTTTTATTCAACCCCATAATCTCTGATGGAATACAGCTACCACTGGATTTGAGGGATTATCACTCATGGTATTACAGTGCTCCAGCTTCAATAGGTATATCACTTATCCCTGTTTCCATTTGCAGCCAAGGTCATCTAAAAGGCCGTCAACACCCAGGTAGCAAACTTCATTGAAGTCAACAATGTCCTGGACATCTTCCATTCCGGATTCCGCAGCAACCACAGCACTGAGACTGCCCTTCTTGCTGCCACAGACTACATCCTCTCCCTCCTCAACCAGGGCCAAATGGCAGCCCTCATCCTACTGGACAGCTGAACTGCCTTCAACACCTCCTCCCACCACACACTAGCTGCCAGACTCCACAACACCGGAATTCGTGGAAAGGCCCTCAACTGGATATGCTAATTTCTCCCAGGCAGAACTCAGCAAGTCAGACTCCCGCCCTACCTCTCAGAACCAACAGAGACTAGATCTCCCTGATCATGGATTTGGCTACAATAGCCATGAAGGAGAACTTTTTTGAATTTGAGGGCCAGTGCTACCTACAGACGTCCGGGACAAGTATGGGCAGCGTTTTTGCTCCGTCCCTGGCGAATCTCTATATGCACAAGTTCGAACAAGACTGTGTCTTGAACAATGAGAACCCTTTTTCAACATCAATATGTTCGTGGAAGAGATATATTGACGACATCTTGGTGATTTGGCGAGGAGATGAGTCCTCACTCCACGCGTTCCACAGGTGGCTGAATGACCAGAACAGATATTTACGCTTCACATTGGAAAGCAGCCAACATTCATTGGCGTTTTTAGACCTGTTGATCACTGCAACACCACAGGGTTTGAAATCGGAATTATATAGAAAGCCGATGGCTCGCAACTCCTTACTGCAATATACCAGTTGCCATCCGAAATCGCTACGCGATAATCTACCTTACGGACAGTTTCTGCGAGTACAGCGGAACTGTACAACTAAAGAGGATTCCATAAAACATTCAGCTGACCTGGCGCTGAAGCTGGCTGCACGTAGTTACCCTAAGAGACTGATCAAACGCTCGATGAAGAGAGCGGCTAATAATAACAGAGAAGCACTACTCGAACCACCGGTTCCCAAGGTCAAGAACGAAAGGATGACTTTTGTAAATACTTTCAGTACAAGATCTAATGCAATCCAACGGATAGTACAAAAGCATTGGAGGATCTTGAACACTGGGAAAGACTCGTTACCTCAACCACTATTTGCTTTTAAAAGAGCAGCTAGTTTAAGAGACAAGCTGGTACACACCAGACCTCCACCTAAAGAAATCCACCAAGTTGGGACAATTTGGGATCTGCCGCCTGTGACAGGACATCACCCGTGTGGCAACTGTGCCGCGTGCCCACAGACAAGACACACTTCCACGATTGACATAGGAACGAACCGTGAGTGGGAACAAAAGCGGTTCACAAACTGCAATAGTAGTAATCTCATCTACCTTATCACTTGTCCGTGCTCACTGAGATATGTCGGCATGACTACTCGGAAGATCAGAACAAGGATCTCTGAACATAAGAGTACGATAAGATGTAAGAAACAATCGACCAGACTGACGAATCATTTCATCCAAGTGGGGCACAAGCCTACTGACTTCGAATGGACCGTTCTGGAACAACCCAATATTCCCATGCATATTGTAGATATATCAAGATACTTGTTCAAGATCGAGCAGAAATGGGTGTATAAGCTCAACTGCGACAAAGGCGGGCTTAATGAAGACATCCCATGGATGACACTGTAGGAATGCTCCCTTAACATGAATACTGGTTTGACTGTGAAGGCATTTGACTGACTGGCCTCCTGCTGGAATCCTGAGGTATAACTATAAGGTTGCCCACAGCTATGAATCTATATCATCTGCGCATCGACTCCATCCCATTGGGACAGGGTCATTCAGTTACCTGACTCCTGAGGGTGCTCGCAGTGAGACTTGGGACACTATAGTCTACCCCTAAGGAATTACTGATAACATACCTCCATGATGTTCCTTTTATGATCAGCATCATCTTGAGCGCTTATATATTTGATACGCGCTGCAAAAACATTTGGGATTATATTATATACACTGACCCGCGTATTCACGGTGGTCCCGAACTACATTTCCCAACTTTTTGTAGTTCTATAATCATATTGCGTTTGGTGGTCTTGCAATAAACTACATTCCCCTTCTGTTTGTGTAGTTTTCAACTGCTGCGCGCCAGAGCACACATGGGTGAGGCTTCTGGACTACACCTTCCAGCTACTTTGGTAGTTCTGGCGTGGTTTTGGGCAGGTTCAGCATCCCCTTGAGCGCTCATATATTCCACACGCGCTAAAACATTAGTAAATACACTGACCCGCGTATTCGCGGCGGTCCTGAACTACATTTACCAACTTTTTGTAGTTCTATAATCACATTGCGAGTGTTTGTCTTACAAAAAACTACATTTCCCATGTGCATGTGTAGTTTCTTCTGCTGCGCGCCAGAGCACGCATGCGTGAGGCTTAATGACTACATCTCCCAGCAACTCGGGTAGTTTCTGGCGCCGTCCATGTGACATATGACGCTGGCCCAGAACCAATAAGGTAATGTTCGCTCCCCCCCGTCGGCACCTCCCCAAACAGCTCGGCTGACTGTTTGAAGTACCGACGGAGAGGTAAGGGCGCAGGAGGGGCTATGTTTAACTCTTTACTGGTATGGACTAGACGCTCTTTATCTAATCCGAGCGTAAGCGCTTCTGCATGTTATACTTAGGCATAGACTGTGACGAGCGGTTTTCTACTGAGCGCGTTGAGATGCAGCGCCTGAACGCGTCCTGTGACTCACAGCGCGCGCTCAGTAAAGTATATATTTCTATCTTCTGGCCGCACACGGCAGATCTTAATGCACACAAGCTATGCATGGATGCGCTTTAGCTATCTGTTAAAATGGCTCAACAGGCAAAGGGCAGATATTAAGAAATAATAGCAGGATTTAATTACTGGCTACTCTTAACATCTGATGCCTGACACCATTGTAATTAACCATGTGGCCCAATATTTTGGAATAAGACTTTGGAATGATAAGACAATTGACCCCCAGTGGCTTGCTGTCTGAGCATCCCACAGGTTTGTCTCTGCCTTGACCCGACACAGGTTTTTTAATATTGATCTTTGTATACATTTTCTGCATTTTTAGAGCGGGGCTTCATTTTCCTGAGCTGTTTGCCAGGTGAGGTGAGGCAATTCCCCTTACAAATTAAGGTGAGGCATTGATTTTAGATACAATGTGATTCATACTAGGGTCATTTGACCCAGATACAGTACTGATATGATTATAGCAATATCGCTTGTATAGCCCTTACTAATGAAGGTGTTATTATTGTTTATATTTCATTACATGTTGACATGCTGGCTTTATTTCAACCGGACTTTCACAGGAGGAAAATGGAAGTGTACAGGTGACACTTTTTTCTGTTCACAAATGTCCTGTTGTCTTTTCACACATTATCACGTTATGCAGTAGCAATTAAGTTTATGGGTCCTGAGGAAGCGGTTGGTATAATATATGACCATTACCCGCAGAAACATGTCGACCAGATAGCCCAGTCAGAAGGTATTTGTTTGAACCACCTGACTTTTTTGCACTATTGTTGTTTTTAACATTGGAGGTGCATGACCTTAGAATAAAGTAATGATTGTATGCACTATCCAATCTTATACTTATATTTTTCCCTTTGCACTTATTTTTTATGCACTGCTTTCCGTTACTCACAAATGAAAAAAACTTACCAGACATTCATCCACCACTATATTTCTCCGATATATATCTATGGGGATAGAGTGGTGGTCATACTACTGTGGAGTAGACCAAATGATGTACTGGGAGCCCGAAAATGAGTAACTGATGGACATTTTTCACAGTGGTTGATTGTCCAGTCTGTCCTCTACATAAACAGTAGCAGCAGACACATAGCCAGCTATACATAGCATGTCTTGAACGTATCATTAGACCCACAGTTATTTGTTGTTTCTTAGTACTTGTGTGGGGGGTTATAACTGTGCCCGGGTCTCTAAATACTTCCCTTGAACCCTTTAATAATTGTTTGTTGATTGTAGATGTGGAGAGCCCCAGGGATCCTCCCTCAGCCTCAACCTCTTCAACATCTACATGGCCCCACTCGCAAACATCGTCAGAAAACATGGGCTCAGCATCGTCTCCAACTCCGACGAAACCAAGCTCATCCTTTCCCTCACCATGGAACCCAACATCACCAGGCACAACTTCCAAGAAGGGATGAAAGCCATCACCACCTGGATGAAGACAAGCTGCCTGAAACTCAACTCTGAGAAAACCGAAGTCCTCATCATTGGCTCCACCGCTTCTGCATCTGCATGGTACAACACCTGGTGGCCCCCATCCGCAAAAACCCACCCACCCGACGGACCATGCACGAAACCTCAGAATCATACCAGACTCATCGCTAATGATGAACCACCAGATCAATGCTGTATCCTAGGCCTGCTTCAACACCATCCGCATACTCCGAAAAACGTTTTGATGGATCCCATCCGAAACCAGAAAAATGGTCATGCATGCCCTCATCAGCAGCAGACTAGACTACGGCAACACTCTCTAAGCCAGAATTAACAAAAAGCTCCTTCGCAAGCCAGACCATTCAGAATGCCGCAGCCTGACTGATCCTAGACATCCCC
Source organism: Lissotriton helveticus (assembly GCF_964261635.1). Classification (NCBI taxonomy): domain Eukaryota; kingdom Metazoa; phylum Chordata; class Amphibia; order Caudata; family Salamandridae; genus Lissotriton; species Lissotriton helveticus. Next base: position 1,118,191,226 of record NC_136072.1, read on the forward strand.
CGTCACAACCACATCACTCAACACCTCTGCGATCTCCACTGGCTCCCCATTGAAAGAACAATAACCTTCAAATTCCTCACTCATGCATACAAGGCCCTCCACAACATCGGACCAAGTTAGGCTCCGTAAGCTCTTCAAAAAACTGACCAGCCCCAACTTAGCTGCAATGTTGGAAGCAATGTGAACCAAAATAGGCCTCATCCGGTCGTATGGATTTAAGACCTCTCGGCAAGTTCAGTACCAACCTTAACCAATATATGGTTAAAATCTATAAAAGTATGCTTCGACTATGAAAAAGTTCCTCTCCTGCCTAGATTTGATTGGAGCTGGGCTTCCCAAACTATACCTTGCAAGGCATGGGGTCCTTTTTTAACCTTTGTCACAAGCTGAGACAGGTTAGAGCCAGCACCCTCGAGTCCCTGCTATGGTTGGACATAAGTGTTAATAAGTGTGGCGGGTCTTACAGCCGGTACTTTAAAGAATGCAGGTCACATCTATAAACAGATGATCTCTGGTCTCTTAATCCTGGGGAAAAAAGCTTTTAAATTAAGCATCAAAAAGCGCATCCAACTATGCTCCAGACTGTTAGACAGAGAGATCCTAGCCAATAGGAAGCACGCATGGGCAGTACCAGCTGCCCTTCCCCTGCCAAACGTGGCTTGCTCTTATTCTCTACATCTAAATCAAAGATTCTTGGCCCTCAGGATGGGCGAGTGGCTTTTCCTGAAACATCTACCTCTATGGCGGCAGACCTCAGACGACCTTGCGTGTAGAGCCTGTGGCAAATTAGACTAATCTCTGGAGCACATTGCATGTATTTACCAAGCACTGTTGTCCCTTCGCAGAACAAAGTTGAGGCCCGAGTGGAATACATTGGGAGTCCGGACCTGTAGGTAGGGCATCATAGCTGCCCTGAATCCAGTGAACAGGGCTTTAAAAATGAATGTTACCATTTTTATCCACTTGGCTTATTGCCACTTCAAGGTCCTCCAAGATTCTAAATCAATGTATTCTCATTGACGCCCCCCACTGTTTGTTCAATCCATCTAAAGGCTTAAAAATGCAGAAATCGTGGGTGCAATTAGACTGATCTGTCTGTCGCATTGCTTTAATGGGGGCGCTGCCACCTTTTTACCTTTTCACAGTGATGAACTTTGCTACTTTAAGGAAAGAAATTTTCTTATGAAGAACATACTTAGAACATAGATGCGCCAGAATTATTAATACTGAGAGGTAAGAAAGGGAGAAAGTAGTAATTTGATTGTTATAACTGTACTCACTGGGGCTCATCAAGAAGAGAGATTAAAAAGAATGTTATATGTTTATCTAGATCTAGAGACTGTTGATATCACGGATAGTTTAAAGAACCTGTGGAAGAAGAACAAGGATATAAGACGCATATATTTCTTGAGTGAGGTAGGATACATTGAAAAAATATGGTGGTTGTTGATTGAGCTTTGCATTGACGAACCTTTGCCTCGCGTGCTCTGGAATAATAAGAGACCTTATCTTACTTTAATTTGACAGGATCACAACTGAGAAACCTTAAGATACCGGCATCAATTGACGTAACTTTGCATATTTTCACATGTGCTACATAGATATAAAAACACTTTGGTTGAGCCAGGGGACTAAATAGAATATTCACAACTTCACGTTGAACTGGATGTAAGGAAAAAGAAGAATGAGGAACTTGGCATTATATATTAAATGTTTTCAGAGTAGAGTTTTGTTCTAATTTGTGCTTGTGTAAGAATATGATGCACTCACTGTGGGCTTGAATAGTCCTTTTGCACAAGGTTGAAAAAATGTGGGCTCTATGGCACTAATGTAAGTGTTACAGTTTGTGATTACAAATGCGCAATTTGTATTATTTCCAGCCCTGATGAAGCCGTAGGTTGTTCCTATCACAGCGAAATGCGTTGGCACAAGGGATTGGAATTTGATGACGTTAAAAGAAGAAAACAACAAGAGCCCAACCGAATACTGTCGATTTTTTGTTTCTTATACACATAATTGGATTGTAGAAGTGCATGTGTGCTCCGAAATTTTGTTTAAGTATTTTTCAATCTTTGATTAAGTTTAGGGAAGTAAGGTGTTCTCTTCCCGGTATTTTGGATGCACCAAAACCTATTACTCATTGGGTCAAATCTAGTGTAATTACTATATGAGCGCCAGCATATCCTGTACACCCAACAGCAGTTACTACACCCTAGATCGGTCCACCCTGTTGTTGTGTCCTTCAGACAGGTTGGACCAACTTAGCTAATCGGCACTAGGCCTGACACGTGGCCCTAGGAATAAAGGATGCAGACACGGGAAATAACTTGCTGGCTCTCCGTGCGCCCGTCTCAGAATGGCGTACGTGCGTGCGGAGCCTTTCTTTATTATAGGCGGTCACATGACTTCCACACTACACGCCCCTTACGCCAGGGGCGGATTATGAGCCCAAAACATAACATTCCTCCTAAAACAAGAAAAACTCAAAACAATAATTCTCAGACAGCTGCACCCTTCCGTCTTGAGGGGTAGTCTATTGTACTAATCTTCATAGACTTCAAAAACTGCTCCCACCCGTAGGACACATTACGGAACATTGTATTTAACTCTGATACATAGAACAGTCTTACGTGAGATAATCGCGCAGTCGACAGGAAGGCGTCGGGTTACGTCTCAGCCTTTGATCCACGCCCCTCTGGCTTGAACAGTCTGTCTCTGGGGCGGAGCCGGTCTCAGGCGCCTCCATGTCGGGCTCCTCCGGATCTGACACCCCTTCCTGGGCCTCCGCACCGCCTTCTGTTTCCTTGATCACCGCCCTCGGAGTGCTACTCTGTGTGATCTCGAGACTGGGCGTCGGCTCCCTGCCTGGCAAGTCCTGGGCAGTTTCAGTTTCTGTTACCGGAGGTGGTGAATCCGAGGCGCTCAAACCCCCATGGAAATGTTTAAAGTGCGACACATTCCTGGTTACAGTCTCCTTTCCGCGGACCACAGTGATGCGTGTTCCTTTAACACCAACCACTCGCCAGGGTCTTCTCTCATAATTCAAACGAAACTTTCCGCTCGTCACCCTGTTACGGAGAAGCACCACATCTCCTCTGCTGAATTGTGTCACCATGGCTCTTCTCTTGTGGCTGATTTTAGCAAATGCAGTCTCTCGCTTGCGGGCAATTATTTCTTCATTCACGGGGGCAGGGGCCCATTGAGGGTGGTGAGGAATGGAATCAGGTACAATCCGTCCCATCAGGAGATGCGCCGGGGCTATCCCGGTAGTTGAATGGGGGGTTTGTCGGTAGCTGCGAAGAAATGTGAAAATGGCCATCTCCACGGACTGGCCTTTGTCATGAGCAATGCGAATCACTTTATTAAGGGTCCTCATGAAGCGTTCCGCTTCCCCATTCGCTTGTGGCCATCGGGGAGTGATGCGTCGATGCCGAATGCCCAGAGATGACAGATAGGTGGCCAGTTCCTGTCCTTGAAATGGGGGTCCATTGTCTGTGCGGATTTCGCACATAGCTCCATGGGTGGCAATAATCTTCTCTACCTTCGGGATCACACACTCTGCGCTGGTGCTGGCTATTATTTCCACTTCCGGATACTTGGAATGGTCATCAATCATGACCAGCGTGTAGTTCCCATCCGGGAGGCTGCCAAAGTCCATGCTGACCTTGTCCCATGGCTGTTGTGGACGAGGTTCCACGGCAATCGGGGCTTCCCGAGGAGCTTCCCCCGTCACCTGACACGCAGCGCATGCCCTCACCACCTGCTCCACCATGTCATCCATCAGAGGAAACCACACCTTTGTCCGTAAGCGTGCCTTGGTTTTAACCATGCCTTGGTGACCTACGTGCGCTAACTGTATGACTTGATCAGTGAGGGCTGAGGGTATCACCAAGCGATGCCCCCGCAGAAGGCATCCGGCCTCATCTTCATTGAGCTCCTCTCGGACATGGTACAGACTCTCCATTATTTTCTGAGCTTCAGGCGTGAGCATCTTCCACCCCTCCTTGGCCCGATTCCAGTTAGTCGTGTGAACAAGTTCTTTGGCCCTCTGGAGGCAGGCGTCCTGCGCTGTGACACTCACAATGTCGCTGAGAGAGATGGGACGAGGGCAAGATCGCGCCACCACCCACCTGACATAGGCCTCTGTTTCTTCAGCTTCCTCCATCTCCTCAGCCGTGGCTGGTCTGGGATGTCGGGACAGATAATCTGCCGGGTTCTTGGCTCCGGGCTGATACTCGATTGTACAGTTGTACTCCTGCAGTTGAAGCAGCCACTTTTCTATGCGAGGCGGGGGTTTGGATGAGGTTCCCGCAAACAGGGACAGCAGGGGTTTGTGATCGGTCACCACAGTGAATGGCTTGCCATATATGTAGAGGTGAAAATGTCGGCACCCCCAATGAATGGCAATCGCTTCCTTCTCAATCTGCGAGTACCTCTGTTCCGTGTCCGTGAGAGATCTGCTCGCAAAAGCAACAGGCGTCCAGTCGATGTCGTCTCTCTTCCTTTGCAGGAGAACCGCTCCCAGTCCAGCAGGCCCCGCATCCACAGCAGTAAGCGTGAAGTTGCGGGGATCAAAGAAAGCGAGAGTGGTGTTGTTGGACAGAGACTCTTTGATGTCTCGGAAAGCTTTCTCTTGCTCAGGTCCCCAGTGCCAGGGAGTGGAGTCTTTGGTGAGGTCCCGCAGGGGGAGCGTGAGGTTAGCCAAGTCTCTGATGAACCGGCCACAATAGTTGACCATGCCCAGGAAACTCCGGACTTCAGTAACGGTCTGCGGGGGTGGCACATCTTTAATGTCCTTCACCTTATCCGGGTCCGGGTTGACACCCTCGGCTGAGAAGACGTAACCAAAAAACCCTAGCCGGTCCCGCAGGAATTCACACTTTTCTCGGTGGAGCGTTAGTCCTGCGTCTTTGAGTCTCCGAAACACTTGGGCCAGCCTTTGATTGTGCTCCGGGATGGTGCGGGCATGTATCATTATGTCATCACTGACATTTATCACTCCAGGTATTCCAGCGATTAGCTCCTGGATGACATTCTGGAACACCTCCGCTGCACTGGAGATTCCGAAGCTGAGGCGAGTGTATCTTCGAAGGCCGATGTGAGTGGAGAAAGTAGTGATGTTGCGCGACTCCATGTCCAACACCAACTGGTGGTACCCTGACCGCAAGTCCAGCTTGGAAAACCAACGGGCACCTGCCATCTCTCCGATGAGGTCATCTATGGTGGGCGTGATGTGGCGCTCCCGTTTTATGGCAGCATTCGGGAGGCGCATGTCCACGCATATCCTGACCGCTCCGGGTTGCTTCGGTTTCCGGGTGACCACGATGGGCGAAACCCATGGGGTGGGGCCCGAAACTTTTTCGATTATGCCTGCCGCTTCCAGTTTGTGCAGTTCGTCTTCCACCAGCGGCCGTAGATGGAACGCAATGCGGCGGTGTCGCAGAGCCACCGGCTGCACCGTTGGGTCAATGTGCAGATGAATTTCTCGGCCTTTGAACTTGCCAATGCCCTCGAAAATGTCCGGGTACTCCATGAGGAGATGTTGGACAGATTCCTCATGGACCCCGAAGGCGAATGTCACCACTCCCAGGTCTTCAGCCGCTCTGCAACTCAGCAGCATGCCTTGGCCTTCTTCTGACACGAAGACATTGGTTTTGATCGTCTTGTTCCCATGGCGGATTACCGCTTTGAACTTTCCTCTAATCTCGAGAGGGGTGTCTTGCCCATACGCGAAGACAGTGATGGGGGTGGGACGCAGTGCTGGAGGCGTGGTCATGGTCCTGTAGAGGGAAACACTCATCAAGTTTATGGATGCGCCCGTGTCCACCACGGCTATAAGATCTTGGTCCGCTACCTGTATGGCGCATTGGGGCAGGGGCCTGGTGCGGCGGGCAGCGGTGCCAATCATGTGCACCTTGTGCACCGACCGGTCTTCTTCTTCGTCATCATCCATGTCACTGTGACTCTGTTCCCCCTCCACTATGGCCTGCACAGCGGGGCGTGGTTTACGGAAGTTCTTCGATCGGCACACCTTTTCAAAGTGATTCTGCCGGCCACATCCCGAACACCGCTTGCCCCGTGCTGGGCATTCTGCCATCTGGTGTCGCGGACCTCCACAATACCCACATGACTGTCCCGACGCTCCACCCTGAATGGGCGGTCTCTTGGGCCACTTGGTGGGCGTGTGTGTCTGTATCTTGTTGACCGGTTCCACTTTGACCGATGCCTGCAACGCAGCTTCCATGTGCGCAGCCCTAGCTTTGGAGAGTTCTTTCGTGCGGCCAAGAGTTAGGATGTCCGTCAGCGGCTTGCCAGACTCCTCCAGAATCCGTTCCCTTAATTTGGCCGACGCACATCCCTGTATGATTTGCCCCCGAATCTCCTCAGTGGTATCTTGAAACCCACACGTGAGCGCCAACCTTTTGAGCCTGGTGTGATATGTGTCCAGCGATTCCTCGGGCAGCTGGCGCGCTTGTCTAAACACAAATCGTTCATAATCTTGATTGGCCATGGGCTCAAAATGGGCATTGAGGGCATTAATCAGCGTGTGATGAGTTCTGGGGGTCGCCTCCGGGAGGGTCCGAGCAATGGAGTGTATGTCCTTGCCGCCGAGATGTAACACCATGGCCCGTTTCTGTTCCTTGTGCGTCTTCGTAGCTTCAAAGAACACTAGTAGTCTATCCACCCACTCCTTCCATTTGGGAGCGAGCGCTGAGGGCGCACCCTCCACCACAAAGGGTTCGATGGGCGGAATCGTCGCCATTCTCCCAGGCGCGCTTGCGCGGAGGTGGAGTACGCCGCACGGCACGAGCACCACGAGCCGAGGGACAGGCTCGCGGCCGCCACACGGGGCAGGAGGCAGGTACTCTCACCCAGCGAGGATCCAGCAGCCACCCTCGTCGCCAATTGTTGTGTCCTTCAGACAGGTTGGACCAACTTAGCTAATCGGCACTAGGCCTGACACGTGGCCCTAGGAATAAAGGATGCAGACACGGGAAATAACTTGCTGGCTCTCCGTGCGCCCGTCTCAGAATGGCGTACGTGCGTGCGGAGCCTTTCTTTATTATAGGCGGTCACATGACTTCCACACTACACGCCCCTTACGCCAGGGGCGGATTATGAGCCCAAAACATAACACACCCCTGGTGTCAGACTGAGAACTGTGCTCGAGCTCCATAAACCTTCGGTTTGGGTGTTGCTTACTGCAGCCGCGCCGAGGCTTAGCGCGCTGCGGCCCCACTCACCCTGAAGAGGATCTCATCTGGTTTCAGAAAGAAGATTCTGCTGCCGGAAGCTGACCATGAACCGGGCCCCATCTCAGAGCCCAGCTGTAAAGAAAGGATGCGCGTGGGCGAGACACCCGCTGCAATAACCAGTGAGGCGTGAGATAGCCAAATTAAAGATAGGGGGAGGAGTCCCTGAGGACTTAAAAACAACCCCTTAACGCTACCGAGGGGTCCGTGTACACCAAGAGACTGAGCCCTGCTGGATACCTGCACGATGTCCTGGATTCCTCTCTTCTTGGCGCTGTGCGCACTTTGTACATGTATGGCACAGCATTATTACAACAAAATTCATTTAACGTAAATGAAGATGTTTCATGTTTTAATAGTTTGTTGTGAGCTTTAAATATACTCTGGCATCTGACACGTTTCTATCTAATGCATACTGATGTTTCACCCTTTCTATTCCAGGTTGCTGCTCAGAGCTTGTGGTGACTCAGCCACCCTCAGTGTCGGTGGCCCCGGGGGGGACTTGTACCCTCTCCTGCAGCATCACTGGTGGTAAAGAATTCAGTGGTTACAACATGCGCTGGTTCCAGCAGAGACCTGGGAACCCTCCCAGTTACTTATTGAGGTTCAAATCGGATTCTGACAAATACCAGGGTTCTGGGGTCTCGACCCGGTTCTCAGGTTCCAAGGACATCTCCAAGAGCATTGGGTACCTGACCATCACCGAGGTCAAAGCAGAGGATGAGGGCGACTATCACTGCAACATGGAGTACGGCGGCTCTTACATGTTCCACAGTCATACAGCTCAATGAGGAAGTGAGACAAAAACCTCCCTTCTTATGACTCTAGTATTCTATGGACTAGCATCGTTTGCATGATCAGCTATATGTACGCTTTTTTTGCAGTTTTATATAGCGCCACGTCAGCCCAAGGGCACCGAAGCGCTTCATGTGAGCACCAGTTACATTACACAAGGTCAGAATAATTTTTTTATATTAGGCAGAGAAAGACTAGGTGATAGGCCCAAAATCACAGGATGTTGAGTCGACAAGCCTCAAGCCTGTTTCACCAGTTCCAGTGTAATTGGTTTTAACAACGATGTTTTACAAAATTTTTAGTGTCAATATATATTGCAACAGTTTTAATTAACTATGCAAAAATAAAATACACTTGAACAGTTCCAGTGTCTGCCTACTCCCAGATGATCTGGAGCAACTTCAAGAGAAATGGGAAACAAAACTTAATCTTCAGACAATTGAATTGCAGTCATCAATTTCCTTAGCCAACGATGTACAGATCTCGGGCAGGATGAGGGCTCAACACTATATGGTCCTCCATGATATCTACTACACACCGAGGAAAGTGTCTAAATGGAGTACTGGCACTGGCACTAGCTGTAGCAGATGTGGCTGTTATGCAGACACGCAACACATGTGTTTCTCATGCCCTCAGGTGGCAGGTGTATTAACATCCATTCGAGAGGTTTTGAAAGAACTTTTTGATCCCTCAATTGTTTTGTCAGCGGAGCTGGTTTTATTTGGCACTGATTCCGAAGTTTTGTCTAGACCGAAGGAATGCTCCGCCTTTTTATTTATATGTATGGCGGTGATCCATGCCTGTATTGCTAAAGAATGGATATCTACAGAACCTCCGCTATTTTTCACTTGGAGGGCACAGCTGCTATCCATAACCTTGAAGTTGCTATATTCAAAACGAAGACTACTCATGAATGGGTTAGAGGGTTAAAAATTTGGGCCCCAATAATTGATTGGATTTAAAATAATGAAAGTTTGCTTCCTTCTTTTTTGATTTGCAGACTATTACTTTTTTTCCCTGGTGTGTCCATATGTATCTTTTTTTTTCTTCCTTTCTTGAGTTTAATTGATTGTATCACATATAAATGCTCTGCTCATGTCCGATATATTGTATTTTGTTTTCTGCTTGCTTCTCTGTGTCTTGATTGTTCCTTGCATAATCTAATCCTGAGCTTATAAAGCACCTAGTTACACTAGCCAGTGTGTCCCCGCGCTGTGCCGCTGAGGAACCCATCCTGGCCTGTTCCTGTGAGGTGCCCACTCCTGGGCACCCCAAGGTGAAGCCAGGCATCCTAGCATTAGGGCCAGTGTGGAGATTAAGCAAGCTATTGCCCAGAGTTGCAGAGTGGGACCCATGATTAGAGTAGGCACCGAGGCGAGAGAATTATCGGGTCCAAGGACATTGTGCCCAAGACCCTGCTGTGACGGGAATTGAACCCTGGTCCGGGGCCAGACCTCTGCATCAGAGTCTACCGCTCTAACCAGTGAGCCACACTTCTCCATAAAATCAATAAAAAATAAAAAAATGAACAGTTCCAGTGTCAGTAGGTCTGGCTGTAAGGTCACACCCTCTCCCCTAAGAATCCATACTTATTTATCATGATTGAGGTTAACTCCTGCAGCACCCATGTCATCTCTGGATTACAGGGATGACTAGTTGACGGTGCCAACATCAACTTCACCATGGCCACCACCAGAAGGGGCTTCCATAGTCTCAACTGAATGATAACTTTTATTCCTATAAATTATTTATCCAGTACTGGACACTTTCAATGTGCTGCATGCAGGTCAAAGAACTAATCATGGCACAAAACTGATGGTTTTTGGCCAGAAAATATTGGTAAAATCTAGGATTTATTCCTCAAAGGAGGCTCCATTGAAATCTACTTTTAGATCTATGTGTTGTGTGGTGCTTGGTTGTGCATCAATGCCTACTTGCTAATCCTACAGATTTAGGTTGTACACTACTGCTTTTGGGGCAGTCATACTGCCCACAGATTTGCGCAATGATTTATTTTGCTTTTTTTAAAAGCCCAGGCTGGATGCAGCAATTTCTGTTGAGGTCTCGCTTTTGGGACCAATTGGTTTTGCCATTGGTTTTTAGAGATGTTGTGCAGCACCCCCCTAAGCTCTGCTTCATGGCTAAGGAGGAAAAGCAAGGTGCTATGATGCAGCCACATCCTTTTTTGGGAACACTCATAGTGCATGTACGTACCTAGAAAATGATGCAGGCGTTTTTTCTTTCCAGATTTTTCCTGACCTGAATTTCATTAGTAAATAAAAACAAGCATTGGCATAGCCAATATGTCTTGCTTTTGGACTTTTTAAGTATATAGTTATGCAGCACAATATCCTAGGTGCACCAACATTAACTGTTGCATTGTTGAACACATATAAGGTCCCAAAGGCGGGACCTATTGGCTATGCCAATGGTTGTTTCCTTCTGCCTCTTTCCCCTCAGGCGGTCTCTGTTTAAGGGGACCCTGTGGCTCTGTTTACAAGTTGATTACCTGCTGATAAGCACTTGGGGAAAAGAGGGAGGGTGTGGTCTTCATAACACCACTCATAATGCCGACCCCTGCTCATTTCGCGCTTAATGCATCAAAACCTACACGTCACTATATTTTGCTGACTTTTGTCATGGTAAACATCAGCAGTTTTGACCTAGCGGTATATTTCTAGGGTAAACTGCAGGTTTCCTCTCTAGGCCACTAAACTCTTAACTGCGATACTGCAGTAACTCGAGTTACCACGTATATACAATAAAAAGAGGCATCCGGAATTGGAGTCTTGGTATAAAGGACAGCGCTGTTCCCACAGTATAACACAAAATGTCATTTTTGCCTCACAACGTCTAGCTTATTCGGGAAATGTTCCAGAAGGAGGAAAACAGCCTGATATGGTCCTTAAAAAACCACAGCCGACATATCTAATGCGCTTCACGTGTATTTCTGTTGAACCCGATTGCGCGCCGGGCAGTTAACGGTATTTGCGCTTTGCAAGATCTTACATGCTCAAGACAAATGGCAGACACATTATTATCACTTCTGCCCGTGCCTAGCCGAACCTGTCCGCGGGACAGAGACGCACAGCTGCCTGGTAGGGCGCGCAGACAAAAGCACCGCTAGCAGTCCCCGGGCCGCACTTCTGACGTGTCCGCGATGGTGTCTTTGTAAGGATCCATCGAGTGCGGTCGCGGGCAAGGCCCGAGCAGGCTTTCAGGGCCCAGGCCCAGAAAATGATGTATATGAACTGTTGACAAGGAACGCTTCCTGTTATGTACTAAACTGTGCACATCCGGTGGTCAGCGATTCTTGGGCCGCATCTCCTGACAATGCATGTTTTATTCCTAAACTGTGGTTTCAAAAGAGAACTCAAATCGTGTTTTAAACACTGGATGAAGTCTTGTGCATTCTCCATAGACTAGAACAGTAACTGTTAGATGCTGATCAGAAGGGCGACTATCACTGCCTGTCATGCGTCACCTTCATTAATTACATCCCTTGCGCCCTACCACGCCCTAGATGTTTATTAAAGCGCAGTGAGAAAAAACCCTTTCTGGCCTCAAAAAACAGCGGCCCAGAACTCGTATGACCCAATTCACGTGCCTCAAAACTGCTTTAATAAGAGAAGGCGATGTTCGGGTATGGCCACCGAGGCCTGTCCCCGTTACACGCGGTTCTCCGCGCTTTGCAAGAGATGACCAGTGCACAGCGCGGCCTGAAGACAGCGTTGCGAAACCTGACAAAAGCCTACACCATGAATAATACTTCAGTTTATTCTTAGCCCACATCAGGCGATCTGGCTGCCATTCCATTCCCTAGTATTCGTTTCTGCTTACTAACATAACAAGCACAAGCGTGCGCCCGCCTCGTGCGGCAGCAGGGGGAGGGGAGAGAGGCGGGGCCTGCACGATTCCCTTGCGGGAGCGAGCGGAATGGCGCGATAATTGCTACCATATGGTGCCAGCTGCTCACTCCCGCAAGGGAATCGCCAGACGGGCACGCTTTGCCATTGGAAGCAACATAACGCGTGCACTTTTTTGCAGGGAAAGCTGTGCCGATGACTAAAGGTCTCTTTCCTAAGCAGCGCATGCGTGCTGAGTAGGCGACAACTAATAAGTAGTACAAAGTTATTTTTTTTATTTAAGCCGAGTGGTGGTGAAAAGCAACATGGAGTGGGGGAGGGGAGGGCAAAGCAACACAGAGGGTGAAGAACAGGGAGACAGAAGCAACACAGACGGTGTGGGTAGGAAAAATTAACATGGAGGACGGAGGCAGAAGCAACACAAATGTTGTGTGTAGGAAGAAGTAACACGGAGTGCAGAAGCAGAAGCAACACAGAGGGTGTGGGTACGAAGAAGTAACATGGCGGGTGGAACCGGAAGCAACTCAGAGGGTGTGGGTAAGCAGAAGTAGCATGGAGGGTGGAAGCCGAAGTAACACTGACGGTGCGGGTGGGAAGAAGTAACATGGAGGGCGGAAGCAGAAGCAACACAGATGGGGTGGGTAAGAAGAAGTAACACAGAGGGTGGAAGCAGAAGCAACACAGACGGTGTGGGTAAGAAGTAACATGGATGGCGGAAGCAGAAGCTACAAAGATGGTGTGGGTACTTGGGCACTTATATTGTGCTGCATGCAGTTCAAGGACCTAATAAGTGGAACAAAAGCCCACCCTGCGGGCTTACCCAGAGCTGCACCCCTCTCCCCTCTCCCCCCAGTGTCTTGAGACCCTCACGGGTGAGTAGCGTGCTTTATCAGCCCCCTGATTGATTGAAAGCTATGATTTTGGGGAGAAAACAATGGGGAAAACTAGGATTGATCCCTCAATGGAGGCTCCTTTGAGGTCTATATTGAACTTTGCGTGTTGTGTGCTGCTTGGTATTGGATAAATCTTGGTTTACTTGTTAAGTGCTTTCAGTCTGAGCCAATGATTTCATTGTGTGCTGTGGCATACTTGTCAGTTTTTCCGATTTAGGCTCTTGGCTACTGCTTCTGCAGCAGTCATACTGCCTCCAGTTTTGAATTATGATTATTTCTGCATTTTTACAAGCCCATGCTGGATGCATCTCTTCCTGCCCAGGTGGAGTGAAAAATCACAAGCATTGGGGAAGTCAATAGTTGTCACCTTTGGGATCAATTGGATTTGGTGATGGTTTGTAGTGGAGAGGTGTGGCACCGCGGCCAGGGCGACTGACGCTGGACCCTGGGGATCAAGGTTTGATCCCCAGATCCAGCGGCAGGGTTCTGCCCAGCACCATGCGACTCTGGGAAATAGCTGGCTTAATCTTCCCAACGGCCCCCAGGACCGAGATACCCCTTTGGGGGTGACTTGTGCGCTATACAAGTACTGGATTTACATTTAAGCTGTACACATGGCTATTAACCCCTTCGAGGCTGATGACGAGCTCAGCTCGTCATGAGTTTTACCTGCCGTGCGCTCATGACGAGCTGAGCTCGTCATGAACCGCGGGGTTTTTAAAACTTCAGCGTACAGAGGGAAAAACCGCCGCGCGCATGAAGTTAAGGATAATGGTCCTATAATGCAGCCGAAACAACTGTGTCAGTTTATATGCATCAGCATCACACATGCGTACACCTAAAAAAATGACGCAGGTGCTTTAAAAAAAACAAAACTTGTATTTCTCGATTTGAGTTGAATCAGCACGGGTGAGTGGGAGTAACACGGAGGGTAGGTGGAGGCCACTGTGGGCAGGAAGAGAAGCACATGAGTGAGAAAGGTAAACGTGGAGCTGTGAGAGGAGAAGCAAATGGGTGGGAGAGAGCAACGTGCCGGGTGGGAGAGAAGGAGGCAGTGAGAAAGAGCATCATGAGGTAGACTTCTGGAAAACACGTGCACCCTTCTGGAGTGCTTAAGCAAAGCTAGTAGAAGAAGTTCCCTAATAATGTACACTGGAAGAATAAAAAAAAAAGTTAAGATGCTATGCACCATGGAAGGAACAGTCACAAGCCAGTCAAAGCAAACCATGCAATAAGAACCAAGGAAATAAGAGTGACAATAAAGCGAACCAATGGTAATTGATGGGTTGTCTCTAAGCCCACTGTAAGCTGACAATAAGTCTATTGGAAACAGACTGCTTGCGCTGTGTGGTGAGCGAGACTCAATAAGCTGAGAACAACCAAGGAGGCTGTCTAAGATTTAGACCAGCTCCTAGTAGCCAAACAGCTGGTCACGAGGAGTGGGTCTCTCTATATAGGACACTGCCTTAAGTTCAAGCTTCCACAGTGGCATATGATGGAACGTTCAGCCGGTGATGGGGTGAAGGAAGACATTTCACAAGCCCTTAGCCCTGCTGTACTGCCCCAGGGAGCACTATTCTGCTGGGCAGGGGCCCAGTCATAGAGGACATGAGAAGAAGGAACCTCTTGTTTCACAGTGGTGCCAAAAACAGCAAGAGAGATGCAGATGAAAATGAGTATGACACTAAAGTCTGCGTAGAGGAAGGTTTCTGAGAACTGTGTGTCAGCAGCCAGGTCGGAGTTCTGAGTTTGTAGGAAAATAATGCGCCATTGGTGATTTTGAAACGAATGTTGCATCATAGTTATGTTCAACAAATTGCAGAAACAATAAGGAAACATTAAAATACGTGGAGCCCAATCAAAACTTGGAGGAGAGGTGGAGGCTGGTAGGAAAGGGAAAGGTTACAACAAACCAAGGACTGGAGAGAAAAGCACTAACATTGGAGAAGACCCAATCCAGCGTGCAGATAAAAGTAGGGTAGTGACGTTGAGGAAGAGGGTGGGTACACTACAAAGGCGTGCAAAGCTGAGAGGGGGTTAAAAGGCAGAAAGGTGGAGGGTGGGGTAGCAGGGTGAGGTGAAAATGGGAGGAGAAAGGGGCAGGAAGGGAGGTAAGAAATATGATAGGTTAAGAAGGTGATAAGGTGAAGATATTGGAGGGAAAAGTGGAGGCACTAAATGTGGAGAAGGAGGAAAGGGTAAGTAACGGGAGGCAGAGTATAGTTAAGGAAAATATTAGGTAGCAAAAGGAGAAGGAAAAACATATTGGAGATATGCAGTAGCAGGAGACATATGTAACAAACATTTGCAAAGCAATAGGTCTTGCATTTACGAGAGTTTGAGATAATGGCATGTAAATAACAATGCCTTTTGTTTATGTGTTGTTTTTAAAGCAGATAAATGAAAGGCATTGTCATTTACAATGCCAATACTTTAAACTCTTGCAAATGCGAGACATATTGCATTGCAAATGCATTTGGCGCCCATGCTATAAAAATAAATCAAAAGCATTAGGAGAGTGTGTGTCCTGCTGCAACGACAGGCACGACAAAGCCATTTGAGAAAAAAGAGCTGTAATTAAAGCCTACAGAGTAACAACACATGTAACAGGGGGTGTGGCAGTGGGAGCTTACAAAATGAGGCAAGGCGGGACTACTAAGCCTTTTGACCAATGAACAGCCACAGTTTATAATAGACAATGACACACACCAATGAAAAATAATATATATTTTTAACTGCCACAAAGAAATGTGCGACAAGGAAAAACATGGCAGTAGATTTCTTCTGCGTAATTGGTTGAAAAGTCTGCATTTTAAAATATCTTATGGGGTTAAGGCACCTACTGCAGAGATCTTTGTGCGGCAGCTATATCTCAAATAAAAATAAAAATGGTAAGGTAACTGCAAGTTTACACTTTTGCTGGAGAGATCTGGGTCTGGTCCCAGATTTGAATCAGAGTAGTATAGAACGTCAATATCTCCAGCAAAGCACATGATGTAACATATAAATGACAGATTTTTATTTTACGTAGATGGGTTAGTTGGTTACTGCTTTCAACAGAGTTCCATTTGATACTTGCAGTTCCTTAAGTTGTAATCCTTCTAATATAGTACAGTGAGCTATCGAGGACATGTTATTCCAACACCATATGACCCTGTCTTATGTAACACATCTTGTACATTTACACGACTACATGGTTTATTGTCAATGTATTTGTACGTTACATAAAGCGCTCAGGCACCCTGCATTGGGATGAGTAGCGCTATAAAAGAAATAAAATAGTGACAATTAAATTATTTGTGCAAATACTGGGACAGATCAATACAGCTGACATTCTTACACTGCATGCATAATTCTTATATACAGTGGCTGAACAAAGTCAAAAGCATACCTCTGTTTAGTGCCTGTGAAGAGATAAGCTGTGTGCCTTTGTTTCCCTTCTGTTGAATTTGCATCCAGGTGTATTGCTCCAGAACACACCCAGCCAGGATTATATTGGGACAAAAGAAGGCCTGATGGCCCCTTATCTTCAACCTTTACATTTGACCCAGCTGCGGGAGAAAATAAACAAGCATTTACAATGCAATGGTCTCGTCATTATTAAAGGTAGAGCTATTGGCATCATAAATAAATGGTATTGTCATTTACATTTACAATGCCAATAGTTTAATCGGTAAATAAATGGCATTGTCATTTACAATGACAATAGCTTAATCGCTCACAAATGCATGACCTATTGCATTTACACCCATCCAGAGCCAGACGCACAAAGCCACCCATGCACACATTAAGAGCCACCCACACAGAGTCATTCACATAGAGCCACCTACACAGAGCCACCCTCACACAGACAGAGCCACCCACACATAGAGCCACCTAAAAGAAATCTATCCACTCTGAGCCACACACACACACACACAGAGCCACACACACACAGAGCCACACACAGACAGAGCCACACACAGACAGAGCCACACACAGACAGAGCCACTTATGATCCAAGCTTCTGCTAACTAAAGGCATAATGCCATCACTGATAGATATATGTAATGACCATATGGCTAGGCCCTCCTCATTAAGCCTCGAGTCTCACCCATCAAGTATGAAATTAAGGCAGTGTTCCTGAGTAAAAGTATAGCCCTTCTCCCCCTTGGAAATACATACACATGGTAGCCGCTCAGGTAAGAGAAATTATACCCGACACAATTCATCAAAGATTAGAAAATCCAGGCATCCAGCAAAACAAAGCAACATGTTCCCTAAGTAGGCTTACCGGTATAAGACTTTCAGCAGGTCTGCAAGAGCCAAGACGTCACGGCAGGAAGGATGGGGGATGAATAGCTTCACCGGGCCAGTTTAAATACTCCTGGCTGATGACACAGCCAGGGAGCAGGGGAGCAAGCACAGGCAGGGGAGCAAGCACAGCCACGGGGCAGGGGAGCAAGCACAGCCAGGGGGCAGGGGAGCAAGCACAGCGACGGGGCAGGAGAGCAAGCACAGCCAGGGGGCAGGAGAGCAAGCACAACCTGGATTATTTTTATATCACAGTAACCTTCATCTTCATAATGGCATCCACATATCCATCAGAGCCGTCCCTATCCTACTCTAATTTAGAAAAGAGCTGCAGACACACCTCTTCAAGAACACTCCGCATCTCAGTGCAGTGATGGGCACTTACACTCTTAGAAACCAGCTACCCCTAGAAACACACATCTACTTTGCCTTTGACATTATACAGTGCTCAGGTGTGTCTCCACTAGATTCATGTCATACAAACACCACATGCATAATCACACATCCTGGAGATTATAATCTTTCCACCAAAATCATATCACACATATCCCGACAACATCAGCCGATATCATTCACTGCACTTTGTGACCACTTCATCCAACCCTGACACCACTCATCATCCGCTTTGCCTGTAATCACTTCCCCATATGACTCCATCACAGCCCGGACCAAGTCCTCACACCACGGAACCCACCATCAACCAACATCATCATCTCATCCTGGATCCCCTATCCTGATATTATCATCACGAAAATGTAGGTGAGAGAAATGTTAGGCATAGGCAAGCAAGGGAGCGCTTTGAATATTTTAATGAAAGTATACAAAGGTGATCCAGGGAAATTGTGTTGGGACTATCTCCTAACCCCTTAGCTTGAAGCATTTCAACTCCTTCTGCTCCCAGTTTTCCATACACCCATGTGGCTTCTTTGCTGCCCCTCACCCAAAGTCCACATTCCACCCATTTATTTCCGTCCCAGTGCCCCACATATCCTACCCCATCAGGTTATAAGCAAGTGGCTGTAACTACCAGTTCTGAACGGAGTAAGCATGAACACATTTCAGGTATATGTTGCTATTTGCCACAGAGAGTCAATATGAGCATAGTTGTGCCTTTTTGTACTTATCTTTCCGTCGCTTTTCTGAGCAATGGAGTGTGTGGTGATTTGGGTAGACTTTTCAGATTATTTATGAAGATGATTTCAAAGTTGTAAAAAATTGTAGGCTCAATGAAATGGCTGTGAAGCAGACTGTGTTAAATCTCAGGCGCAAGGCATTTCTGGAAGAACAACATAGTGACCTTTTCCAAACTAGTGGAGGGAATGGACAATGCAGTTCAGGAAGAGAGCGAATTCCAGATCTTTGAGGTGCCACCTGAAAAAGAAGGGACCGATGTCTGAAGCTTCTTGGGTTTAGGGATATTCAGGTGCTTAGGGGCAGAGAGCTCTTCCTCATTTCAAAACTGCATGCCTGCGGCAATGGGGTTTCAGAAAATGTAGACAGTAAGTCTTGTGAGTCTGACTAATCATCCCAAAAGCCCACCGAGCTTCAATAGGGATTTAATGTTTCAAGATGGTAGGTGATGGAGTTAAGGCAGGGTATGCGAGGTGTACAGCCTTTGGTTATGAGGAGCATTTTCGGTAATTTCACCCAGTGTGTTTCCTTGATGTAGTCTACAACTGAACTCTTTCCGAAACACTGTATCCCAGTCTGTGCTCCCCACACGGGAGCACAGACTGACCCTCGCACACCACAACCAAGCACCTAACATCTGTCAACACACCCCAGACTGTCAGCTCTTGGGGGTCACTCCTCCATCATCAGTTTCTAAAGCAGCTAGACAGGAGCAATACAATATCCTGGATGCAGACATCTATCGGCACACCCCTTCCCCCTGCTGAGTGCTTCCCTCTCCAAACTGTTGCACACTCGAGTTCACTCACTGCACACTTTCACAGTGGCTGAGGAGGTATGGGGCTGCCACGGAACCCTGTGTACCTGCCATAACCCGCACCACTCTCGCCTAGGGGCTACAGTGAGAAGGTGGGGTGTTTAGAAAAGGTTGGGGCCCGTTTCTGTTAGAACTGTCTGGGCGGGGGTGGAGGGCAGAGTCAGACTCCAAAGGATTAAACTGCAACAAATTCAGATCTGCCACGACGAAGCTGCGCCTGCCCACACCACTGCACATACAAGTTTAAGAAATATGTGCTGTTTTGGGACTGAGGGCGAGACAGGTTAGCACGCCTTAGTCAGAGGAATTTGATAAACACTTAAGAAAACGCTGCACCCGAAGTTAGACGGATCCACGGGGTAAAGGTGAGGGCGGTGGGCGGGGTAGGTTGTCATTTCCGGACTGTTTTTTTCTCACAGACCTGGCTCTGCCTCATACCGCAAGCATGAACCCCCAAAGAGGAGCGCGGACCCCGCGCCACCCCTCTGCTCCTTCCATTCCGGCCTCCAACCTTACTGCTGCCAGCTCAGTGCTTTACAAACACACCCACTGACATTGCGGCTGCAGACTTCCTCTCAGTTTTGACAACTTAGTAGGGGAGTGAGTGGTTGTAAAGTCACGGGGCGCCACTGTGCTTATGGTCTCTGATATTACATGTCACAGAAAAACAGACACTACATACTTTATTACACGCGCGAGATCTCATGGACTACGTGTCCCATAATGCACTTTCGACGCTTGTTTCAAACGTCCAGGTAAACACCAGCATCAGAAGGCAAAGAACAACACAGTTGCTATTTCGTACTCACGCTAGAACTGGGACTCTGGCACTGTATGGGTGTTATGTTTCTCAGCACACTTACAAGAGTTTCTCAACAGAACTACAAGTACCAGGTGGCAGAGTTAAAACCGAGACTCCACGCCCCAAGTGGGACAGACAGCTCGAGTTATCTGCGATGGCCACGCAGGCATCCCCAAGTCTCGCCCATTCCCCTCAAAAACGCTTGCATGGTGCTTTTCCTCACCTCTCGAAGAAGTGTCGGACGATAATGAAGAGCAGCGCGCCGGGCATGGTGATATAAAAGTGCTAGGCCTTGGGCAGCACCAGTTCGTCATCGTCTTCCAAGTCGGCCCAGGTGTAGTTAGCAGGCAGCCAGAGCCGGTCCCACCAGAACCAGTCCTGGACCGTCTGCAGCATTCTTGGCGGATGGGAGAACAAACACCCAGACCCGGGCAGGAAAGCAGCCCTCCGCCCGGCAGGCAGCTCGAAATAACAGCTACAGGATGTGAGAGCCCTGTGACTTGCAGAGCAAACCACAGGAGCAGGAACCAGCCCTCAAATGGCACCCCAAAAAAATGGCGGCCGCAAGCTTCCGAAATTTCGGATTCGGGGGCGTGTTTTGGCATTCTGAGTGACGGATGACGTCACAGTCGAAAGAAGGCAAAAAAACACGCCCCCGAATCCGAAAGAGACGAGGCTTGATTGGAGTGACTCCCTTCTCCTCCAATGGCTGGCCTCCGTTTAGGAAGCCAACCAATGGAGGAGAATGGAGGAGAGAGGCGGGTTCCAAGCCCCCTAACTCCAAAACATTAAATCTTCGGGACTCCGCCTTCACTTCTTCGCAGTGAGAGCGACGGTCCCTCGACCTAAAAAGCATCCAACCTGCATGCACATTGCTGCTCTGAAGGAGAGCTGACAAGGTGCAGGCGTTGCCGAAGGTGTCCCAGTGTATGAAAATGACACAGGACAAGTTCAGCATATTTCCATTGGACCCAACATCTTGGCAGGGTGCCTGCCGCTTTGTGCATGCAAATGCACTGCATGCAGTTTTAACATTGCGGCGCGTGCTGCTTTAAGCAGCACCCGCCGCAATGTTAAAAATACAGGATGTGACCGCCAGGGTGGCGGTCACATCCTAATTCATACGGAGGGACCGCCGCTGCCCCTGCGGACGGTCCCTCCACCACTGGTGTGGCGGACGGACGCAGGTCCGTCCACCATCCTAATCGGCCCCTTAGACTGAGGTCACTACAGTCAGTGCCCAATAGTAGACTCTGACTGACAGTGAGACACAATAGCGTACCTTGAGTCAGGGTCCATCCTCCTGCTGCCACCCGTGCTTTTTGAAGTTTTTGAAGTTTAATTGCGCAGCTCCTGACCTCGCCGCTCCTGACCTCGCAGCTCTTACTGCAGTGGGGTACGGGCCTGGGGATGAGGTGGTGGATTTCCTCTGTGGATGGCTCATGAATCCAATCTGGAATTGGATCCCACCTGCACCATTTGGCCACAGACAGGGCCAGAGCGGCTGACTCACGAGTCAGTATCATGGGGGCAGCGCCGGGGGCCAGTTCCAGTGAGAGTGGGCGGCAGCCGTAATATCTAAGACAACCAGGACCTTCCCCCAGCGCACCAGGCCTCACCACCTAGCCGGACTCAGCTGCCTAGTGAGAATCATGATTTTTGAGTAAGTGCCTGGGAGAGCAGGAAATCTATTACCTGTAATTATAAATTGCATCTTAAAAACACTTCTTCGTGTGCGCTCACATTTCTAGTGCTTTCCGATGTATATTTCCTCTCTCAGGCCTGCCCCAGCCCGGGCCCCTAGAAATTCTTGCTGTCGCCTGGCAACACTAGAACTCCTGAACACTGTTCTGAGTCCGGGAGAGGCTGAGCAGGTCGTGTTTAGGGCAGGCATGCCTCTCATACACGCCTAGCAGGGAACTACAAATCCAATTAAAGTAATTGTTTAACAGAAACCAACCATGCAGGCTTGACGCATCTCTAATTCAGATAAAAAGGTTCCCATTAATGCACAAAACATAAATATGCATCTCAGTGACCAGTTTTTCATTCAGAGGTCCTCAGCAGTCGTGACTGGGGCAGCCGCGGTGCGTCCATTGGGGCGAAGGGGCGTAGCCCCACCAGCCACCATGGACCCGCATCGCGGCCGCCGGCCGTATCTCCAAATAAAATACATTGCGCAGGGGGGGGTGGCCTGCTGCAGCTTGAGCGACAGTCCACACACTCAGGCTGCAGCAGACCGTAGTGCACAGTCCCGCTGGGGAACTTACAGTGCGAATGCTTGAGAAAGTTGGCAACTTTCTCAAGCATGCGCACTGTAAGTTCCCCAGTGGGACCCAGGGGTGCTTCACCGTGCTGTTCGCCTGCCACAGCCCGGGTTTCCTAAGGGCGACAGGGCGAGCAGCAAGTGTGCCCCCCTAGCCAATCCTGGCGCTGCATGCAGCGCCAGGATTGGCTAGTCCACCGGCGCAGCATCCCATTGGATGCCGCGCGTGGGGGTGCCCGGCATTCGTCTCAGGACTCAGAGCCAACGGACCCGAGGCGGCGCGGACCTGGTCAGGTAGGATCTGTTATTTTAAAGCTCCCCCCCAGGCCCCCAACCCTGCGAGACACCCCCCCACCCGAGCCACGACTGTTGTCGCTGCGAGCCCACAGTGAAGCCTCGTAGGTTTGTGTTGCGGTCATGTGTTGCAGGATTGCGGGTGTCTACTCCTAAAGACCTTCTTCTGCCCTCAGGACAATTTTGCTCAGTTTGATTTCACAAACATTTCTACGCTAGTGGTTGATATCAGCAAGCCTACAAGATCGTATTAATGCTTTTAAATCTGAAATTCCGATTACCAGAAACGAATGTTCAAAGCAAGCCGTCACTTTGTTTTAAGGAAAAGTCCAACTGTTCCATGATTTGTTCCGATATCCGCACATTGTTAATTTAAAACTTGTTTACAGATGGCTTAGAAGAAAGAACGTTGTTCATAGTAAACAGTTGTCTTATTAACATTTGAAACTCTTTCACAGATGTCATTTGCATTTGCCGTTCTAATGGAAGACAATGCTACTTAGATATGTTGACCGTTAAAGAAGGGGATATATAAGCTGTGCAACATTAACGAGTTTTTATGATAGTCTTTAAATGGTGCTTATTTTGTTTGTGAAATAATGCTGCAGGCAGTAACGCTGTTGTAGTTCGCCATCAAACGTAGATTATTTAATTTTCAAATGTCTAAGGCTATAAATACATGCTTGATGCGAGCGATTCTCATTGGGCATCTTGTGAAATACTTTATGAAAGATGCGTTGTAAATATGCCTTAAACTCGTGCTGCAAATACTGCCGTGGTAGAATATTTTTTATTAATCATGTAAATAAATGAAAATCATGTAAATAATTGCAAGAAATCTCATTACATTTTGACACTGTTTAGCATGTGCCACCTTCATTTGGCTCGCTTATTTATGTGTTGTCTTCTATTAAAGTTCGCTTTGCCACCTTTATTCAACATTCAAACATGTTTTATATGACGGTTGCGCAGCTCTTCTCCTTCAATCAATCAATCATACCATTTGTATAGCGCACTACTCACCCGGGAGGGTCTCAAGGCGCTAGGGGGAGGGTCTCAAGGCGCTAGGGGTATGCTGCTGCTCGAACAGCCAGGTCTTGAGTTGTTTTCTGAAGGTGAGATGGTCCTTGGTCAGCCGAAGGTGGATGGGGAGGGAGTTCCACGTCTTGGCAGCCAGGTAAGAGAAGGATCTTCCTCCGGCGGTTGCTCTTCGGATGCGTGGTACGGCTGCGAGGGCGAGGCTGATGGACCGTAGCTGGCGGGTGGGCGTGTAGAAGGTCAGGCGGTCGTTGAGGTACTTGGGGCCCAGGCGTGGAGAGATTTGTGTGCGTGGGTGAGGAGCCGGAACGTGATCCTCTTGTCGACGGGGAGCCAGTGCAGGTTCCTCAGGTGGCTGGAGATGTGGCTGCGTCGGGGGACATCCAGGATGAGTCGGGCGGAGGCGTTCTGGATACGCTGGAGTCTTTTCTGTAGCTTGGCTGTTGTTCCGGCATAGAGGGCGTTTCCGTAGTCCAGACGGCTGGTGACGAGTGCCTGGGTGACAGTCTTCCTGGTCTCGGTCGGGATCCAGCGGCAGATCTTGCGAAGCATACGCAGGGTGTTGAAGCACAATGAGGAGACGGCGTTGTGATGTGTGAATGTTCCTCGTCCCTGTGATGCGTGCCTCTGGCCTGCAAGACAATTAATTGCACGTTACCCTGGTATGGAAATTGGTGTTAAAAGTAAAAACACAGCACGTTGGTAGCCTAAAGTCCAAGTAGCGTATAATGCAACACAGCAAGAAGCAAAGCAAAACTTAAAAGGCAATTGTTTTTTCAAGTGACCCTGGTTCTTGCTAGAAAACGGCGAGTTGAAAGAGCTAAAATTAATGTAAAATCAACCTAGTAGATATACACAATTTCTCTCAATGCAATGTGGCCAAGTTACAGAAGGTGTAAACACTCAGCAAAAACTTGACTAATGTGCCTGTGTCCGAATCTTCGCCTCAAGGGAGCACAGAATGGTCATGAGGGGAAGTTATATGTACAATACTGGCCCCAATATTCTCAAAATACCTCTTCCCTTGCCAGGTTTGAAAATGTGCAAAGTGCAATACTGAGCTCTGTGGCTTCCTGCTCTGCTAAGGCTGTAAAAGTCTAGCAAACAACTCAATGTCATAAGAAGCCTCAAACAAATAGAAGGCAACAGCTATTTTTGATTATTAGTTAATACATTAATCACTACATATGTGGTTAACATGACACTTCCTAGGAATATATGAACATAAAATATACAGATTCTCAATATGTTTTCACAATGGTAAGGCTTTTTACGGTAACATCCAGGTTCTTCTTCATTCTCAGTAGTAGTGCAGGGTATTGACTGCCCAGCTCGGTGCCCCACACTGCGGGCGATGCAGTGAGACCTTCTGTTTAAGGTTCAAATGCCTTCTGCAGGAACTGGAGGCTGCTCCGTTCTGGATAACTCATGCTGTTCCCACTCTTGCAAGGGCTGCAGAACCTTTACTCTCACTATTTCCTTGTTTAAAGTAACAACAGAGTACCTGCTTCAACGCTATATGTCAGCCAGATCCCGCTCCTGCACAAATTCAAGATGCTCACTTTAGCTTTAATATGGGCAGCTCTATAGAGTGACTGGCTGCGCTCCGTGGAGCTTGAGGATCCCTATTTCCAACAAAGAGCAAGGGAGGAAGAAAGAGGTTGGGTATGTTGTGGGCTCCGCCTCCTTTAGAAATGAAGAAAAAACTAAAAGTCCACCCATCATTCATGGAAAAAAACTGTCCTTCCAGTGATTTCTTTAAATTGTCAAAGAAAATGATTAGTTTTCTTAAAATAAACCTCCCCCCACCAAAAAGTCCCTTGGTGGCATGCTTCATCATAGGGTTCTTCCCACCCGCTGCGGGACGGGACGTGCTGCGACCGCCGAAGACGTGGGAGCACTTTTGTGAAGTGATACTATGTGTTATTGTTAGAGTCGAAGAGTCAGAAAAATTGTGTTAAAAATACCTGGCTATGTGGAACCTACACTTTATTAATTCCTGTGGCTGGTATTGTTAAAAAGGGGAGAAGAGAAATGTACACTATGAGGAGTGGTTTCCTCCCTGGTCTACATGTTTCAAGCCTTCCCCATGGCTTTTCTTCAGGACCAAAGTGAGATCCCTTTAACCACTCCTTGTTAACCTAATTGGTCTACCTGATAAATATCAAGGTGGAATGTGCATTTAAAACATGCATAAATACAGTACCTAATCTGTATACTTCCTGTAAGCAATATGTTCGATGCCTACCTAAGGCCGCATGAGTTTATCACGGGAGGGGAGGGGGCGCTTGCAGTCGCACAACCATCAAAGCTCTCTCACCCATTCAATTCCTACCCGTGGCTCCGAGGAATGGTTCACAGCACACCAGTCCTGCTCCTTCTCACAGCGTTAGATTTGGTACTCCTGCCTTGATAGTCCCATCTGTTGCTAACTCAGTCCTGGCGCTCCCGTCTCTATGGCCTTGAACCGATGTTGCTTATTGCCATCTTTAATAGGCTCTCTCCTGGTCACACCAGTTCACCAGATCGTGCTAAGTAGTATCATTATCTGCCATTGCCTTTTCTAGTCTCTGTCCCAGGGCCATAGATACTATCACATATAAAAATTAGCCAAGTGTCCCATTGTTTCCTTGACTCTGCAGTGATAGCTGTCTGGATTCTCCTGCAAAGCAGCACAGATGTTGTTATACTTAAGGTACACATAGACTAATGAAACAGGAAAAAAAAAATGAAAAACAAGCAGTGGCTCTGTGTTGAGTAATGTAGTCTTTTTTAAACCATACTGCTCACGGTTCACAGGATATAAGCAATACACCGTGATACTGGTCCCCCCAGGGATCTGTAGTGGTGCTTAAACTTTCAATAAAAAACACTTTTGATTTCTGAATAATAAGTATAAAAGTGTTAAGGTAGCCATGTTCTACTTACATTTCATATGCTTTACTTAATCTTGCATCCATATGAGGGTTTGCTTTTTCCAGGAAGGTACTTTTTTTCCAGGCAGCATATCACTCTTGTGCATAATTTGAATTGAGCCGCATCCAGGTATATGTAGCAGCCTAGCAGGGCACAACTGGGTTGTAGCTGAAGGCAGTATGGGTGTCTCAGTGGGATACTATGGTGTTCATTGGGGGATGTGGCACTACGCCAGAGCTGCCGAATTTCGTTCTGGGGAACCAGGTTCAGCCTTCATGAACAGTCCACCAGACCACTCTCCTGGATTCCTGGAGTGCCTCTGACTTCGTTCTGTTTCTTTACTTTTTGTGACTGTTGGTCCTGCGGGGAAACATTTTCAATTTATGTTGTCTTGTTTACTGGGAGCATTGCCTTTATTTTCCTTTAGTGTAATAGGCTGGCTGGTGAAGTGCACTTCCCATAGTGTGCAGTCACTTCAATTTGCCTTTAGGTGACTACCTGGCTTGATGGTGGTTTATTTGATTTCATGTAACTCCTTGTCTTGATGAGTGCATTGGTTTTAGTTTGTTTGAGGTAACTGCTTCACATGCTGGTTTCATCACACAGCTGGCACCCACCCTGAGAAAGCCAGAGCTGCCCTGTTATTGGTATCAACACCAGTGCGCTTAGGTTCCTTACAGCTCCTTCACTTGAAGTGGGTTACCACCTACTCGTTTACTTTTTGTATCCTGCTCGTACCAAGTCAGATCCAGACCCAGACCAGTCATTTTTCTTTCATTAAACTGTTTGACTTGCTTGGTGCTTTTTTGTTGGTGCCTGCATGCTGAGGTGTACTCTTATTCAGTTTAAATGTATGTGACTGGCCTGTTGACTAGCACCCTGCTGTCAAAGTGAAGGTTCACAGGTTCACACTTGTTTTAGTTTACTTTTGTATGGTTGACTGCATGCACTGTTTTGCTGGATGCATTGCTTTAAGTTACTACTTGATGCATTGCTTTCAGTTTGCTTTCAAGTAATTGCCTCTCATTTTCCTAATGCTTTGTGAAGGCTGTTTCCCAACTGCTGTGCAACTTCTTCTACTCTTAGAGCTGAGATTTTCATGAAAGTCTTAAGTCTGAATTCAGCATCTGAGCGTAATAGGACGGAATGAATGAAGCTCTGTGGTTATACTGAATAAGCAGCTACCTATGTTATGCCATCTATTAATGTAATAACTGCACTTTCACAATTGCTTTATTAACCTTCCTGCTTTCTCAAATTTGCTTGAAAATGCACGATTTTTCTTCTTTTTTTTCAAAATTTTCTTGGGGGGGGGGTAACCACCCCAAACCACCTTTTTAGGGTTCGGGCTCGCACGCTGCACTCGCTCGCTACAGTGCTGTATGCAAATCACTTGGCGCCCACCACTTTGAATTGTCACCCACCGCCCCTGGACTGGGGACAGACTGACTTCGATACTGTGCATCAGGTGAGAGAGTATGCAGCCGGCTGAGCAGACAGAGATATTTCTCTCAAGGACTTCGACAGATGCACTATTTTTTATTTTTTCCAGCCTAGGTGTGGCACGGTAGTTTTGTAACTTTACTGGAGAAAAGGTAACAGTGATTTCGCACAGAGGGGTTAAATATCCCTGTTGAAAGCCCACGTTGCATTACGAGCGCCACTCTGGAGCGCACATCCGCCGGCGTTGATCCGCACCTGGACACACAGACCCCCCCCGTATAGAGCCATGCACCAGTTTTCAGTAAGGGGAAGACGGTAGACTCCACTGTTGGGACGCTCCGTAGAACAAGGAATAACTTTTAGCACGTTGACATCCATCCTTTGCTCCACTATATGAAGTGAACCGTGTTGAGCATCAACACGGAAGTAGTGCAAGCTTAGTTGGCTTCCTCCCTTGAACCACAATATTGTGAAAACACACTGCATCAACCACAAGGTCACTCCGTGAACTTCATTCATTGCTTCCTGATGAAGGCTGCTAGCCGAAACGCGCATAGGAACTACAAGAAACTTTAGCCATGACGCAAATGTTGTTTTGATATAATAACATGTGTTTTGGTCTTAATGAGTTTAGAAGACAATATATGAGCTGCTACAACTATTACATTTTGTAAATATTTATTGTAATTAAAAAACAACCTTTTGATATTGAGGAAATAAATGTGTTAAGTAAAACTGGCTGTTCTCTGAGTATCATATTGCCATCTATTTATTGTTATTCATTTGAATATATCATGCTGATTGGTTAGGTCCAGTTATGTTATTTCTTGACTCCTAAATATGCTTTACACAATTGATTCATTTGCCCTGATTTAGGATTTATAGTTGGGGGTACCTCTTTTTTCTTTACAAACAAAAGCTATTGGCTGTACCAAATGTTGCATTGCATATTCCCGGAATTACGATCAGTTTTCAAGGGCACTAGTTTCCATTTCTGTGATTTGCAGCAGTTTTAACATTTTCTTAGTTACTTGTTGCTCAAATGGATGTCATTTCTGATATTTATATGTTTCCCTTGTCTTTATTACTTGATTTTATTTGAGAGAAAATGTCACTCATTGTGGTTGAAATATCACTCGGAATTACACTGAAATTATAAAAATGTCACACATAGCCATCAGAAACCTTAGCAGCTATGTGCGTGAAGCACAAGACTGTGCTGGTGTGTGACGGCACGAAATGTGCGCTAAGGCGTGCACTGGTGTGAGGGCATGAGACTTCGCTCTTGTGGGTGGGCGCAAGATGTGCGCCGTTGTAAGAGGGTGCGACTAAGTATGGGTGAAATTTGTGAATTCGCGGTCCGCAAATTTGCGCGAAATCGAATTTGCGATCTGCGTAATCCGCGAATTCGTGCGGGTTTTTTTTTCCGTGTTCGCTGGGTTTTTTGTGTATTCGCGGGCCGCTTGCAGCGCACCGACCGCAAAGCTACCCATGTGGTCATACATGGGCGCGGCCATCTTGTGCGCGGTGCATATTTCTGTTTCCGGGCGCTATTGGCAAGCTCGCGTTGTGTGCGGCGCGCTATTACGAGTTTGCGCGTGTTTTTCCGTGCTCGCGGGGGAAATATCGCGCAAACTTACCCATGTGGTCCTCAATGGGCGCGGCCATCTTGTTTTTCATTCATTGGTATGGTTCTGGGCATGCTTTTCCTATCCTCCCCTAATCTCTGCAATCCTTTGTTTCTTTGAACTTTTTTTGATCTTTTTTACTCATTATCTATCCCTCTATTTTTCTACATCTATATTTTGTGTTTTTTTCAACTTTTCGTTACCTTTAAAGCTACTTTTTTAAACTCTTTTCTTTTCTTTACTTTTTCCCTATTCTTTCCTATTTTTTTTTCTTCAGCTGTCCAGGACCATGCCAAAGGGAGCCGGGTAGAGCAAGGGGAAGGAATCATACAGCTGAGCACACACATACCCATCACGTATCCCTCTCCTGAACTGTTGATTGTAAATAACTGATTAGTGGTGCCCATATGTCCCGTGGTCTGGATGTGACAGGCAGTAGTTCGGCATACAGTGCAGATTGGTCCTGGCAGTGTGTTAAGTCATTGAGCCAATCCTTAAACTTTGGCGCTCTCCCCCTGCTCCACCTACAGACCACTCGCCTTTTCGCCATCAGTAAAGCTAGAGCGATGTACTTTCGACAGGCAAGCGGTATATGTGCAACACTACTCAGCAGAGCGACCAATGGTGTGGCCTCCAAGTGTACACCGGTCATGCGCCGCACGGCCTCAAAAACTTGATCCCAGAAATCCTGTATGGCCGGGCAAGTCCAGGACAAATGTAAAAAATCGGCCTGTGGGGCGCGACATCGAACGCACCTATCATTGTCCCGAAGGTGGAACCTGTGCATACTGACCGGGGTGTAGTACAATCTATGGAGGTACTTGAAATGTATGATCCTCAACCTGCTGCTAGCCGAAATCCTTTCGGTCTGCGAACAGCAATATTCCCATTGCTCGTCCGTTACAGGAGCGCCTAGTTCTGCTTCCCACATGGAGCGGGATGGCGCAGCCTCCAAAGGTCGCTGGGTGCGCACTGTAGGATAGAGTAAAAACACCAATCGTCTCGGAGATGGCTGTTGCAGGAGTATCTGCAGGGGGGTAAGTTGCGAAGGTTCTGTTGGGAAATCTGAGTGGAGGGAGCACACTCCCTGTTTAAGACGGATATATAAAAAAAACATCCAGTGTTGTGCACTGAGTACCCTGAAATATGCTATCAGAGGTACGGAACAGCCCATCCTCATACATGTCCCCCCAAGTCCTAACGGACATGCGTTGTTGCAGTTTATGAAAGATGGTTTCTTGCAAGAGCGGCAAGTCGGGATCGTACACCAGGGGCATCAGGGGGCATATAGCACCGGGATGTCTAGTTGGCTCGCAATGCGCCGCCAAGCTGTAACCGTGGCATTTACCATTGTCTGAGTTCGTTCCTGAACATTCAAAGCCATATAGACGGCACCTTCAATAGGTATGGGATGGGCAAGCCAATGCTCCGCCGCCAACTGCGGCATATATCTGCGCTGATTTATCCAAAAGTATAAATATTAAGCCTGAGCGCAGGTATAATAATTCTCAAAATCAGGTATGTCGAAACCCCCGCCGAATAGGGTGTGGTCAGTATAGCCCACTGCAGTCGAACCTGTTTACCTCCCCATACCAGCCGGATCATTTCACACCTAAGGGCATTAAAGAAATATAGTCCCGGAAAAAAAGGGATATTCAAAAATAAATACAATAGCTGGGGTAGGACTACCATCTTGATCAATGACACCCTGCCTGCCATAGACAGTGGGAGTCTAATCCACCTAGTCACTTTGTCAGTTATGCGAGTAAGTGCCACACCATAATTGAGTTTCATCAAATCTTCCTTATTTCTGGTAATGCCTATACCTAAATAGCGAAGGTCATCCGTACACCACTCCAGCGGCAAATCCAGTGGGAACCAAGTCACTGCATCTGTCAGGGGGAATAAACATGATTTCTCCCAATTAATCTGAACACCAGAAAGGTGCCCAAAAACTATAAACTCACGCAAGAGAGTGTTCAAGTTATTCTGCGGGTCTCGCACATAGAGAGTGATGTCATCCGCGTACATTGAGATGAGGATTTGATGCATGTCGCATTGAAAATCCATGGCGTTATGGTGTTGACACAATCCTCCGTAGCTAGGGCAAACAAGAGTGGGGTCAGGGGGCAACCCTGTCGTGTCCCTCTAGTGATTGGAAACTTCGGTGGCATCCGGCCATTAATAAGTACCCTGGCACCTGGTTGATGATAGAAAAGGCGGATCCAGGACAGAAAAATCAGAGGAAACCCCATGCGAGCCATAATCGCGAATATATAGTGCCATTCAACAGAGTCGAAGGCTTTGGTTGCGTCCAAGAACACCGCGGCCAGTGGCAATTCGGGGGCAACATTATTCATGATAGTAAAGAGGGTTCTCAGGTTATGGGAAGTCGCTCTTCCTGGGACAAACCCAGATTGGTCTGGGAGAACAAGGTGTTCGAAGAGTAGTGACAAACGTTTAGCAATTAATTTTGCTAAAATCTTTGCATCACAATTAAGCAAAGAGAGCGGTCGATAAGAGCCGCATACATGTGCTGGTTTGTCCGGCTTCAGCAGGGATATTATGAGGGCCTCCAACATGGATGGGGGGAGAGAGCCAACCTCCAAGGAATCCTCATAAACCTCTCGTAGAATGGGGGCCATAATATCTACATAGGTTTTATAAAATTCAACTGGGATACTATCCATCCCAGGGGCCTTGCCAGACTGTAACCCCATTATGGCATCCCGTACTTCGTCCAGTTCGAACGGTGTGCTCAGAAACTTGCGATGTACATCACTCAGCCACCCAAGGGCTACATCTCCCAAGTAGTCGTCTAGTCGGACACTTGGGACACCTGAGGTAGTGTATAACCCTTCATAATGTGCGGCATATTCTGACAGGATACCCGTTGTATCACAGCAGCGCGTCCCATCAGTCTTCTCCAATTCCATCACATAATTAGAATATCGGGGCTTACGGACAACATCAGCTAGTGTTTTCCAGGGGTGCTCCCCCTCCCCGTATTTACGAGCCTGCCAGTGCTTGCCCCAGGAAATGCATCTCTCTTTGCGCCTCTTCCGTATACTCCGTGAGTGTAGCTCTAAATTTCTCCTGTGTTTCTAGGTCTGGGGCCCGCTGCAGTTGCTCCTCCAGAGTTTTAAGGTCCCGCTCCAGTGTTCAGAGCGTAGCAATGATATCTCGAAGCACCACTGTCCCCTTGGAAATTCAGTACCCCCTAAGTGTAACCTTAAAGGCCTCCGAGATGGTCTCCACAGCCTGTACCATCCCCTTGTTGCGCTCAAAGAAATCTAAAATCTCGTCGCGCAGTTCTTCCTGGAAGGCCGCATCCATGAGCATTTTGGGGTTCAAGCGCCATGCGCTGCGCGGTGGATTAAGGGCCTCCCAAGAAAGCACTAATTTGACAGGGGCATGATCAGAGTAAGTGCGGGCCAGATGTTGTGCATCGCATATGGCAGGCCCAAGCCCCCTGGTGATGAGCCAATAGTCAAGTTGCGCCCAAGAAGCTGCGTGCGCAGTGAGATGTGTGCCTTCCCTCTTCGCCGGGTTTATGTGTCTCCACGCACCTATGAGGCCATGTTCTGTCATGATGTCTCTAATCAGCGTGCATGCATTGGTGTAATGGTGTGGGCTGGGGTGTGATCTGTCCACAGTGGGAGCATACGTAACATTGAAATCCCCGCCCCAGACGACGTGATTCGAACCAACCTTCTGCACCTCCTCCCACAAGGCACAGAAGAAGTCTGGGTCGTCAACATTTGGTCCATAACAACACACCAGCGTGATTGATTCAGTGCCCAATCTCCCCCAAAGTATGTTATATCGGCCCGCATCATCGGAGCTGGAGCCGACTAGGGAAAAGGGCACTTGTTTCTTAATCAAAATAGCTGTGCCCCTCGCATAGCTAGAGTAAGAGGAGAAAACCCTGTGCTCAGCCCAACGTGAGGCAAAGATAGTTGAATGTCTGGGTGCAAAGTGGGTCTCCTGCAGCATAGCTATGTGAATGATATGTCAGTCCAAATATGCAAGGACCTGTCGTCGTTTCCGAGGGTCCCCAAGTCCCCTAACATTCCATGTAAAAACATTCAGGGGTGTTCTAGTGTCCTGAGCCAAACAGCCAGTAGTGTACACACATGTCACCCGGCACTACCCACCTCACCGCCTCGTGGGTGACAACAATTATTAGGAGCCACCGTGTAGTCATCAGATCCATCTCATTCATCAGCAATGTAAGCAGTCTAGAAGCAAGGCCGTGTAATCCTTCCAAATTCAAACCATACAAACCCCATACATTCCCCACATCCCTCCCTCCTCCCACTGAAGCAACCCCAACCTGCCAGAATCGTTCCCCCCATCCCACCCAAGAACAACCATAAACCAAGGGCCAGATAGCGCCCTTTTTGGAGTGAAACGGCAAAAAGCCAAAGGGTACTTCCCGCTGGGGGCCGTATCCAGGTGGCAACACGACAACCCCTCACACCCATAGCAGTCACAGTGCAGGCTGCAGCCACATCAGGTGACATAGAGGGGTGCCCAGCGATGTGATAATAGGTACCATGGGGACTGCGCAACACATCAATCCATTCTTCAGCTAGAAAAAAAAAAAAAGATGCGCGGGTCCCCCCACTCACACATAATTTTTACACACATGGGAGGCAACCGGGTCAATGATAATCGATCAGGCCAGGAAAGTTCACTACTCATCCCCTTCCATGTCCTGACGTGGGGAATCCGGAGACCCCTCCATCTCATCTCCAGGTCCGTTGGAGCGCTTAAGGTGCTTGATGAAGTCCTCTACTTGTTGCGGCTTCGTGAAGAATTTCTGTCGACCTTGGTGCGTGACCCTCAAGCGTGCTGGATAGAGGAGCATAGTCAATTTGCAGGTTACGGAGTTTGGCTTTCACATCCAGAAACTTCCGTCGCTCATCCTGGACCATTGGGGTGAAGTCAGGGTATATGGTGGTAAAGGAGTTGCCATCAAATGAAAGTGATTTCGTGCTGTAAGCTGCCCGCAAGGCTACATCCCTGAACCTGTAATTTAACAAGCGGGCAATGATGGGTCTGGGAGCAGTGCCAGGCTTAGGTCTGGGGCCCAGCGAGCGATGCGCCCTTTCCACTATAAATTGGGGAGAGAAGGCCTCCGAGCCAATCGCCGCCAGCAGAAGTTTCTCCACATAATCCTCCATCCTGCCCATGTTGGTCGATTCTGGAATACCTAGAATACGGATATTGTTGCGCCTGCTCCTCGCCTCCAAATCCTCGTTCTTAGCAGCAATTATTCGCAACAGGTTGTCCATCCTGGAAAGCTGCGAGGTGTGCCGCGCCGTGATGTCGTCCGAGTCCAATATGCGTTGTTCTGCTTCCTTCAGGCGCTCTTCATGAACATCCAATTTTTGGACTACTGCATCCAAGCGCGAGGATATCCTGTCCACTTTATCCGCAATCGTAGCAAATCCCTGGCGGTCTTCACAAAGGACGTCTTGCAGGTCAGTTGCCGGCTCAGAGGATCCACCAGTGACTCCGCTAGTTCCTGCCAGGCCCTGCTGGTCCTGACCCGTGTGGGTCCCCCTCTTAGTAGCCTCAAAAGTGAGCTTCGGCAGCTTAGCGTCTGGTCTGCCCATGGTCGCAGCAATCCGCGTAAGTCAACCGACTCTCTTAGAATCCCAGAGACCAAACTCCTCAGCAGAGGTCGTAGACCAGAAGGATGGGTAGAGGGAGGGGTACAGTCAGGAAGGTAAAGGACCAGGGAACTGGGTCTGCACAAGAGCACTGGATTTTCTCAGGGGTTCCCTTGACACAGCGTCCGTAGGGCAGAACACCACAAATGCCACCATTTGATCTCCAACAAGCCCGGCAAGTTTCAAGGGCACAGAGCCCCGTCGCAGGCCTCACCAGGCCGCAGGTCTTACTCCGAGGATGCTGCTCGCTCCAATCTCCTAAGTAAAGGCAGCAGGTCAGAAGGCAGCAGAAACAGGGGAGGAGCGCAGACCGATAAGTGGGGGGATTGGAGATAAAGTTCCTCACCTATGCTCCGGGTCGCCCCGGCAGTCCCCTCGAGCGGGGCCCGTAGGGCAGAGCTCAACATGTGCCTCAAGGTGTCTCCCACTAGTTGCAGCTATACCTCGAGGGCCAAAGGTATGTGCGCTTCTTTCCCTCACAGCCCTCACCAGGCCACAGCTCCTCCTCCGATGTCTTCACTCGCACTTCGCTCTATGGTACAGCTCAATAAACAAAACAGGGGTACCTCAGTCTCAGCGTTGAGCGGGTTAGCACCGCGGTCATGTCCCGATGCCGGTGCAGTCTCCCTGAGCGGCGGAGCAGTCCTTCCTCAAGTGCTTAAAGGATACTCCCGCAAGGTGCTTATAGGCCTCGCACTCCGTCCGGGCTGCTGAGGGCAGGCAAGTGGCCTAGTGTCTCGCCGACAGTGGTGGATCGGTCGGGAGGGGGCCCCAGCCAGCGCACCTAGCGTGGAAGAAGAAGCGTGGATTAAGGCCTCACTTGGTTCCCCCTCTCAGGCCCCCTGTCCAGCTGCTAGATGGAGTTCAGCCACAGTGGGGGGGAAGGGGGGTGACAATAGCGATCTCCAATGTCCTCCGTGCAGGTGATGTCGGGACCCAAGCAGTCAGGGCCGCATCTGCAAGCTCTGCGTTGTAAGCATCCTAGGGCCGCGCAGAAAGCCGCAGTCTCGCGTAGATGGTGTGTCCGGCCACCGTTACAATCCCCTCCACAGGTCCGGCTTGGCAAAACTTCACAAGCGTCTCCTGAGCGCAGCTCTGCTCCGATTCGACCAAGACTCAGCCAGGATGTCTCATGCTACTCGGGCATATAAGCACAGTCCCCAACAAGCACCAAAAAAAGGATATTATGAAGGATAATCGTCGCTGGGCGGCGGGAGCCTCACACGAACGCCACCATTCTCTAGTGCGCCACCTAGCGCCCCCTCATATAATTATACTTCCCTAAATTTGACAGCTCCTATTCTTTCCAAACTGTTTCCTAATTCTATTTTTTACCAAATAGTCTTTGATCTTCTTGTAGACTGTTTCTACTTTCTTATCCTGCCTCTCTACCATCACTCCCTGTGCTAGTACTATTTACTATTATTTATGAGTCGGTCTGTGTAGGTAGCTGAGCTTGCCCAGTCGGCAAACGGTGTTAAACAAAACTCTGATCCAGCAATAGCTTTAGAGGCACTCAGTGCAGTCCTCTGGGTTGCCCTTGCTGTCTATTCCAGTCTTATTAATGTTAGTGCTTTGACAATTTCCAACAACAAAATGTCAATGTCCACCAAGAATAAGCTAGTAGTTGGCTTTTTGATTTGCTAGTAGCACATACCATATTGCTAGTGTTTCAGGGACTATTCTGCACATACAGAAGTATGGACAAGAGAAATAGGACATTGTTGATGATAGGTGCAGTTCGACTTTCCACATACCTCAGTCAGAAGTAACTGTGCGGGACTCGGGAGCCCTCACTTTGTTGGAACTTCAAGTCCTCCTGGTGGTGATGATGAGTAGTTGGTTCTTTCTGTAATTATAAAAATGTTGCACGTTAAAGACCAAGCATTCATCAGTTGTGCCAAAAAGAGTTGCATGTTATGACTAAGCATATAAGTTAACACCGTCCCCAAAACCGTGATTTCTTTTCAGTCCCAATAATTAAAAATTGTTTAACATTTTCTCTTCCATTACAAGACGAAGTAGGGGGTGGTGTATGGCATCTAAAAATATGACATGTTTTTTCTAGGCGTCACAACATTGGATGCAGCACTTGCCACCACCAGTGCCGGAGCCAGCAGCGCAGAGGGGTCCACTCAAGCAGTGGATGCGGCGGATGCGGCGGCGCCAACAGGAGGAGCTGAGGGAGATGGTTCAGCAGCGGCGGACGGTGGTAAGTTATTATTATACTCCTTACTTATTGACATTTTAGAGTAGGCTCGCAAAGAAGTGTATGATGTACTGTAAAGTAAACAGGACACTACTACAAGTGCACTGTACTGTTAAGAACAGTTAATGATTTAGAACTAAAAAAATTTTAGCCAATCACGGAGAACACAGTCATCCTTGACTTAGCGATAGCATTAGCGGCGGTAGTTCTCGAGTAAGCAATGGCCACCTCTATTTGACTTCAAATCAGCTGAGAAACTTTTATCGTGAAGCCAAGTCATATCAGATGAACTTGAGGGATGTGATGAACGAAAAGGGAAAGAACTTAGGGTCAATGGAAGGACGAGCGAGTCGTAACATTTATGACTAAAGAATAATACGTGTTTTTGAATGCAGGCAGAGGTGGCTGATTGGAAGGAATCCGATGCATGGCTGCTTGAAGCAAGGATGGTTGGAGGAGAAAGAAAAAATGACTGCCTGTGTGGATCAATCAGAAAATTCATGTGTGGTGTGCACTGCAATATATAATTTTGGTGAAACTCAAATGCAAGTCAAGACAGTGGTTTACCAAATAAAATGAATTGGGTGTTATTTGGTTGTTGAGAAAAAGTAAAGTTGTTACAGTTGAGACATTAAGAAGAATGATAGACGTTTACTTTTGAAGCCTGGATGGTATCTTCTTCCTCATACATAGCAGAGGTGTATGTAGAGCAGACGCTCAGTGCATGAAGAGTGTTACTTTATTCAAACAGCATGTCCGTGCCAGAGTAGCAAAGCAGAGGAAATCCAAATACTACAAGTTGTGATTGTTCAGAAACTCTCCCTTGCCTAAAGTAACAGTACAGTAGTTTACTTTGCAAGCACAACATATATTGCGTATGTATTGTATAGTTGACAATTATATCAAGTCAAGTCCCATCCTCCAGCAATTATGGTTACCACACTCACTCCCTAGGTTCATAATTTTCCTTCTGCTGTGTTAATCATGGGTGGACTATCGCTGTTGTTCACTCTATCACAACAAAGCACCTAAAGTCATTCATCATATAAGCAAAGAGATCATGTGATCAGCTGGATACATGATCAGAAATTAATAATCTTCATTTTCCTTTTGTAGTACTGAAGGCCCAGGGGGGGCAGTGCGAAATATAAATTACATTGAACAGTAGCCCTTGATGTAACTGAGTATGGCCAGTGCCACCCCTCTACAAAAGTAAGAGCTTCCCTATCCCCACCTGCATATAGTGCTTAAAGTAATGCATGCAAGTCTGCGTCATCATGGCTTGTGTCTCTTTTTCTTGGGTGCAAGCTGACTGAGCTGGCATTATGCCGGCTACCACAAATTCACGTACAAGTAATTTCTTTCGCAAAACTAGAGAAAAAAAAAGAAGAATACTGGTGTACTCTCTGACTATGTATTGAGTCCATAGTGCTGCCTGGTAGTAGAATTTCTGAAACTCCCACTGTTACAGGCCTACAAAGACGGCGGAAAAATACATGCCAAAATGTTATACTGTGCTTGCAAATTGCTAGTGTTACAGTGAGACAATTTCTGTTGAAATATTTTGTGGTATTGTTAAAGAGTATTGGTTACATTATTTTTCTTTTTTTCTTCATATACATGCTCCCAAAAAGATCACCAGAAAGGAGATGGCTGTCCGGGCCTGGGCCCGGAAGCTGGAGGCCATTCGGGTGGAATATTGCCGGCTGTGGGCTTGGAAACAGGAGGAGGGGGCGTCAACAACCTCCTCCAGCACTGCCCCTGTGTCCACCAGCCAGCAGCCTCCAGCATGGCGCCGTGCTTGGACAGCCCCCCGCCGCCGCTCAGCTGCAAGAACACCAGCAGTTGGCCCCCCCAGAGCCTGGAAGGCACGCATGCGCCGCCTAAGCCTAAGAGTGGAAAACCTGGAGCGCAAGGTGGACGGCCATGAAAAACCGCTCCGGGACCTCCGCAAGGAGCGGCCGGACCGCCTGTCCAGACACCGCCGGAAATTACTGTGTCCCTTGCCCCTTTTTTAAAGACTGTTGGGGGGTGGAATCGGGAGTTGGGGATTATTTGGCACTAGTGGACTATTTGAAATTGGCAATTGTTTGGGTTAGGGAGGGGTGGGACTAGTTTATTTTTGTTAGGGGAAATATATCATTATTCATTTTACATACTTCAACATAGTGTACACGTTGATCTTATTTTGTGGGGTGGTGGGTGGGGGTTACGGCATGTTTGGTTTCCCCAAACTTACCAACATGATTTATCTAAAACGTCCAAAATTTTTCAAAAGTGCCACTAACAGAGTTAGTGAATTCAATAGGCCTACTAGTACTTTACTAGTACTACTGTCAGTCTCTCCTCCGAGTCCTAGCCCATTATTCTACCTCCCCAAAATGCTCATCTTACCTGTGATTCGTGTTTGAGAATAGAGCTAGGCACAGCGCTGGCTGCATGGCAAATGGCGATTACGCCATCCCGGACCGAAATTCCATTGTTGTGGTGTTAGTAGGAGTGGTACCACACTAGCAGTAGCAGCATATGAAAAACAAAGTAAAAAAAGAGACATTGAGTGGCCTGAGAGGAGTATTAGAAGGAACAGTAGCCTAAGCAATGCTGAAGATAAGTATCGGGAAAAAAGAATTGCATAGATGATTGTGGCTACAACAAGAACAGTGACACAGCAGCGTAACAACAAGTCTTCTTGACATGTAGGAGGATGATGTTGACGATGGATCTAATCGATGGTGGGCATGAAATTCAGAATTTATTTTAAAATACTCATTGTTGTTTTTTAACCAAAATTACAATATCCTAGGATTCATCTAGCTGCCTTAAAATTGATTTGAGGAGGTTGCTTGCACCTTATCCTCCCCAGCAAGTGTGTGGAATTATTATTGTAATTTACTCACACCTCAATGAAAACCACACAGCCCGGGGGAAGAGGGTTAGGGTTTGAAACTTCGATGGGAATGGGGTTTGTGGGGAAAGTTTTGTGGAGAGAGGGAAAAAAACACAGCATGGACAAACAACAGATGAAGATAAACTAATCTTTGGATACAAAGCTATCCATAAATCTTTTAAGGGACATAAAGGAAGTGCATGCACTACTGCATGCATGAAGTTGTTTGCTAATTGGATAGGTTACTGAAAAGTAAGTAGTACTTTCTACAATGTACTAACTATGAAGAAACAATGTAACAGTACAGGGATGCAGAAAGTATGCAATATCACTTACCTATCTGCCCTCAGAGAGAAGAACCACTTAGTACATTAAATTAGTTTAAAAATTGGCAAAGAAAAAAGTATACAATGGCTGGAGGGATGAATTGAAGCAGAGAGAAAACAAATGCAC
Source organism: Lissotriton helveticus (assembly GCF_964261635.1). Taxonomy (NCBI): domain Eukaryota; kingdom Metazoa; phylum Chordata; class Amphibia; order Caudata; family Salamandridae; genus Lissotriton; species Lissotriton helveticus. The sequence goes on from NC_136072.1 coordinate 1,118,231,891, forward strand.
AGAGTCACATTCATAGAAGTTCACAGCAAAACCATTACTTAAAAGATAAGTAGAAATGAAGAGGATACTGTAACTGTATGTTGTTGTAGTTGTCCTGTTGAATTTGGGAAGTTGCATGCACCCAGCCATTCCTCTTTTTCGCGGTACTCCTCCATTCCATCTGACGCTCCGTCGATCAATGTTGGGGACCAGAAGACACCTTGTCCACTGCCTGCCTGGAGGATGCTGAATTGCGGGTCGCTAATTGTAAGCCTGAGTTCATCCTTTTTGCCATTGCACAGGGTAAAAGCTGGCCTGTAATTGTTGATGGAAAAACAGGAAGTGATATTGAAACACCACGGAGAAAAAATATGAGGTACGCTGTGTAGTGCAAAAATAACACTTTCAGTTTTAGAGTCGACAGTATTACAATACATACAAGCATCATTTCGAAAGTGCGTACTCTGAGTCTCCTTTTCAAGGATAAATAAGTGTGGGCGAAATGTGCGGATCTTTCCCCTCAAGCTAGGTGTAAAGTGTAAACTGTGATTTTAGAACAAAATTAAGACCTTCCCAGCAGTGCTCCCAGACCCCTCAACCCACTCCCAAACATCTAGAACCCCCCCAAGCAGCCCCCCAATAACATGCGATACTACTAGGCCTAACTTTCAACCGTGCCAAAACGCTCTCTGCAACTAGGGCTAGGCCCAAAATCCCCTTTTCCACAATGGATTTTCTCCAAACCACTTGCATCCGATATTAGACCTTCCCAGCAATGGCCCCAGACCCCTCAACCCACCCGAAAACAAGTAGAACACCCCCAAACAGGCCTAAAGCAATAATGGAAAATGTCACACTTAGAAAATTTGAGGCCTTCCTCAAAAACACTCCAACTGCGCTCTGCAGCTAGGTCCTAACTCCCCTTTTCCACCATGGATTTTCCTCAAACCACTTGCAATCAAAATGAGATCTTCCCAGCAGTGCTCCCAGACCCCTCGACGCAGCCCCAAAAATGTAGAACCCCCCCAAACAGCCCCTCAAAAACATGCAATACTGCTAGGCCTCAGTTTAAATTGTGCCAAAACGCTGTCTGCAGCTAGTCCCAAACCCCCCTTTTCCACCATGGATATTCTTCAAACCACTTGCAGTAAAAATTAGACCTTCCCAGCAGTGCTCCCAGACCCCCCAACCCACCTAGAACCCCCCAAAACATCCCACCAAAAACACGCAAGTGAGCTAAAAAGAAAAAACATTTTCACCATGGATTTTCACCAAACCACTTGCATCTGATATTAGACCTTCCCAGCATTGCCCCCAGACCCCTCAACCCACCTGCAAAAAAGTAGAACACCCCCAAACAGGTTAAAAGCACAAATGAAAAATGTCACACAGAAAATTTGAGGCCACCCTCAAAATCACTCCAAACGCGCTCTGTAGCTAGGCCCTAACTCCCCTTTTCCATCATGGATTTTCTTCAAACCACTTGCAATCAAAATTAGACTTTCCCAGCAGTGCTCCCAGACCCCCCAACCCACCCCCAAAAACCTGGAACCCCCCAAAACACGCAAGTGAGCTAAAAAAGAAAAACGTTTTCACTATGGATTTTCTCCAAACCACTTGCATCCGATATTAGACCTTACCAGCATTGCCCCCAGACCCCTCAACCCACCCGCAAAAAAGTAAAACACCCCCAAACAGGGCCAAAAGCAAAAATGGAAAATGTCACACTTAGAAAATTTGAGGCCGATCTCAAAATCACTCCAAACGCGCTCTGCAGCTAGGCCCTAACTCCCCTTTTCCACCATGGATTTTCTTCAAACCACTTGCAATCAAAATTAGACTTTCCCAGCAGTGCTCCCAGACCCCTAACCCACCCCCAAAAACCTAAAACTCTCCCCAATCAGCCCCCCAAAAACACGCAAGTAAGCTAAAAAAGAAAAACTTTTTCACCATGTATTTTCTCCAAACCACTTGCATCCGATATTAGACATTCCCAGCATTGCCCCCAGACCCCTCAACCCACCCACAAAAAAGTAGAACACCCCCAAACTGGCCAAAATCAAAAATGGAAAATGGCACACACAGAACATTTGAGGCCTACCTCAAAATCACTCCAAACGCGCTCTGCAGCTAGGCCCTAACTCCCCTTTTCCACAATGGATTTTCTTCAAACCACTTGCAATAAAAAATAGACTTTCCCAGCAGTGCTCCCAGACCCCCAAACCCACCCCCAAAAACCTAGAACCCCCCAAACAGCCCCCCAAAAACACGCAAGTGAGATAAAAAAGAAAAACTTTTTCACCATGGATTTGCTCCAAACCACTTGCATCCGATATCAGACCATCCCAGCATTGCCCCCAGACCCCTCAACCCACCCGCAAAAAAGTAGAACACCCCCAAAGAGGCCAAAAGCAAAAATGGAAAATGTCACACTTAGAAAATTTGAGGCCTACCTCAAAATCACTCCAAACGCGCTCTGCAGTTAGGCCCTAACTCCCGTTTTCCAACTTGGACTTTCTTCAAACCACTTGCACTCAAAATTAGACTTTCCCAGCAGTGCTCCCAGACCCCTCGACCCAGCCCCAAAAATGTAGAACTCCCCCCCAAACAGCCCCCCAAAAACATGCAATACTGCTAGACCTCAGTTTAAATTGTGCCAAAACGCTGTCTGCAGCTAGGCCCAAACCTCCCTTTTCGACCATGGATTTTCTTCAAACCACTTGCAATCAAAATTAGACCTTCCCAGCAGTGCTCCCAGAAGCCCCAACCCACCCCAAAAAACCTAGAACCTCCCCAAACAGCCCCCGAAAAACACGCAAGTGAGCTAAAAAGGAAAAACTTTTTCACCATGGATTTTCTCCAAACAACTTGCATCCGATATTAGACCTTCCCAGCAATGGCCCCAGACCTCCTCAACCCACCCGCAAAAAAGTAGAACACCCCTAAACAGGCCAAAAGCAAAAATGGAAAATGTCACACTTAGAAAATGTGAGGCCTTCCTCAAAATCGCTCCAACCGCGCTCTGCAGCTAGGTCCTAACTCCCCTTTTCCACCATGTATTTTCCTCAAACCACTTGCAATCAAAATGAGATCTTCCCAGCAGTGCTCCCAGACCCCTTGACTCAGCCCCAAAAATGTAGAACCCCCCCAAACAGCCCCCCAAAAACATGCAATACTGCTAGGCCTCAGTTTAAATTGTGCCAAAACGCTGTCTGCAGCTAGGCCCAAACCCGCCTTTTCCACCATGGATTTTCTTCAAACCACTTGCAGTCAAAATTAGACCTTCCCAGCAGTGCTCCCAGACCCCCCAACCCACCCCCAAAAAACTAGAACCCCCAAAAACAGCCCACCAAAAACACGCAAGTGAGCTAAAAAGAAAGAAATTTTCACCATGGATTTTCTCCAAACCACTTGCATACGATATTAGACCTTCCCAGCATTGCCCCCAGACCCCTCAACCCACCCTCTAAAAAGTAGAACACCCCCAAACAGGCCAAAAGCAAAAATGAAAAATGTCACACACAAAATTTGAGGCCACCCTCAAAATCACTCCAAACGCGCTCTGCAGCTAGGCCCTAACTCCCCTTTTCCACCATGGATTTTCTTCAAACCACTTGCAATCAAAATTAGACTTTCCCAGCAGTGCTCCCAGACCCCCCAACCCCCCCAAAAACCTAGAACCCCCCAACACACGCAAGTGAGCTAAAAAAGAAAAACTTTGTCACCATGGATTTTCTCCAAACCACTTGCATCCGATATTAGACCATACCAGCATTGCCCCAGACCCCTCAACCCACTCGCAAAAAAGTAGAACACCCCCAAACAGGCCAAAAGCAAAAATGGAAAATGTCACACTTAGAAAATTTGAGGCCTACCTCAAAATCACTCCAAACGCGCTCTGCAGCAAGGCCCTAACTCCCCTTTTCCACCATGGAATTTCTTCAAACCACTTGCAATCAAAATTAGACCTCCCAGCAGTGATCCAAGACCCCCCGACCCACCCCCAAAAACGTAGAACCCCCCTCAAACAGCCCCCCAAAAACATCCAATACTGCTAGGCCTCAGTTTAAATTGTGCCAAAACGCTGTCTGCAACTAAGCCCAAACCCCCCTTTTCCACAATGGATTTTCTTCAAACCACTTGCAATCAAAATAGGACCTTCCCAGCAGTGCTCCAAGACTCCCCGACCCACCCCCACAAATCTAGTACACCCCCAAACAGCCCCCCAAAAACATGCAATCCTGGTATATCCAAAACATGGCAAATTACGCTGTTCACAAAAAATTGCTGTTTTCAGCACTTCCACTACTTCGATCCTCTTGAAACTTACCTGGACACTTGTTCCGGCGATTCCCAAGAATCTCAGCAAGGCAGAACGAAATCGAACCACTGCACTCTTTGAAGAAGAAGAAGAAGAAGGTCTACGACTAGTTTTCACTTTTCACCCAAACACACGCGCCCGCAAAACACCAAAAAAAGGCCCAAATTCTGCCAATTCTGGATAAAAGAATGCCAAACCCCCCTAAAACCTTGCCAACATCATTATGAACAAGCCTGCATCGGGTCCGGAACCCTAGACTCAGCGGGAACCCTACCAACTTAAACCCAAAAACCCTAGTAAATCGCACTGAACCCTAAACCCTAGATATGCTTTGTCTGTCTGTGTCAAAGAGCCTAGGTATGCTACATCAGGATGCTTCACTCAGTGGTGCCTGCCTTGACTGTCTGCATGGCCCTGCCGCAAGCATGGGCCAAAAATCCGTTCGGCTCAAGAATTTGCGAGATTCGCGAAAAACCGAAAAACAGCAAATTTTGCAAACATAACGGATGTTTGGCCCAAGCTTGAGGCAGGGCCATGCAGACGGTCAAGGCAGGCACCACTGAGTGAAGCAACCTGATGTAGCATACCTAGGCTCTTTGTCAGACAGACAAAGCATATCTATTTGTATGCAGCAAGCCACATATCCCCAATTTTACATGAACTGCTGTCTGGAGTGGAGTGGGTTCTGCCTGGCATAACAACAACAGTACGCTGCCTTGCCCTCGACCACTACATAACACGAATAGACAGACATGTAATTCTGCTGTAGTAGTTGTTGTAGACTGGTTTACCTGTTAGCCACTCACGAATTGGCCATAGTTCTTCCGTAAACCAACGCTGATGATCCATCCATCCCAGTGAGTGACTGTAAAGAAAAAATATATATTATTTAATCAATCATCATGGTATATTGGCAAGTGAGTACACTCCAAGGACATTCTGCATATTGGAAAATGCAACATAGTGGCCCCTGAAGTGTAAGTGCAATTTGAATTAAACAAGGTAAAAAAAACAGAGTCGTAGACATGAGTTACAATTACAGTGTAAAAGATTAAATAATAACTAAGACAAGACATATGATTCATTTCATGCACAAAAAACAAACAGCAATTGGTTTCATCAGAGCCAGACAGCCATTGCTGTCCACTGCATGCCATCTTCTCATTATTCATTACCTGTTCTACTTTTTGTCCAAATTTTCTTCGGAAAGTGAGGGCCCACAGGGCAGCCTCTCGTGTCAATTTCAGAAGTAACTCTGTAAGCAATCAGCAAGCATGTAGTCAGTCAATAATTTCAGTCCCACTTGAGGGGACTCGTCTACGATGACAAATTTTCTTTATTTTTCGTAATCCATCCATCTGCCTTTAGGGAAATGGATAGGGGGAGTCTGGAGGAGGAGGATAAAGGAGCATGATTGAGTTGTGAACTTGTGAACCATAGGAATGCAGACTGCGGCACTTTCAAATCAATCAGGAAAAGAAGATGAAGAAAGTGCTGCTGGTGGACTTGTTGTGATTAGGTGATTAGAGTTTTGTTGTGGAAAAAGTTGCAAAACAAAGAAAGACACACAGGAATAAAAGTGAATAAGGACGAAAAAAAAGAAAGTCATTTTCAGGCCTCGGTGTCAGGGAAGTAGAGCTCGTCCTCAAACTCTATGAATTGAGACGGGAGTAGGACAGAGAAGAACTTCCGTCACCTAAGTCGGTGGCCTCTTCTTCCTGCGTGCATTCACGTATTTTGTAATCTGGTGGTATGAAGTGCTGATTCATCTTGATCAGTGTTAACCTCTCCACATTTTTGGGCGAGAGGCTGGTCCTTTTTGAAGTTACAATGGCACCAGCAGCACTGAAAACACGTTCAGAAGACACGCTTGCGAGTGGGCAAGACAAATAATTTAGAGCCAGTTTGGTGATCAGTGGCCATGGAGGTTTTTTCCTACACCAATACAGCAATGGGTTCTGATTAACAAAGACCTCTGTTGGGTCATCCAGATAGGCCTGCACCATCGACTCAAGGTTCTCCAGGGTTGCTCCACTTTGCGTACCATCTGTGGCTTTTGCAGCACTGGAACGAGCAAACCCTTTATGAGTTAGCTAATCCGCTTCCGACAATATTATGGCTGGGCCTGATGCAGGTGAGGATGATGATACGGTTGCTGGTGTCGTTAACCTAAGCAGTGCCACGGGCCGATCTAATCGGCCCTGTGTTAAGAGTGAAAGTGCTCTGGCCGATCTGATCGGCCCAAGAGCTGACACTCATTTGGGAGGGGTTTCTTTCAAGTTATGCTGCTTGAAAATCGAAAATTGCTTCAAATAACTGTCCGGAACACTTATCTCTTTCTTTTGAAAGCTGTATTTGCCGATATTCAGTCTCACTCGCAGTAATTTCTTCATTTGAAAGTAAGGCTGTAATCAGGTTCAGGAAACAAGCGTTTTTGTGAAGCTGCACTAGCCGTTGTTCACCAGTAGATGGCTCTAATCTGCCAGCAGCCCCCAGAGACAGTGCAGCAAGCGTCCGAGTTGGAGAGGGTTGCACCGCAGAAGCTTCTGGCAATCGGGTTGAAAACATCCACAAACCAGCACAGGTACGGCTCATTAAACAGTACCAATTACTTGGTTAATGTGACAAATTTAACTGACATCAAAAGTATTCATTTGATGCAAAATTGCCCGTCACTTTTAATTTTAATTCTCGGTGACTCTCCGACTCATTTTCTAAATTAACTGTCCATTCCCGACCCGTCTAAATACTTCCAACCTTATTTCCTCTTGTATTGGACAGGATCAGTTACTAAAAGGCCGTTCTCTCCTCTCAAAGCAGTGGCGACAGGCCTTGGAAGCAGGCCTACCGAGCATGGCCACATGAAAATAAAGCGAGTAGGCAATTTACAGGGTTTGGGGGAAGTAGCAGTGCAGGCCTCATATTTAGTATGAAAATTCGAGCTTTCAAGAGTGCAGGGAACATCTAACAAATAAATGAAGGGAGCACGTAACAATGGCCATAACGAGGTTAGTGGTTCATGTGATTTTAGCATGCACAAGGGGTGAATTTCGTGGACAGTGCCTTTGAAATCAGAGCTATTCTAACTGAAATTAAACTTGACTATATTGTAATGTTAATGGGTTTGCATTAATTTCGGCCTGTTTTCCTCCTCAGTTCTCACAGTGCCCTCACAAGCTGCAATACAAAGGATTTATGTGATAAAGATCTCTCATGCACTAGAAAATGTATTGCCATGAAATGAAAACATAAGTTACTGCTTCGTAACTGTCTTTACTATCTAACAGCTTTGGCAAAGAAAGGCTACGGTTTGAAAGCTGTGTTTGTGTGTTTCGTCTGTGTTTTGAGAAGCAGCTCAGTTTTCTAAATTATAGCATGTACATAGTTCTATAGCTTTCTACTGTATGCAACATACGCTACGTGGGAAAGGAAATATTTGGATTATTTGCTTTAGGATGGATGGATGGATTGACGAATGCAGTGTTTTCAATGCTGTGGCCTTCTTTGTCGATAGGCTTCAGATTACATTTGTTAAAAAACAGACCTGTATGTTTTTGGGGAGTTGAGTTGAGGGAGGATGGAAGGGGCAGGCACAGTGACAAGCTTGGTGTTGGACTGACATTCACTAGCAGCCATGAAATATATTCGGACTTGTAAAGAGTTTTGCACCCAGTCACAGGCAGAAGAGGGACAAAAAAGCCACAGAATGCTCATCTAATTTCTGAGTTAGCACTTCACGTGTCTATCTCCCTGTCATCACAAGCCCTTACCATTTAGCAGATTCAAGGAATCTGCTTGTGAAAAACATCATGACGAGATCAGTGTGGCTGGAGACACCTTGCTCCTATTACCTACCATTTAGCAGATGAATAGGGGCATAGGCAAGCGTTGTACGTATTGTTTGTGTGTCTGTTAGATTTTTTTGCTTGCTATCCCAATCATTCGAAATTGAATTTTTTGCTGACTAGCATGCAAAGATACACTAGTATTTACAGACAGAGGCCCAACTGCAGACCGCAAAATCAATCAGCCTCTGTTTACTCTTGAGAAGCTTGATTTTCTTCCCATTTTCACAAATAGCTGCATGACACATTTTTCTGCAGGGAAAGCACTTTGAAAATTAGTTAAAAAAAAACAAAAGGACAGCCCGAATTTCCCGATGCATATTTGTATTTTGCATATTATGCTTTTACTTGAAGAGAAAGCATCAGGCTAGACCTGCATTTTTCTTTTGCTCTGAAAGTGTATCATTGTTGAAGTTGAGCATTTTGCAAAAATGAAAAACTTCCTTAGCTACCACTTCACAGGCTAAAGTGTGCAGACCTCCTTGTTGGAGGGAACTGTGTAATCTTAAGGCTGTGGTATGCGAAGATAGTCTGATGAAAGGTAAGCTGGTTTTATCACTCGGGTGAGTTGTTGTGATCCTGTACCTCTTCCCATCAACCTCTTTCTCCCCTTATGCTGAGAAAAGCGGAGAGACGGAGATGATTCTTATTACGAATAGCATGGTATATACATTGTGGCCCTTATTTATGAGGGCGTCCACCACCGTTGCATCACCTTTTTGTGTCAATGCAGTGGTGTAAACAACGCGCTACACTGCACCCTATTTGCAAAGTGACGTATCTAGGTAGATGCGTCAATTTGTAAATGCATGCGCTACGTTATACCTGTGTCAGGTAGAATGTATTTTGGTTGGGCGTTCCCCTGAAAAAAACCTTGTAGAAGTGGTTTAGTGAAATCTATGTGATGTCACTATATCACTCCTACGACTTGACTGCGTAACAATCCTTACGCCTGCGCCAAGCAGGCGTCTGGAGTGATGCAGGGCTTTTTACATGGGACTCGTGTAATGACACATTGATGGAGTTGCGTTAGGTATCCGACACTCCAGCAAGGCGTCATTTTTGCGCCAAATAGTATGACAGGATTCCTGACATATCTGTTGAATCCTTGATACATGGAGCTCTGTAGTGTAAATACATCACATGCACAGTGTCACAAAGATTTTGTAATTAAAAGTGACGCATCACAGTTTTTAGCCTGCGATGTCTCACTTTTCATAAATGAGGCATTGTGAGAGTGTTTGAGTATTCATATGTGTTGCTTTATATGTACTGATTGGTGATACGTTAGACTGTGTTGCTCTCTGTGGGTATGCATATGGATATTAGGTGTCTGTGATGTTGGTCATGTCTGAGGTATTGGACTTTGCGCTTTTGGATGTATGAGAGTGTCTCTGGGTGTTTGTATAGCTAACTGTGGCAGTTTGGATTCTGAAGAGGAAATAGTACACTGTATATCGAGTGTGAAGAGGTGCCTGAGATCTTAGTGTCTTCAGGGCGATTGGTGCGCTATTTAGCTGTTTAGGGAGTGTGGTGGGAATGTTTTTACTGGGCTGTTGGGTGTGATTGTTGGTGTTTGGAGGGAATTGTAAGAGTCTCTGGAATTTTATTTAATGAAGCAGATTAATTTTTGGGCCGAGTAGTTTTTAGGATTTTTGGTGGTGTTGGTTGAGTTCCTTTGGATATTTTGAGGGTGATTGGGTGCTTGTTGAGGGTTTCTGAGTGCTCTGAGGATGTACACACGCAATGCAGGTTCTTGAGTGGCATTTGAAGGTTATGTGGGTACATTATGAGGGCATCTAGGGAGCGTTGTGTGTGTCCAGGGAAGTGGTTATAGTGCCTTTGATGCATTTGGAGTATTAGGATTTTAGGGGCCTGGAGTATTGGCTTATGAAAGTTATTTGTTAGAGCTTTTGAGGCACTCTCACTGTGCCTTCTTTCTATATTCTGGCAGAATCTAGGAGGTGACCCCAGGTGCTGCCCACACTAGTGATGTACATCAAAGGGTGGCTTTGGCCTGGAAAGTTTCCAGAACTTTGGCGAGCTCTAACAAGCCTCTCAATATGGCCCTGCTTCCATCTTACACCAACCGCGGTCTTCAGACAACTCCAGGATCCACGGTGCTTCTCTACTCTGTGCTCCACACTGAGCAGTTCTCACTGTTTCCTTCCTGTGGTCAGCTGGATCAGTATCCTGGGGAGGAAGCAAATGGCAATGGCTTTACGGTGCAAAGGCTCTACCACCTTCATGATTTCTGCTTGTAAGTCAGTGAATCAGTGCCTTTTGGACTTGTTCTCGAACACCTCTGCTGGCTGTGGGGACTCCTCTGACATGGCAATGGCCCTAATGGTGCCCGTGGCCCCTTCCTGGTGTACGTGGATCACATATAATGATGGCCGTCCCGATCAGACCACATACTCAGGGTGACTGTCCCAACAGCCTGTTGCCCCCTCCTCGTATACAAGAGGTCACAGACACAGGTGATGGCCCATAGTCTCAGGTGATTGGGCGACAGCCAAAATCTCAGCTGTATTGGCGATGGCCCTCCACACAGGGTCACAGACACAGACAATGACCTCAACAGGATGAGTGTTACAAGGTAACTGCCCGCTACTTCACTGCACCATCAATCTCGTGGCGCAGTTTGTAAAGATGCATGACTGGGGAAGAATCACAAGGAAAAGGGACCTTTTGAGACACTCATAAAATACAAAAAGTTTTTAGAGCAGAAATCTATTTGGAAGGGGCTAGTAAATACACACAGGTTCATAGGCTGGCTGGCTGAGCTCCTCCAAGCCAGGGTTAATGATTGGAAGGCACCAACAACACTGGATTGCAAGACAAAATATCAACCACAAATATATTGTGCTTCAAAAAAATCAGAGCCAGAATATCAACTAAAAACAGAGTTATGTTGAATCTGTGTTTAACTTGTCACATCTACAGGTGCTTTAAAGACAGAGGTCAAATGTCTAACTATGTCTTCTGACAAATTACTGCATGATTGGTGTTTACTTTTCTTTGTCTGACTGCACAGTGAGAGGAGTTTTAAAAGTGCCTGCATTTCTGTGGCTGGAGTGTGGCAACCCATACATAGTAGTGATGGAGGATAGAGCTAGGTCCATTCTTAACATTTCAATTGTAAGTGTAATTATAATTGCACTTATTTCATGCTTACTACCCCAGACCAGGCTTCAAATCATTTTTTCAATGAGTAGCGCGATACTCCGGAACCCAAAAAGCATTAGTTGTGAATTAGTATAGAGAAATGTGAAAGTAATTTGAGTGGTGGACATGTTAGTCACTTATTTGGATTCAGAAGGATAGCGAATTGATAGAAGAGGGAAAAAGGTTTACATTTATATAACACGTGTTACCCCTTATGGGGTGTTGAAGTGCTTTTTTGGCGAGTAGCACGCTACTCCAGAAACCATAAAGGATTAGTGGATAATTAGTATAATGAAATATGAAAGTAATTTAAGTGGTGGATATTAGTCAGTTATTTTGATTGAGTAGAGTAGTTTGAGAGATAGTAGAGGGAAAAAGGTTTGCATTTATACAGTCCTCGCTACCCTTGATGGACTTTTGAAGCATTTTTCTCGACGAGTATAGGTTGGAATTGTGTGGAGGGAGCCTAGAGGCATTTTAGAGTTCTTGGAGTGCTGGTACCATGTTGATCTTGGCCATCTGTGAAAGGGGTTGGCGTTCTTAGGGTATCTGATGGCATATTGGCAGGTAAAGACAGTGTCAAGGTAAGTCATGCACTACACTAATTAATCAGCTAATTTCTCCAACTCTCAACTCCCTATAGTGGCCCAAACAGCCTTACTGCTCTCTCTCTGTCTTTTACTCACTATTATCTTTTTCAGTTTTCCACTCTTAGTCCCTCATTAGAAATTCAGTTTTTGGCCCAACTCCTTATTATGTGTTTCTGAACCTTGGTATTTGACTCGCACACACCCCTGCATAAACAGAAGCAGATCTGGCAGTCATGCTCTCTCCTTCCTACTAAAGCCAGGAATGATCAGCCCCTGTGCATCAGAGTCACCGCCTCAGTTCTTGAATTCCACTAGAAAGTGAAGTCCTGATTCTTGATCTAGCACCTACTCTGGCCTAAATATTTCCTGCTTAAGCACCAGGATACCCTTCTGGGATAACATGGATATCTGATATCGGGCATAGGCCTCTTGCTACATGGCTTGTTTGGTGAACCTGAAGCAAGCATTGGTCTCTTGGCATCTTGTTGTCAGGGGGATGGTCAGATGCGGTGTTAGTCTAGCAGTCAGGGTCCTGTTCTGTGACTATCTTTTGATCTCAGCTTGGATAAACAATGAGCTTAGCCTTCATGACCTTGCGGACAGTGCAGAGTAAATAGAACTGCTCTACTCTGCATAATAAATAGCAGTCCAACTTATCAGAAAAGGATACAGAGAAGCATACGGTGTTGACTGACAAATTGGGTGGATATAAACCAGTGGAAAGTCAGTCACGTTTGATGTGGGGGTGAGAGATGGTGACCAATGTCTTTTTAGAAGTGGTTTTATTGCCCTTGGTTTAGCAATACATGGTTTCACTAATACCAACAGTGTTCTGCATAAGAGTTTCTGATGGGATTCTCTGCTTCTAAAAATGCTACTTACAATCCCACTCTGCATAGTAAAAGGGCGAGTATTAAATAAATGGATTTGTGCGATTTGGGGATGTGTGACTAGTAGTACTTTAAATCATTAAATTATGTTTTTTCTTCACATGCTGGAAACCGTACTCATGAGAACTCTTGGATGGTGTCTGTGATGAAGGTGAAGAAGATGAATAATCACGTCATGCTGGAAATACTGTTGGATGTTGCCAAAGAAGCATCATTCAGGTAAGTCGGTGACTAGAAGGTATACCAAATCTGTGGACCTCCTGGGAAGCATCTTGGTATACGCTCTAGGAATCCGGATCTAGTTTTTACTCTTTCAACAAGAGGAGCACAGGGTCAGGATATAGACATGCTCCTTTTCCCCTGCTAAGTGGACCAGGAACTTCAACAATAGTCAAATACACGTTTAGCTTAGGGACAGCTTGTTGGTTCAAGGCAACCTGCCTCTCGTTTTTGTATCTCCTCGCTCTGCCATGAATGTGTAATACAGGGACAGGTTGTAGGCACACTCTCTCTCTTTTTCCCCTTCTAGGTGGACCAGAACATCGACAACCATCAACAACACATGTTTAGACTAGGGAAAGTTTGTAGATACATGCTTTGCAGCTTGCCTTGAGCTAATGCCCTCACTGAGGTGCGTTTGCAGCCAGCAGACCCACAGCACCACTTTGTACAGTTGGTTCAAGACAACCTGCCTCTCATTTTGTATCTCCTCGCTCTGCCAAGAATGTTTACTACAGGGACAGGTTGTAGGCACACTCTCTCTCTCTTCCTTCCCTCTAGGTTGACCGGGTCTTCAACAACCGTCAAGTACACATGTTTAGCCTAGGGACAGCTTGTAGGATTATGGCAGCTTGCCTTGTGCTAATGCCCTCACTGAGGTGTGTTTGCTGCCAGCAGAGCTTCAGCACCACTTTGTACAGTTGGTTCAAGGCAACCTGCCTCTCATTTTGTATCTCCTCGCTCTGCCAAGAATGTTTACTACAGGGACAGGTTGTAGGCACACTCTCTCTCTCTTCCTTCCCTCTAAGTTGACCGGGTCTTCAACAACCGTCAAGTACACATGTTTAGCCTAGGGACAGCTTGTAGGATTATGGCAGCTTGCCTTGTGCTAATGCCCTCACTGAGGTGTGTTTGCTGCCAGCAGAGCTTCAGCACCACTTTGTACAGTTGGTTCAAGGCAACCTCCGTCTCCTTTGGTTTCTCCTGGCTGTACCAACAATGTTTAGTAAAGGGTCAGATTATAGGCACACTCTCTCTCTTCCTTCCCTCTAGGTGGACCGGGTCTTCAACAACCGTCAAGTACACATGTTTAGCCTAGGGACAGCTTGTAGGTTTATGGCAGCTTGCCTTGTGCTAATGCCCTCACTGAGGTGTGTTTGCTGCCAGCAGAGCTTCAGCACCACTTTGTACAGTTGGTTCAAGGCAACCTCCGTCTCCTTTGGTTTCTCCTGGCTGTACCAACAATGTTTAGTAAAGGGTCAGATTATAGGCACACTCTCTCTCTTCCTTCCCTCTAGGTGGACCGGGTCTTCAACAACCGTCAAGTACACAGGTTTAGCCTAGGGACAGCTTGTAGGTTTATGGCAGCTTGCCTTGTGCTAATGCCCTCGCTGAGGTGTGTTTGCTGCCAGCAGAGCTTCAGCACCACTTTGTACAGTTGGTTCAAGGCAACCTCCGTCTCCTTTGGTTTCTCCTGGCTGTACCAACAATGTTTAGTAAAGGGTCAGATTATAGGCACACTCTCTCTCTTCCTTCCCTCTAGGTGGACCGGGTCTTCAACAACCGTCAAGTATACATGTTTAGCCTAGGGACAGCTTGTAGGTTTATGGCAGCTTGCCTTGTGCTAATGCCCTCACTGAGGTGTGTTTGCTGCCAGCAGAGCTTCAGCACCACTTTGTACAGTTGGTTCAAGGCAACCTCCGTCTCCTTTGGTTTCTCCTGGCTGTACCAACAATGTTTAGTAAAGGGTCAGATTATAGGCACACTCTCTCTCTTTCTTCCCTCTAGGTGGACCGGGTCTTCAACAACCGTCAAGTACACATGTTTAGCCTAGGGACAGCTTGTAGGTTTATGGCAGCTTGCCTTGTGCTAATGCCCTCACTGAGGTGTGTTTGCTGCCAGCAGAGCTTCAGCACCACTTTGTACAGTTGGTTCAAGGCAAACTCGCTCCTATTTGGTCTCTCTTGGCTGTGCCAACATTTTTATTTTTTAACATATCTTTATAGACATTTTACAAAATATATTCCAATCATATATTCATAGCACTTCTCAAGGATGTAATCAATATCTTTAACTGTTATCCCCAGTATGAGATATGACCCCAAATGCATCCCCGGTTGGTGGTGCCACAGGAGGTCCATCTTTCAAGCCAGTAGCTTCTCTAGTAATACTTCTTGAGGAGTAAATCTACCCGTCAGGCTTGTTTCCTCCATGGAGGAACCCGCCGGCCTCTGTGCCACCCACTGTAATTGCAAACACAACAATGATGGACAGAATGTGGATCAATGTCACACATTCACCCCAGTCCAAAGATCTGGGCCCAAATCCATCGTTTTTCCACTCCACACCACCCTGGGTTAGACAATGGCGATATGCAAATCAGCGCTGACCCTGTGCCCCATGGGAACAGTCCAGTCCGAACTACAAAAGCCATGTCTTTCCCGAAACGGAAACAAGCATCCGAGGACCGGCCCGGTTTCGAGGTAACACCTCTCTTCAGCCCGGCTAGCTTGATTCCAGTGGTGTGGAGTGCCTGGGACTCACGTCTGAGCATCCCCAGTACACTTAGAGCGGTAACTGCAAACACAACAATGATGGACAGAATGTGGATCAATGTCACACATTCACCCCAGTCCAAAGATCTGGGCCCAAATCCATTGTTTTTCCACTCCACACCACCCTGGGTTAGACAATGGCGATATGCAAATCAGCGCTGACCCTGTGCCCCATGGGAACAGTCCAGTCCGAACTACAAAAGCCATGTCTTTCCCAGAACGGAAACAAGCATCCGAGGACCGGCCCGGTTTCGAGGTAACACCTCTCTTCAGCCCGGCTAGCTTGATTCCAGTGGTGTGGAGTGCCTGGGACTCACGTCTGAGCATCCCCAGTACACTTAGAGCGGTAACTGCAAACACAACAATGATGGACACCCACTGTAATTGGGCAGACAAATTATAAAACTCAAAGGAGGGGCTCCCAAGCCCCTGTCAATGGGAGAGCATTGAAGAGTCTCCATTGACTCCCTGTTTTGACCACCATTACACACCACCCAAAAGAAATGCTGCCAGGTCATGCTGGTCTAAAGAGAGTATACTTGTAATGCCATATTAATTTCCCCAGGGGCACATACTGGGGTATTGTCATCCAAACTAATTTGGGTGATGTGCGTCCCTCGGGACTCAGGTCTAATGAGCCATGTCAACAACTACCAGGTCTACCCTCCTCGTCATGCGCCCACGCTATGTATTCTTTATAGGCGTGGCACCATAAACACTCCATTGTTTTGTTAGAGTTCCCTGTCCTCCCCGAGTTGGGTTTGTACGTGTTTATCTGGTCACATAACATTGTCCATTTTACGCAAACTGGTGCACAGTATGCCCTCTTGTTATTATTGCCCTGGTTAGGCCCCTCCGCGTCCTCTGCGTGTCGTTCCAGGACGCACATTCTCTCTGAGAGGTCCCCTACATTAGGGATTAATGCTTTCTGTTCTAGCTATGACTCACTCAGAGAATTTTCAATGTGTCCATCTGATCTGCTAGTTTGCCCTGGTCATGCCCAGATCAATCCCAACCCCATCGACACAGCACTGATCTCCTGCTGAGTTTTACTACATTTGTAACTTGGGACCCATTCAAGTAAAAGGTACTCCAAAAATATTTACGTATACTATACTACAGGTTTGAACTATAAAGAATAAACGAAGAAAGAATACATTTTTTTGTATTTTTTACATTTTTATATATTTTTTTGTTTTTTATTTTTTATATTTTTTTATAACTGTTACTTACTCAACCTACAACTACTTCAACTAAACTGCAAACACTGAAATATTTTAAATAGTAATGATAATGTAAAATATTATGATAATTATGAAGAAAATTGTAAGGCAACAAAAAGCTAGTTCTGTTCCTCCTGAACACTAGGAGAGGGATGACAGTGACTTAACTGGGGATAACATTGCTCATGAACACCAAGTTTACAGGCAGGACACCAGTGGCGGGACCTTTTTTCTCCCCCCAGGCTGACTCCTGTCAGAGCACACAGCACAGTCTCTCTCTTTTCGCCCAGGCAACAGCGCAAAGCCGTGCTCCTCACTACAAAGAGAAAGTAGTGGTGTTGTAGATATTTGTTCTTGAGAGACACCATCCTGCCGTAGACAAAGTGCCTCTACAAGACTCACTATAAAACTGTGGCGACTCTGAACATTGCATGGATCAGTATTCAATTTATACAATTCGTAAGCATTCATGATCGACACATCAATCAGATTACGCCAAACCTTGGACCAGTATCTGTGTGTTGATCTCTCTGCTGCGAATTCGTATATTTTGCGGTCGCTTACATCAACCCCACCCATTCCTTTATTGTAGTCTAGAATGACTTGAGGTTTGATGATTGACTTCCCAGACCTTGTCTGTACAGTCACACCATCTGCTAGGCTAGAGGTGGACAGCAGTAGAACAGGCTTGCGTTGGATTTTCTTTTCTCTAAAGGCGCATGCCAATACCCCTTTCTTTCCCATATACTTAGATATTTCTGCCTGTAATTTGGCCCTTGCAATCTCTGGAGGCAGCCCTTTAGAGTTTGCCCGCACTGTGCCTGTTAATAGAGTTTTGTTCTCTAGAAGCTCCTCCGCTAGACTGACACTTGTGTAATAGTTGTCAGTCATTAGATGATACCCTTTACCAAGTAAATCACATGAGCGGAGAAGACTCATCACCTTGTTGAACACAAACCCCTTTTCTGTTCCTATTGTTTTATCCTTCCCAGAATATAAATCTACATGAAGGACATAACTATTACTGCTGTCACATACCTCAAATTTCTTAATGCCAAACCTAGCATGCCTTTTATTAGGCATGTATTGAATGTAAGCCACCCTATTTTTCATGCCAATCATCGATTCGTCAATACAAATCACCTGATGTGGCACATAGTACCGCTTGAAAGCATGGTTTAATGAATCAAGTACTGGCCTAATCTTATGCCACGGGTCATAACCTTCAACTCCCCTCACCTTTGCAGTGGCATTGTCATTTATGTGAAGCATTCTTGTGACAATAAGGTATTGCCACAATGGCATGACTTGCCCAAAGAAAGGTGTGGCCTGAGAAGGGTGTGAAAAAATCCCAGTAATGTTTCACGTTGCGTTTCTTTATGAGGCCCATGTTAATAGATAAACCAATCCATTTTTTCAAGAGGCCTACAGTCAAGCCCCCATTCATCCATCGACGTAGCCGTGAATGGGGATGCTCACTGATCCAGTTTGCCATTTTGTCCAGCAAATCTCTTGCATACTTGTTTGTTTCACGAACTATGTGTACAAGCAGTTCCAGTGTTAAAAACAATTGCAAATATGCAACTTGGGGGGAATTTTGTGGTGGAACTTTCCGGACTCCTGGATTCCTCACAATAAACTCAATACCATAATTGTTATTATCATTGCCTGGTGCAAATTCATCCCAGACAGTCTCATACAGATCTTCTTGAGATAATTCTTCTTCTTCTTCTCCTCCACTCCCACCAAAGTCCTCATCACCTACACTCTCTTCCCCACTGCTGGACTCCTGACCCTCCCCAGAATCCACCTCAATGTCACTGTCACCCTCTGAATAAATATCTGGAGCTTCATCCAAAAATTTGAACAAAGATTCCTCTGTGTCAATCTTAAAACGTTTGGTGTTCATGTTCTTAATTTGAAAAAATGCACAGGTGAAAAAATTATCACCCTCCCTCACAAACCTTAGTTGTGTAACTTCTGTGAGGTAAAAATTATTAACCAACACGTCCTACTCTCAAAAAAATTGTGAGGACTATGGTTAATGTAAAAAAACAAACCACACAGATAAACAATCCAAACCCTCCTTCACACTGCCAAAGTTTTACTAAAAATAATTGAAAAATGAATCCTAACACACCCTATATATTCACAAAAAAAGAATCTGTAGCATTGAAAAAATAAAACAATTATAGATTAGTACTTCTCTCACAAGCTCCTAAAAACCCAACCACTCTCCAGCACACCCAAATCCCTGTCAGAGAAATTTCTGTCAGCCAAAGGGCTAATGTATCTTTTTGGCTGCTCATGGGAAGGAGTACACTGACAGAGAAGAAGGACAAGCAGACACAGTGCACCTTTCAGTGGAAAGAGTCGGCCATCTTGTAATAACTGTTTGAGGTAATTTACAATGGCATTGCAGCCATATATATTTTTCATAAACTGAAAAAGATAGCCTAAAACAAATTTGATATTACCAACATGACTTATTTTTCTTCTGCTAATTCTGCTTATAGCGAAATAGGTATTTACATATATTTTCACCGTTAGTTTTGAATAGCTGATAATACTTTTAATACAGGTGACTGAATTTGATTGTAATGTTAACCTCTACTGTAATGATGGTCTTATTTCCATTTCCTGATAGTTAATCGCTTTGAATCTCTCCATTGTATCCAGCTTTACTTTTCTTTCTCTGACTGCACAGTGATAGGAGTTTTTAAAGTGCCTGCATTTCTGTGGCTGGACTGGTGCAACCCATACATAGTAGTGATGGAGGCTAAAGACAGGTCTACTCTTAACATGTCAATTGTAAGTGTAATTATAATTGCACTTATTTAGTGCTTACTATCCCTGACCAGACGTCAAATCGCTTTTTTTTTCCTCCGGTACCCAAAAAGGATTAGTGGTGAATTAGTATAGTGAAATATGAAAGTAATTTGAGTGGTGGACATGTTAGTCAGTTATTACAGCACCCCTGTGTACAGTTGGTTCAAGGCGCCCTGCCTCTCGTTTTGTGTTTCCTCGCTCTGCCATGAATGTTTTGAGCGGATAGGTTGAGGGCACACTCCCTCTCTCTTTTTCCCCATCTAGATGGACCAGAACTTCAACAACCGTCAACTACATATGTTTAGCCTAGGGACAGCTTGTAGGTACATGCTTTGCAGCTTTCCTGGAGCTAATGGCCTCACTGAGTTGTGTTTACTGCCAGCAGAGCCACAGCACCACTTTTACAGTTGGTTCAAGGCAACCTCGCTCTTGTTTTGTCTCTCCTGGCTCTGCCAGGAATGTTATTTTTTTAACATATCTTTATTGCCATTTTACAACATACATTCCAATCATATATTCATACCACTTTACAAGAATTTAATCAATCACCTTACATTTATCCCCAGTATATGATATGACCCCACATGCAACCTGGTGGTACCACAGGGTTTCAACATGTGTCCATGGGATACTGATTCTGCCTGTCTGACGTATTAATCCAGATACTTTAATGTTAGTCATTTATTCTCCCTGTGCGCAAAATACCTCTAAGGGAGTTTCCAGGATACCAGGAAACTGTATAAGATGTTTTGCCATTTTGCAGTGCTCCGCAAGTGTCTAAGATAGGAACTATTGCAGTGGCCGTTCAACTAAAACAAAGGGTAAACTTATAACAACAAACAACCCTAGCAGTGTTAATTCTGGGCTGTTTGGGGGGTCCCCGCTGTTTGTCGTACAAATCGCTTACAACGCTCCAGGACCACAGACAACAGAATCCCGTGCCATGGAACATCAGCCTTTCAAGCCAGAAGCTTCTCTAGTAATGCTTCTTGAGGAGTAAATCTACCCGTCAGGTCTGTTTCCTCCTGGCAGGAACCAGCTGGCCACTGTGCCACCCACTGTAGTTTGTCGGATAAATAATAACATTCGAAGTCAGGGGCTCCCAAGCCTCCATCAATAGGAGAGCATCAAAGAGTCTCCATTGGCAACCTGTGTTGACCACCATCCCACACCGGCTCTCAAGAAATGCTGCCAGGCCATGCAGGTCTAACAAGTCTGGTCGTCCATATAAGGATTCATAGTATACTTGGAAAGGTCAGCTAGGGAAAAGGGTAAGGAGAGTACCGAAACTGCACCACCAGTGGCACCGGGGCGGCTTGGTGCAGAGGTCAAAGTCGGAGGTTGGCCCAATGCTTTCCAATGGAGACTGGGAATGCCTAGAGCCACACTGCTTGCAGAGAAGTAGATTGATTGCAGATGCCAAGCTTTGGGGGTTAGCACAAGCACAGGGGGGGGGGCTTCAAAGCAGAATCAAACATATACCACCAGGGGCACAGGGGTGGCCAAGTGCTGGGTGGCAATTAAGTGCCAGGCGCACAATGCTTCTCAATGAAGTTTCGTCTTTTGACAAAAAGTCTGCAGGCATGGCTCCGGAGCTTGCAGGCGAGAGACCAATGATAGCAGAGGTAAGTAGAGGTGTAGAGGGCAGGAAGGATCCAGCCGTATAGCATTAATGGCATTGAAAGACTTAGAAAAGTGTAATTAAAGGTCAAAGGTCAACTGACATGATCCCCCGACACCAATGAAACCAATGAAAACACAAGTATTTATCAAAACATTTACAATAATGGAACCCTAGTAACAAATTATCCAAGGGTAGTGTGCAATAACGACCTTGATACACCTAAACAAGTATAATTAGAGGTCAAAGGTCAAAAAGCATAACCTCCTCCAACACAGTAACTATGGAGGATGCAGGTACTCATCATTACAATTCCAATAATGCCTCAATTGTAACAAATGATCTAACAGTAATGGATTAAGGACCATGAAACACTTAAAACAGTGTAAATAGAGGTCAAAGGTCAAACCATATGACTCCCCCCACCAATTTAATGAACAACAATGTATGTAATTATCATTACAATTCAACAACTGCAACAATTGTAAACAATGGTCTCACCATAATGGAATAAACTCCTTAAACATCTACAATAAGGGCAAATAGAGGTCAAAGGTCAAATTTTATGACCTCTACAATAATTTGAAGAAGGGAAAAAATAGTACTTTGCATGCCGAGTCCAATAATGCCACACTTGTTGAAATTGATCCAAGGGTAACAGAATAAACAGAAAAAAAGGTTAAAAAAAGTGTATTTAGGGGTCAAAGGTCACGTTTTTTTCACCTCTTATAAAATTTGACTTGTTGACCTGTGAGATCAGACAATGACCTTTGCAAAGATACCTCACTTTGCAAAAACAATTTCACTGTTACAAAGATATATCCTTTGCACACTTCCAGTAGCTACCATTTAGGGTCAAAGGTCGAGGACTGTGACCTTCAGGAGTTATATGCATGAAATCATATGCCAACCATTCACAAAATATGCATCACTACTGTGCATAAAAGTCAGAAAATATATTTTGAGATGTTGAACATATGTCCAATAACAAGACTGAGATCATTATATGAAAAACACCAACAGACGAAACAGCATGTCGCCATTATGTAGCATGTAAAGTGCTGTCAAAAGCAGCAAAAATATGTATTTTCATAAATTTACTAATGGTAGTCTCTGAAACATCCATTTTACTTCTGTGAACCAATTCTGCTAGGCTTATAAGTTTAGATTCTGCACAACAATAGAAAAACATGAACAATGTTTGTGCTTTATATCTATGTCATAGTTTGACAAAGAGCCATAAAAAACACAAAAAACAAAATCAAAATCAAAATCTGTCCTATTACCAGGTGAGCAAACGGACTAATCAATATTTCTGAGTATCTGCTTTTGGAAAACACTATTTTTTTTATTACCCTACCAACGCGGTCATTTACACTTATCATTTTCACAGTCACCTGGCGGCCATCTTGAATTGTGTCATGTGACTTCAGGGTGTTTTATAAATATAAGTTTTATATGCAATTTAATAGTTCAAGAAGTACTGAAACCAAAAATGTATAGTTTCCCAACATTATAATCATAATTACACAAACTACAGCATGTTAAAGCAAAGCACTCCAAAAAGTCATTAAATGGCTTGGCACTGAAGGATTTTCAATGGGCACTAATAGGGTTAACGGCTGTGAGGGAAAGTGACTCCCTTCAGCCACAGATTGAGAAGTGGAACTTGACGCCGGATGGCCTGCTGATTCTGTTGTACTTCTGCCGGCTCTTTGAATTTTCTGCCGCTCTTTTTCGAACCTAGTGGCTGACACAGCTAGACAATGTTTGTACTTTGAAACATCTGCTTCATCAAAAGGAAAGAATGCTTTGCTGGCCACTGCCTTTTTGTACCGTGGATCCAGAATAGTGGCACAAATGTAATGTTGTTCTGTATGTATGTTTTTAAGCCTTTCATTGTCAACTAGGCGGCTTAATAACCTTTCGGCCAACTCGTATGTGTCTTGTTTTTCAGCATCATCTCGGAACGTTGAAGACACCGCCTTCAGTTGGTACTCTATCATGACCAACAATTGGATAGCTTTGCCCAAAGAACAGTCCTCCCTGCTGACTTCAAGCGTGAAGACCTCAAAAGGACGAAGCATGTCTGTCAGGCTTGCAACTAGCTTCCATTCCACCAACTCTAGCCTCATGTCTTTCATAGTAGAACTCAGTTTTTAGGCATAATCATTTATTACCCCCCACTGCTCAGACAGACGCTCAAGCATGTAAAAGGTTGAGTTCTAACGTGTTGCCACCTCTTGGATGAGTCCTTTGACTGGCAGTCTACGCTCATGTTGAATGCTCCTCAGCTGCTTCCGGTCCTTAAAAGAATGGCTGAAATGTGTGCAGATTCTTCGGCAGGTGGTCAGTAACTTGCTGACTGTGTTTTCTTTTTTCAAGAAATCTTGCACTATGATGTTAATACTGTGCGCCAAACATGGTACTCTGAAGTACTCACCATCCAGCATGGCCTTAACTATATTACTGCCATTATCCGTGGAAACATAACCAACTATGTGATTTCTTGGATGCAGCCATTCATAGACCTTCCTATCAAACTCCCCCAAAAGGTTAGGTGCAGTACGAGTTTTCTCCATGGCAAACATGGCTACTGTTGCATGTTTCCTTGTAGCTTGAACAAGTGTGTCCGTGTCAACACCCGCTTTTAACTGGTCTTTAACCCCTGCAAAAGAGACCCAGTGTGCAGTGATGCACATGTAATCAAGAGGTTGGCAACTGGTCCACATGTCCGTTGTCAGGTGGATAGTGTGAACAGCACTCTTCAGAACAGCTGCGCCAATCACCTCCAGCACATCTTGATGTAGTGCTGGAACAGCAACACTGGCAAAATCGGACCAGCTAGGAACCTTCTATTTAGGGCAGACTTTTGCCACAAATTCTAGAAAACCCACCCCTTCCATGAGAGAAAAAGGGAGAAGGTCCAGCGCTAGCATTTTAGCCAGCTTTGCGTTATACAGACGTGCCGTTGGGTGGTTGCGTTCAAATGGCGCATCCGACCAAAACATTCTGCTAATGGTGGTCTGGACCGTTTTACGTGAAGATGATGATGCAGACTTCTTCAAACCAGTTAGGCTCATTGAAGTACTTTTTCACATTGGTGTCTCTCTCAGACTCTTAGTGTGCCTCATACATGTTGCAGGGGTAGAGGGTGTGAGCGCTACCACTGCAGTGCTGCTGCCAGGGGTACTGGGTGTACCAGAAAAAATGTTGGTCGGTCTTGACTTCCCCCCTGCACAATCAGCCCCTCGTCAGCATCAGATGCAATGTGAATGGATACATTTGGATCAGTTCTACTTTTGGCTTTCCGGATCTTCCTTAGGTATGCCTCCCACTGGATAGTGTGGTGTTTTTGGAGATGACCTCTCTAGCCTCCGGTACATAGTTGGTACCAAGCTTACCCCGACTAACTAATATTTTAAAAATCAAACAAATGACCATGTTTTCCGCCTTTTGGCTAACAGTAAAGTAGTCCCAAACTGGGGACTGGAGATGTCTTCTGGTGGTGGAGGTGCTACTTTGAGTTTCAATGCCAGATGAAGTGGAGGATGGGCGTGGCTGAATTCATTTCAGTTGTTCACTTACAGCACCACTACTTGAGGTAATGGAGGTCGAGCTGGATGGAGGTCCCTGCCGGCCCTTCTGACAAAAAAATATGGAAGCTGTAGGTCGTATTGGTGTTGTAGTTAACTGCGTTGGTGGTGGTACCAGTGCCACGCCGTCCACATCCCGCTCAGCAGCCATTCGGGATAGGGTGAAAATGTCTGTCTGCGGCATGCCCGCTGGGGCTGGAGTGACGACTGTGATGACTGGGTCGTCGTCAGACTGTTCATCAGCAGCAGAAGACACCAATTCTTGTTCGTCGCCATCACCCATTAGTGGAAGCCTTGCGGAAACCTTCCTTTTAGGCTTAGCTACCTTTGTCGGCTCATGGCGTGCCTCACTCTTAGACTGCATTGGTGGCTTGAAGAAGAACTTGTAGTAGTAGTAGTAGCCCTCCTTGACCTTTTTTTGCTGGGGATCTGGAAGACAATGGATCATCATCAGGAGGAGTGGCTTCCTCGGATGATACCTCCGCTTGAATATCAATTTCCTGATGTGCCCCTACTTCTGGAGGAACAAGCGTTGTAGGCAGTTGTGCCACTCCATGAACCTCTAAATGCACCTCTCCCTGCACCTCTCCATGCACCTCTCCTTGCGCCTCTACTTGCGCCTCTCCTTGCGTCTCTACTTGCGCCTCTCCTTGCGTCTCTACTTGCGCCTCTCCTTGCTCCTCTCCTTGCCCATGTACTTGCGCTTGTACTAGTTGCACCTGTGGTTGTCGTTGCACCTGTGGTTGTTGAACACTCGTCAGCTGAGTTACACCCGGCGTTGATTGGATGGTACTTTCTTGTGATGAGCCAACATCACTGGTCGATGGTGATTGAGAAAGTAAAGTGGCTGCCTCAGCAGCACTCATGGTCTTGGACCTAACTTGGCGTGGTGGCACTGAGCCCTATGAAGCGGAGGTGCTGCTTCCAGCTTGGTCCCCGGCAGACACCGCTGCTGCTGCAGGCGTATTTTTTTTTTCCCAAAAAAGGTGTTGGTGGGCCCACCAGTCCCCTTGGTAGGTGGTGCCACTTGCTTCTTCTGCTCCTTCTTACAGGCAGTGGCACTGGCAACTTTTTTTGCTGAGGTGCTACGGTCACCTTTCTTTGGGCCCATCTTCTTCAAATGCCAGAACAGCAGGTCGGAGTTGCACGAGTTGCAGAGTTGTCTTGTCTCTGGCCACACGTGACGTCACGTGACATTGTGCTGCACACACCGCTGCAGGACTTCTTCCTGGCACTGGTGGTTCTCTTGTGCACATAAAAGCAATGGAAGGCAGAGGAACATCAGTTAAACACCCCAAAAAGTCGAAAACACACAAAAATCACCACAATTCAATGCCATCCTTGCCCTCAATGATGTTTAAATTCAAGACACCCCACAGAAAGAATTGGTCCATGCACCACTCACTACCCCTGTGCCTAATGGAAGAAAGCAAGGCAAACTGGGTGCAGGCCTGAGCACACTGCCTGGCTTCAAAATGGGCCCTTGACCCCCATCTACATGGCCAGGCGCTGCCTGGACCAGGCCTCAAAATGGCCCCCACCCACATGGCCAGGCCCCAACACCACCCCAAAAAGTCGAAAAACACACAAAAATCACCACAATTAAATGCCATCCATGGCCTCAATGATGTTTAAATTCAAGACACCCCACAGAAAGACTTGGTCCATGATCCACTCACTACCCCTGGGCCTAATGGATGAAAGCAAGGCAAACTGGGTGCCGGCCTGAGCACACTGCCTGGCTTCATAATGGCCCCTTGAGCCCCAGCCACATGGCCAGGCCCTGTCTGGACCAGGCCTCAAAATGGCCCCCACCCACATGGCCAGGCCCCAACACCACCCCAAAAAGTCAAAAAACACACAAAAATCACCACAATCCAATGCCATCCATGACCTCAATGGTGTTTAAATTCAAGACACCCCACAGAAAGACTTAGTCCATGCACCACTGACTACCCCGGGCATACTGGCTAGTGTGGCTTTACACGCACCCCAAAATTAAAACAAAATTCCACATATAACAGTGAGCTATTCAATTCCATGACATAAATGATATTTAAGTTTAACAAAACTCACAGAAACAGTTTTATCATGCACCCATGTCTAACCCAGGGCCTACTGCATACTGTGGCTACCCACAATATATATTTTTTTAACGTTGTGAAAAAGTTTAACAATTGTAGTTGCAGCAACTGCAATTCCCCAAGCAAACAACACCAACTTACTTGTAAAATCTCAAATCCAAAAGTAATCCAAAAGTGATCCAAACAAAAAGTCCTCAAATACAAATATCCAGCAGCAGCCACAAAAAGTAATCCTTCCAGCTCCAGATCCAAATGAAAAGTGACCAGGACATGGACAAAGCACTGGGATGAGCCTGCTGGACAGGAACAGGAAGTTGGAGACTCTGGGGCACTTTCTTCCTCCCCCCCCAAAAATGGACTCCTTGCACACCAAAGTGCAGCCAAATGTTAATCTGAGGAGTTTTTGTGATCAAAATCATGATTTTCAGAAGGTTTATGCTGCCTGCCGTGGATTTCCTGTGCAAAATTGCAATTATTGCAAGTTCGGGAAAGCGAGCTGTTCAAATCTCCCGCCGGAAGTCAGCTGTGCGCCGCATCTACGTATTCGGCATTGTTTACTCCCGCGATGCGTGATCGCGGGCCCTAATGACGTACTCTGGTTGTCAAACTCTCGCTGTGCAAGATGGCCGACCGCGATGACATCATCGCGGTCGAAAATCTCTCGCGCGATCACGCAGCAAGATCCAAAATGGCGCAGCACACGCAAACCGGGAGAAAATCAACTCGGCGGACTCAGAATCACGGTAAGTCAACGCCGCGCGTGCGAATTTGTTTTTTTCCAGCACGACCAAGCAAAAAAATCCGCAAACTTGCAAATTTATGGATTTTTGGGCAAATTCATGGGATTCGCGGACCGCGAAATTGCCAAAAATCTGCAAATTCTGTTAATGAAACAGATTTTACGCCCACGCTTAGATGCACCAGGTGCGCCAGTGCAAGTGGGCACGGGACTGTGCTGTGAGGGGCACGAGACGTGCTGTGAGGGTCACAACACTTGGGCTGGTGCTTGAGACACGAGACGCGCTCTGATGGGTGAGACACGAGACATGCGCGAAGGTGCAACACGTGCGTCGGCGCAAGAGGGCATGAGACTGCACTGGTGTGAGAGGTACGTGTCCGCTGAAGTGTTAAGCCATGAGATGCGCGCCTGTGCACAACCTCAGCAGCAGGTGTGGGGTTGCAGGAGTCTCTGATAGTAGACCGAGTGTGACCCGCCTACGGTCTCAGAAGATTTATTTGTTTTTGGTGGTTCGGATTACCACTGTACAGAGCATGAACCATCGACGTCCTTGTGTCATCATGGCTTGAGTGATGTCTATAGAGCAGAAAGCTGCAAACGGGGGTACTGTGAGAGGGCATCAAAGGGACACCATCACATGTGCAAAGAGGGAGAGTGCAAGCAAGTTCTATGCAACAATAAATAAATGATTGTATCAATCGCTGTGCGCACCAGTCAAAGATATGTTTTTATTGAAACTATAGTGTTTTAAACAAATTCTGGTTACATGCAATAAAACAATTACAATACTAAAACCAGCAGTCTTTGCATGGTAACAGGACCAGACACACACAGTGTTTCCCTTGTGGGAGTGAGCAGGGGCACCATCTGCTTGCAAGATAATTACAAACAGATGTCACCAAAGCTCGCTCTCGCAAGGGAAACGCCAAACGTGCACGCGTTGCAATACAAAGCAATGCAAAATGTGCAAATTTTTGCCCAAAAAGCTGATCGATTCCAAAAGGTCCCCTCCTATGTAGTGCATGCGCACTGCATAGGCAAGACCTAAAAAGGAGGAACCGAAGAGAGCGGTCATGAAGCTAGCATAGTGGAAGATGGGGGAAGTGTCATAGAAAGAGGGAGGTGTCACAGGTGGCTGAAAGTGGTCATGGGTAGCAAGGTGGCAGGAGAGGATGTTGTAAATGAAATAAGACAGGGGACCTAGGTGGAAGACTGAGAGGATGACAATGGAGATAGGAGATGGAGAGGATCAGTCAATGGTGGAATTGCTCAATTTCAGAATTCAAAGCAGGAACTAAATTAGTGCAGGAAATAATATAGATTACATTAAAAAAGGTTCTAAGCTTATTTTGGAAAGTTAGAAGTTTGCTCTTGTGTTATGTTTTAGCAAGAAGTGATTTTCTGAGAGTAAGAATTGTGACATGGCTAGCTGGAGGGGGGGTGGGGTGGTGTTTGAGTCTTAGAATGTTTCTGCTGATTTGTTTATTGCTACCAGATAGTTTAATGAGTGACTGCATACATGGTGGCTGAGGAGAGTGGAAGGCATTGAAGGCTATATGGGATAGTTTGAATTTAATTTGCCCCTAAAAGAGGAACGAATGCGGGCTCTTAGAAGAGGGGATATGTGATACAATTTACGGATGTCTGAAGCCAAGCGGCCACTGAATATAGGGCAGCTTTGAGTGGGGAAAGAGGGGGACTTCAGGGCTCCGAAGAGAATCATTACCAAATTACAAAGAATGGGACGACAATAAGGGAATCAGTTGTTGATAGGAAAGGCTTCAGTTTTTTACAGAAAGGATGGAGATTCTGGTAGATGTTCCAATACGATTGTTGTGTTATGTTGTAGCGAGGGAGTGCTCCATCCGCATGCCCATGATTTTACTTCAGAGCAAAGGAGTTGGTTGAAACTAAAAAATGGAAGTTTAGTCATCCAGTTTTCAATTTGTGATTTTGTTTCTGTAGGAGCATAAATTCAATTTTTTTCCTGACTGTGTCTGAAAGATCCAATTTTACAGAACAGTTTTTCAGGATGCAGATATTTTGAAAGGAGTTAGTTTCCAGGTGATTATGGGGCTAATCAGTATACTGGTGAATTTTGATACCTAATCCCTCCATGACTTCTTTTAGCAGCTCAATGTTAAGGCTGAAAAGCATCAGTGCAAGAATGGAGCCCGCTGGACCTCCCCAGGTGATGGTCGCTGGATTAGAAGTGGCAGCACCTAATCTAAACCACTGTTTTTGATATGCGAGGCAGGAGGTGAATCGTTGGAGAGCTAAACCTTGCAATCACTTTGAGTCTAGATCTGTCTTCTTATTAACCAAAGTAGTGAATTCCGTAAAATGCAGCACCAGGTCAGTTCAACTGGCCAGGAGAGGGAGTAAAGTTTTATTCAAACAGTATTGTTAGATTTCAAGTTAGTGAGGCCTTTACCTGCAGAAGTCCAAAGTGTGGATTGAGCCTGTCCGTCTCGTAGGAGATTCTGAACAGGAGAAGCAGCTTCCAACTCCCTGGCTGTGGTAAATATTTTAGTAATTTACCTTGATCGGAATTTCTAGACAATATCAATAAGTTCAAAGTATGAAGAGCAGAGTCCGTGGTGGTTCGAATTCAGGGTCTTTATTCAGTAACTCGAGTTAAGGGAGAGCTTCGTCACCTGAGGAGGATCGGAAGAATCTCTAACTTTATTATCTGAACACACAGTATTTATAGCAGGAAAAGAGGAAGGAGCTTCCCTTCAATGAATGCCCGGATCATACGTTAACATAAAACAGAAGTCATGTAGGCCCGGATCATATGTTGCAATAAAACAGAAGTCATGACCATAAAAGGAGGCAGCATCATGAAAGAGTGAAGACATGGTAGAGGAGATAAGGCTGAGTCATGATTTAGAATGAGGAAGCACAAGAGAGGCGAAGGTGTGGAGAAATAACACTAGGCTGGTTCCTTAGATAAGGGAGAGATGGTCATGACAGGGTGTCTGTTTGTCGTGTTTCAGCATTCGGGGGCTCTTCTTCTCGGAATTGGTTATCGTGGTTTAACAGAATGGGGCCTATTTCTCGGAATTGGCCCGATTATAGGGAAATGGTTACAGATGTGGGGGGTCTTGTTCTCGGCATCGGCTTAACCACAGTAATGCACGGTTTGAGTGAGGCAGTTGGTTCTCGGAGTCGCTTTGCCCATAAGGATGAGCGTTTTACTTTTTTGGGGAAGGAGAGCGCGTGTGTGACTAAATGAGGCGCATGATCAGCGCGTGATCGGTTCGTGCTCGTTTTTCTCGGGTGCTCGTGTTCTCGTGTGCTCGTGTTTTGGCATGATGGGCTCGGGGACGTGACGGAAGAGGGTGTATGATGGGACATAACTGCATGAAAAATAATCATTTTCCACATTCCCTCCTTGTCCCATAATATACCCTTCTAAAATTCTTTGCTTTTTCTAGTCCACCTCTATACTCATTAGGTCGTTTACTTGTTCCTGTAACATGATTCTTTCTCTTTCTTTCTTTCTGGTCTGGGTTTTGGGAATGCAGGTAGTGATACAGAAACTATAGAGTGCTGGACCGCACTGAATACAGAGGCAGCAGGTGAAGAGAATAGCTAGAGCAAGACCTAGGACTGTAAGCACCTTCCATCCCCATGAGGACAGGAGGCTCCAGAGCCAACCCGTCAGTGACCAGGCACCAGTGTCTGCATCTAGTTTTCTGGAAAGTATATGAAGGCGGGAAATAGCGGCATACACCGAGGGTGCATTATCTGGGATAAATATACAGCAGCTGGACCCGATCAGTTCACATACACCACCACGGTCAGCCAATATGATGTCTAGCACCATACGGTTTTGTAACGTCATGAGTCTGTCGGCAGCCATCTCAGCGGTGATGTTACTTAATGCACCGGCTGTTTCGTTTATGGCTCCCTGGACTACACGAGCCAGTTGTCTTATGTGGCGGCTGTTGATCATAGGCCCCCAGAATGGGATGACTCCTTTAAAGAAATCGCCAGCCTCTTGGCCTGCGGTATCTTCAGCATCTATGGCCCCCCTTCGCCGTCTATTAATTACGGTCGGGGGGTCACTGAGATGATAATCTGCTGGGGCGGTGTAGGAAGGGGGAAGGAGAAATGCAATGTAGCATTTTCCAGACCAGCCTTGAGGTAACCAAGTGCGCGCGTGAGATCCACAGATAAAGTAGGTGTTGGGGGCAGTGGCCATCGTTGGGAAATTTGGATCAGGTAGGGTGTAGGTCTTGTTACATTCACTATCTCCCATTTTCTGACCCTTGCCCTTTCCTCTTACGCAGAATAGGCCCTGGTGGGGCACGGCCCATCCTCCCTGGTCTGTCTGTCTTTTCTGGACTGAAAATGTCTCCCTAAAGGAGGTGGTGTCATTAAAGAGGGAGTAACTGGTGTTTTCACTAATGTCTGCTTGTCCCCATGTTGCTGTGAAAGTTACCATCCTTGCGATGGCTCTTACTGTTTTTGTTTTTATCTCATTCCAGGTACTAGCGTTTTTGATCGGGGTCTCAGGAATGTTCCTAACAGAGGCGGAAAATATCATAGAGAGTGCATAGGTAGATCCAGCATAGCCAAAAGGGAGAGGAATAAAAGGCATTCCTCCGTGCACAGAATGTGGCATTAAACCACAGACCCAACAATTTGTTTTGTTAATCACTAATTGATGTTGGTGGAGTGTGGAGATGAATGTGTTATTGAAGAACTCTTTTCTTCTGTTCATGAGATGTGGAGGAAGATCTACGTGTGAATGCATAGCAGTATTGTTCAAGGGCGCGGGGGAAGACGGTGGGAAGGCTAGATGAAGGAACCAACCTAGACAAGCCATGATGCAGAAAATAAGAATCATGATAGAAAGGAAAAGGGGAACTTTGTCATGTAACAGTTTCGCACAACGAGTCTTTATCTTCATAATTTCGGCTGCTTAATCTTTGAGAGGAAAAAATGCACCAGTAACCGAACTCTTCCCAGCAACCGCTTCACCAAGCGTCCGTCTTGGGCTTAAATAGCCACTGGTAGGCCGGATTCAGATGCAAATGTCTCAAGTCTGTTTGGGGTAGGATCGCAGCCGCGATTTGTACTCTTCTTGGGATAAAAGTTCTGGGAGGGGTGAAATAAAGTCTGTCGTTTCAGTGTCTTTAAAGTCTGTTTTTTCAGTGTCTCTGGTCTCAGGATCAGCAACAGTGTCCGGAGTTGGTCCGTAGAAGGGTTTGCAATGCGACACGTGCAACCACCCTTTCCGTCCCTCGACCTTGATGGCGGTCCTCGTCGTCAGCAGCACCAGTTTGGGGGACGTCCACCTTTTCTCCAGAGGGCTGGTTCGATCAAAATTTCTGACGAGCACCCATTGATCAGGCTGAAGGGGGTGCTTATCGGGCGTGGTCTTGTCTGGGAAGGCTGCAGCCACCTGTGAACGGCAAGAGCGTAGTGCAGACATCAAAGAAGCCAAGTAATCTGTCAGTACATTTGCATCAATGTCAATTAGCTTTTTAGGAGATGGGACACCCCAGATATTCGGAGGCCTCCCAAATGTAATTTCATAGGGGGACAGACCCGTCCGGGAATGTGCCACCATTCTCATATAGAAGAGGGCAACCGGAAGAGCTGTAACCCAATCTATTTGTTTGTCAGCGCATATTTTTGCTAATTTTGTTTTTAATGTCTGGTTATGTCGTTCGACTAGGCCTGCTGCTTGGGGATGCCTAACACAGTGAAACTTCCAGGTGTATCCTAGCAGTAAGGAGACAGCTTCCATCAATTTAGAGGAGAATGGTTGTCCGTTGTCAGAGTAAATGACTCTTGGCAACCCGTAGCGAGGGAAGAATTCCCTCACCAATTGCTTGGCAGTCATCTGGGCACCATAGTCTGGGACGGGGTATGCTTCAGTCCATCGAGTTAAGGTACAGACTACTACGAGGACATACTTATATCCCCGACATCTCTCCATCTGTATGTAGTCCATTTGTAGGACTTCGAAGGGGTGATCTGGAGGATGGAACCCTCCTTGTTCAACGGATACACTTTTCCCTGGATTGAACTGACAGCAAATCATACAGGTTCGTACTTTTTGTTTGGCTGCTGCACGCAGATGCTTGTTGTGCCATATCAGATTCAGACTGTCTAACATTCCTTTCTCTCCTAGATGTGCGGGACCATGAGCAGTTTCTATCATTATGGGAACCATTAGGTCAGGGAGAAACCATTTGGATTTGTCCTGTGTTACCCAACCTTGATCTGTGTGTGAACCTCGCTCCTCTTCCCATTTTCTCTTTTCGGTTTCTGTGGCTTGATTTTGGATGTCTACTACATCCTTGGTCGGATCGATAACTGGACAGATAGTGCTAATGGTGGTTTCGGTGTTTAGTGTTTCTGTCTGAGCAGTATGTTTAGCTGTGGCGTCGGCCAGAGCATTACCTCTGGTGATAGAGTCTACAACTTTGGTGTGTGCTTTACATTTTAGTATGGCTATTTCTGTGGGTTTGTGTATTGACTCTAGTAGCTGGAGGACAAGGTCTCCATGTTGGATCTTGGTTCCATGAGAGGTCAGGAAACCTCTCTCTTTCCAAAGGATGCCGAAATTATGAACTACCCCGAATGCATATTGTGAGTCGGTGTAGATGTTGACTCGTTTTCCTTTGGACCATTCGCATGCTTGGGTGAGAGCTATTAGTTCTGCTGCTTGTGCAGAATGTACGGGTATTCTGGCTGCTAGAAGGACGGTGTTTTCTGTAGTGACAGCATAGGCTGCTGAGAGTTCGCCTGATTGGAGGCGCATACAGGAACCGTCTACAAACAGTGTGTGTTCTGGTGTACTTAGAGGGACATCTGTAAGATCAGACCGGGGTTTTGTGACTAGTTCGACCACCTCTAAGCAGTCATGAACCTGGTTGTCAACTGGAACAGTAGGCAGTAGCGTAGCTGGGTTGAGGATATTGCACCTTTTGATGATAATATGGGGTTGGAACAGAGTGACTTCGTAACCTGTGAGGCGAGCTATGGTTAGGTGTTGTGTCTGTGTCCTATTCAAAAGCAATTCTACTGCATGTGGAACTTGTACTTCAAGGGAGTGTCCTAGTACTATGGAATCACTTTGTCGTATTGCTAGAGCTGTAGCTGCAACAGATTTTAGGCAGGCCGGCAAACCTTGTGCAACAGGGTCAAGAGTGCTAGAAAAATAAGCACAGGGACGGTGTTTGTTAGCTTGTGTTTGTGTGAGTACTGACAAGGCTGTACCTTCCCGTTCTGTGACAAAGAGGACAAAAGGTTTGGCATAATCAGGTGTAGCTAGGACAGGTGTAGAGCATAATGCCTGTTTGAGGGTGTCAAAAGCAAAAGTGTGCTCAGGTGTCCATGGCAATGGGGAAGAGGTTGTGCTTGTTAGCTGTATCAGGGGTTTGGCCAAGTATGCAAACTGGGGAATCCACTGTCTACAGTAAGACGTGAGACCAATAAAAGCACGGACTTCTTTCTGTGTCTTGGGGACAGGAATGTTAAAAATGAGTTGAATTCTTTCAGGTGTGAGTGCCCTACCCTCCTTTGACAGCAGGTGACCTAGGTAGGCCACCTGCTGTAAACACAATTGTAATTTCGAGGGTGACACCTTGTGGCCATGTTGTCCAAGGAACATTAGGACAATTCGTGAAGCTTGTTCACATTCTGGTTCGGAGCGTGCGGTGACCAGCAAGTCATCGACATATTGTAACAATGTCATGTTGGCGGGCAGAACAATGTCATCTAGCTGTCTTTTAAGTGCCTGACTGTAGATACTGGGACTTTCTGTATATCCTTGGGGAGCTCTTGTGAAACAGAAGCTAAGACCTCGTAGGGAGAATCCGAACAGGTACTGACTGTCTTGGTGGATGGGTACACTGAAGAAAGCATTCTTTAGGTCTATTACAGTGAAATGTGTAGCCTCAGGATCTATGGCTGTTAACAGAGTACTGATATCCGAGACCACAGGGTATTGTGGTACTACGCATTTATTGAGTTCACGTAAGTCAACCACGAGTCTGTAGACTGGTGGCGCACCATCATCAGTTTTCTTTCTGACTGGCAGGACTGGCGAGTTACATGTGTTGGAAGGTACTTCTCTGATTACTCCTTTTGTTATCAAATCATCAATAATATGAATAAGGGCTTGTTCTGCATCTGGAGGTAATTTGTATTGACGGATACGAGGTAGGACAACGCCTTCTTTCAGTGTCACTAAGTGTGGTGTAATATCCATGAATCCTACATCCGTTGGATCAGTAGCCCATAGTGTAACAGGAATGTCTCTTAGTCTGACATCTAGTTCTCGTGTGGTGAAATGACCTTTAAAATCTCGGAGGAATAGTCAGACTCCTTCTGGGGAACAACATATTATAGCACCTAGTTCTTTTAGTGTCTGGATGCCAAGTAGAGTTTTGGGACAGGACTTTGTAAGTACTAAATCGGTGGAAGTTGTAAGAGGACCAACTTTAAGTGAAATTGGTTCAGAAACTTTGTTGATGACAGGTGTACCAGAAAAACCCAAGGAAATACTATTTGAGCCAGAGAGGGGTACCTTGGGAACTTCGTTGTGCTGCACTGTCGTCCTACTAGCCCCGGTGTCGATCAGAAATGTTGCTTCCTTACCTAGGAGTTTAGCATGTACATAGGGACCCTCTTGGTCAACCGGGACCGGTATTAGTGGACGATTATCGAGTTCCTCCCAGCTGTTTCATGAGATCGTGGGGAATTCAGGATAGGATGACACTGGGTACTGATAGAGTTGGGTAGTAAGTTTAGCATCAGTTGGAGGAGCAGAAGGACGAGGGGGATAGTTACGAGGTTGTGTCTTCCCAGTGGCAATATTATGTTGTAATACTGGACAGTCACGCACGAAATGTCCTGGCTTTTTACAGTAATTACAAGTAACTTTTTCTTGTGATACTTGGGGTTGTTTAGGGGTCTGTTGGATTGTATTAGTTTGTGCTACTAATACCTTCATTTTAGTATCTTTTGTTCTCTTCTTTTCTTGTTCTTGTTCGTCCCTAATTCTATTTTGGTGATATTGGAGCATCTGAAGTGCTTGTGAGGGGGAGCTTGCTTGCCAAGTACTTTCTACCTTTAGTACTCTATTTTTGATCGTGGGCAAAGAATTTTCTACGAGTTTGGAAACAAATAATCGACTATAGGCATCTCCACCGGAGGAGAGGCCGCTGTTGATGAGGAAGCATTTCTCTAACCTGGAATAATAGTCCCCTATATCCTCATCTGGTTTCTGTTTACATGCAGAGATAGCATCCCAATCTTCTTTCTTAGTGGTCAGCAACTGGGACAGTATTTTAGGGAGACAGCGAGGGAGTTCCTGAACTAGAGGTCCCAAACCTTGTCCGGGATTACGAGTGGCATCTTCTTTTTCTAAGTCTGCCCATGTTACCTTTTTCCCTTCAAT
Source organism: Lissotriton helveticus (assembly GCF_964261635.1). Classification (NCBI taxonomy): domain Eukaryota; kingdom Metazoa; phylum Chordata; class Amphibia; order Caudata; family Salamandridae; genus Lissotriton; species Lissotriton helveticus. The sequence goes on from NC_136072.1 coordinate 1,118,268,977, forward strand.
CTCCCAATCTTTTCCTTTTAGCTTGTCGTACGTTCCTTGAGGTAACAGGACTTTAAGGAGAATATTGAGGTCTTTATAAGTAAAGGAACCCATTTGAAGAATGTCCTTGAGTTCCCTATGGAAACCCGAAGGGTCTTTTTCGTTGGAAGGGACCATTTTCTTCATCTCGAGTATTTCTAGTTTTGTCAAAGGAGTGTACACAAATGTTTGTTGCAACTTTCCATCGGAATCTGCAACGGGGTGTACTTCTCGGAGGGGGAACTGTCCTTGGTCATAGGGATGGGGATTTGTATCATAACTGTCTGTAAAACATTGGATATATCGCTGTCGTAGTTCAAGGAAGATATTAAGGAATTCTTGTCCCCTAGCCACCCACCTCCCTTCTAAGCAGTCTCGTAAGAGAGGATGTAATCTTTTTGGTGGGCAACCAATATCTTCGTACATTGTAATGAGGTGTTGAACCATATAGATGCTAGCTAGCCTTTGAGAGGTTAGAGGGATTGATAAAAACATTTGAGCAACTATATACGCCGGACACACACTCGACCCGATCTTCTCTTCCAGCAAGGACATCGCCTTCAGCCACGCCACGGGACTCCAATGGATGGACCACAGCTGCGTCCACTTCAGCTTCAGAAGGACCACGCTCCACCATCACCAGCAACAGGCTCCCCGCAGAAGCTGGAACAAGATCACTGCAGACCAGCTCACTACGTCCTTGAGCAAGAACCCTCCCACCAGCACAACGAACCCCAGTCAATCAGCCACCAACCTCACGAAATGGATCAGCGACTGCACAGACGAACTCGCCCCGCTGAAGACCCCGCCGAGCAGACCCGGCAGCAAGAAAGCCCCATGGTTTAACGACGAACTCAAGAGCTCCAAGAAGAACTGCAGAGCACTCGAGAAAACCTGGCGCACAGACCCAACACCGGACAACATGACTGCCCTCAAGCTCGCCACCCGAAAACACCACCAGCTGATCCGCGCCACCAAGAAAACCGCATTCAAGGAACAACTGGACAACAATGCACACAACAGCAAGGAACTCTTCAACATCGTGAAAGAGCTCTCCAACCCCAATGCCGGAAACAATGACATCACCCCTTCGCAAGACCTCTGCAACTCCCTCGCCTCCTACTTCCACAACAAGATCGCGGACATCCACAACAGCTTCAGCACTCAACCAATGCACGCCACGACCGAACCACCGCCCCCCACCACCACCCTCCGCGCCTGGACCCCGATCAGCACCGAAGACACCATCCGCACGATGAACTCCATCCACTCCGGATCTCCGACTGACCCCTGCCCTCACCACGTCTTCAACAAGGCCGACGCTGTCATCGCACCCCACCTGCGGGACATCATCAACACCTCCTTCGACATCGCCACCTTCCCGGAGAGCTGGAAGCACGCCGAACTCAGCGCTCTACTCAAGAAACCATCAGCAGACCCTACCGACCTCAAGAATTACCGCCCCATCTCGCTGCTCCCGTTTCCGGCCAAAGTCATCGAGAAGACCGTCAACAAGCAACTGGCCGCCTTCCTCGAGACGAACGGCTCCCTCGACCTCTCGCAGTCTGGCTTCCGGGCCAACCACAGCACCGAGACCGCCCTGATCGCAGCTAAGCATGAGCGCAAAATCCGCTCCGATCGCGGATTTTGCGGATTTTCGGTGAATCCGCGATCCGCGAACTCTCGCGGATTTACCGAAAATCCGCAATCCGCGATCGGAGCGGATTTTGCGGTCAAAAGTTCAAGCGAGCCTAATTAACGATGGCGCCGGCAAGCTGCCAGCGCCATCCTGCAATAGTTACTTAATTAGCTTCAACAGGAAGCTCTAATAGATAAGATACAGCAGGGGCTCGAGCGCCTGCTTTATTTTAACAGTTGGAGCTTCCTGTTGGAGCTAATTAAGTAACTATTGCAGGATGGCGCTGGCAGCTTGCCGGCGCCATCGTAAATTATTTCAACGGTGGTGTCTTCTTGAATAAATATGAAGGGCAGGGTTCATTCGGGCACGACGGTCCTGGCACAAAAAAATAAACCTCAACAGGAAACACTTGCAGATATCAATAAAGCATGTGCCCTAGTTGAAGCTTAAATTCAGTGACTCATTCATCAGCCCAAAAATTAATCTGCTGCTCCGATCGGTCTCTGCCCTTTTATACACACAAGAGGCATGCTCGCATGGACGCCCCGTCCGTTTGGCCCCGCCCACACACTCGAGGTGTGCACCGTCTTCCCGCCATTTACCCACTATGATGGACATTTCACTCAAGGGACCCCTGCGCACTTCGGCGCGATTGCATAGTAACACACACTTGGTCGCTGGAACTAGTTGAAGCGCAAATGCAGTGACTCATTAATCAGCCCAAAAAAAATCGTGAGCGTTGGGAGGCTGGGCAGATGTGCCTTCTTCCCAAATATATCATCGAAAATCCGCTGTGATGCTGCTCTGATCGGTCTCTGACCTTTTAGACACACAAGAGGCATGTGCGCTCGCGTGGAAGCCCCGTCCGTTTGGCCCCGCCCACACACTCGATGAAGCCCCGCCCCCAAATCCGCAAATCCGCTAAATCCGCGGATTTTGCGGATCCACGATCCGTGGATCCGCTAAATCCGCGAATCGTGGATCCGCAAAATCCGCCCATGTTTAATCGCAGCCACAGATGACATCCGAGCCCTGCTCGACAACGGAGAAACAGCGGCCCTCATCCTCCTGGACCTCTCCGCGGCCTTTGACACTGTCTGCCACCGCACCCTAGTACAGCGCCTCAGCAACGTCGGAATCCAGGAGAAGGCACTGGAGTGGATCACCTACTTCCTCACCGGAAGGACACAGAGAGTCCGCCTCCCCCCGTTCAGATCCGAGGCCACCGAAGTCATCTGCGGCGTTCCTCAAGGCTCCTCGCTCAGCCCAACTCTCTTCAACGTCTACATGAGCCCCCTCGCAGCCATCGCACGCCAGCACAACCTGAACATCATCTCCTATGCCGACGACACCCAGCTGATCCTCTCCCTCACTAACGACCCCGCCACCACCAGAGCCAACCTGCACGAAGGGATGACAGAAGTAGCCAAATGGATGTCGAACAGCCGCCTGAAACTGAACTCATACAAGACGGAAGTCCTCATCCTGGGATCCTCACCCTCCGCCTGGGACGACTCCTGGTGGCCCCCCGCCCTGGGCAGCGCACCCAAACCAACTGACCACGCACGCAACCTGGGCTTCATCCTGGACTCCTCCCTCTCCATGACCAGACAAGTCAACGCCGTCTCCTCGTCGCGCTTCCACATCCTGAGAATGCTACGCAAAATCTTCCGATGGATCCCCACTGAGACCAGGAAGACGGTCACCCAGGCCCTCGTCACCAGCCGTCTGGACTACGGCAACTCCCTCTACGCCGGAACCACCGCCAAACTCCAGAAGAGACTCCAGCGGATCCAGAACACCTCAGCACGACTCATCCTGGACTTCCCCCGCCGCAGCCACATCTCCGGACACCTGAGAGACCTGCACTGGCTCCCGGTCAACAAGAGAATCACCTTCCGGCTCCTCACCCACGCACACAAAGCCCTACACAACCAAGGTCCAGGATACCTCAACAGCCGCCTCAACTTCTACGCTCCCACGCGCCAGCTTCGATCGACCAGCCACACCCTCGCCGCCATCCCCCGCATCCGAAGAGCCACCACAGGAGGAAGGTCCTTCTCCTACCTGGCCGCCAAGACTTGGAACTCCCTTCCGACTCACCTCCGCCTGACCCAGGACCACCTCGCCTTCAGGAAGCAGCTCAAGACCTGGCTGTTCGAGCAGTAGCGCACCCCCCCCCCCCCCCCCAGCGCCTTGAGACCCTCCGGGTGAGTAGTGCGCTATACAAATGCTCTGATTGATTGATTGATTGATATCAGAGCCATATATGGAGTATTGAGATACCCAATGGGTGCTTGATCTAGCGAGTTTTTTTTCTTGTGTGGTGAGTGGAGGCTCGTCGTCCATCCAATCATCTAGAGCTTCTTGCGTTCGTTGGAACAACCTATCTGTGGGGGCTGACAATTTCTTAGTTCTAAGTTTGAATTGTCCGTTATTCTGAGAACGAGAGATACGGGAACGTACTGCACCCTGAAAAGCAGTTCCTTTGTCTCTATCCTCGCTCGTACTCTCATTCTCAGTTCCCTGGGTAGGGGCATCTTTTCGATGGGAATCGGAAACCTTGCTTATGAAGAGTGGAATAAAAAGATCTATTTCTTTTATTTTATTGTAATTTCCTGCGACTACTGCTTGGTCTAGTTGTAGTAAAATATCAGGAACTCTTTTTCCTGCACTAGCTATCATTCTAATAAAACAAGTGATCATGAATCGTGAGAGGCATTTTCTATGTGCTATGGGTCTATTTTTTATAGCCTCCTGTAGTGTTTCTAAATTTTCTCCTGTTCGAAGCGGTTCATAAATTTTGTTTAGGCAATTTGTGATATTTGGTACCTCTTGTATACCTTCTAGAGCTTCTCGTAAGCGAAGGGAAATATCTGCTTGTGAACCTTCCCCTGGGGTTGGATCATAATCACATTCTAACAGAGGTAGAACACCACCCGAAGTGTCAGGGATGGGTTCCGTCTGAGTAACTACTCGTCTGGCTGTTACCTGATTCGTATAAGCAGGAGGAGGCTCCATCAAGTAAGTAGTAATAAAATCGTCGGGTACAGAAGGAACCTTAGGGTGTGGAGGTGCCGTAGGGGTACTAGAATCTGAGTTAATCTCGGACCCTGTTTTTGGTGAGAGGACAGGATATATACCCATTACTGAGGCTGAGACCTCCCTTTTCTTTTGTTCAGAACAAATATCATCATCCTGATCCTGTAACTTTTTCATCTTACTTTCTTCCGACATTCTCTTTGCTTTCTCAACTTTCCCTTGCTCTTTCTGTTCCCTTCGATGTGCTTCCTTTCGCCATATATCAACACTCTCTAACATCGAGGGTCTCACTTTCTTTTCCCAACATCTTTTCTCAACCGCCATGATACAATTCAAATCCCATGTGCCACTCTTTGGCCATCTGATCGCGATGTCTAAACTTTTAGTGTAACCTTCCCAAAGATCCAAATACAAGATGGCACCAATCCCATACTTTGTGTACATAAAATAACCAGGAGTATCCTTCGGGGGGACTGGTACAGACTGTTCCAGTAACCCCTTCCGGGTACCCAGTTTACACAGCGTAGAGAAAAAAGGCATTGTATCAGATACAGATAAAACTTTACACTTGAAAAAACTCTATATATTCTGAGTATCAGAATACAAACATACCGTTTTCTAGAAACCTAGAACCCGTCTTTACCATGCTCCGAATAATTCGGAACCCGTCTTTACCGTGCTCTGAAAATTCAGAACCCGTCTTTATACACCCCCAGCAGTACTCACCAAGGTGCAGAGAACTTGAAGACCTTGAAGATCTGGACACTTGATTACGCAGCGCTTGTGGACAGGGACTGGTCGGATTTCAGACGACCTCGGACTCAGCAATCTTCACAGGTTTCGGGTTCTGGGTCGGAACTTCCGCTGTCGTCCTCACCGCCTCGTATGGATGGCTAGGCCGTGGCTCGGCCCCTCTTCGACACGAAGGAGTTCATGCAGGAATACCCTGCAGTGTGCACGTAGAAGTCCGTCGATGTCTTGAAGAGACCGGTCTAGGTCCGCATCACCGGCGTGTGGGGAGAAAGGGAAGTACCTGTTCGGGCGCCAATTTGCTGTGGTAAATATTTTAGTAATTTACCTTGATCGGAATTTCTAGACAATATCAATAAGTTCAAAGTATGAAGAGCAGAGTCCGTGGTGGTTCGAATTCAGGGTCTTTATTCAGTAACTCGAGTTAAGGGAGAGCTCCGTCACCTGAGGAGGATCGGAAGAATCTCTAACTTTATTATCTGAACACACAGTATTTATAGCAGGAAAAGAGGAAGGAGCTTCCCTTCAATGAATGCCCGGATCATACGTTAACATAAAACAGAAGTCATGTAGGCCCGGATCATATGTTGCAATAAAACAGAAGTCATGACCATAAAAAGAGGCAGCGTCATGAAAGAGTGAAGACATGGTAGAGGAGATAAGGCTGAGTCATGATTTAGAATGAGGAAGCACAAGAGAGGCGAAGGTGTGGAGAAATAACACTAGGCTGGTTCCTTAGATAAGGGAGAGATGGTCGTGACAGGATGTCTGTTTGTCGTGTTTCAGCATTCGGGGGCTCTTCTTCTCGGAATTGGTTATCGTGGTTTAACAGAATGGGGCCTATTTCTCGGAATTGGCCCGATTATAGGGAAATGGTTACAGATGGGGGGGTCTTGTTCTCGGCATCGGCTTAACCACAGTAATGCACGGTTTGAGTGAGGCAGTTGGTTCTCGGAGTCGCTTTGCCCATAAGGATGAGCTTTTGACTTTTTTGGGGAAGGAGAGCGCGTGTGTGACTACATGAGGCGCATGATCAGCGTGTGATCGGTTCGTGCTCATTTTCTCGGGTGCTCATGTTCTCGTGTGCTCATGTTTTGGCATGATGGGCTCGGGGACGTGACGGAAGAGGGTGTATGATGGGACATAACTGCATGAAAAATAATCATTTTCCACATGGCCAGCAAACCTTGTCTGAGGTCGCTGGGACCTTATATGGTCTGCTAGTGGTTGGTACATGTGTACACTGATTGGTGGTTGTAGCTGGTGTTTCTATTGGATTAGGGTTGGTGTCCTCATTGGTTGGGTATTTGAGGGTTCTGATTGGTTTCTGGGTCTGTGATTCAATCAATGTAGAGTTGGGACTAGGGCTAGGGTTAGGATTTCTATCGGAAGTAGGGACTCGGGCTTCCTATGTTATTGGTTGTTGGGAGTAGGGTGGGACTGGGGCTAGGGTTAGACCTTTAATTGGAAGTAGCGACTAGGGCTTCTGGTGTGATTGGTTGCTGGACTAGTTGTGGGACTAAGAGTAGGGTTAGGTTATCTATTGGAAGTACGGACTAGGGCTTCCTGTGCCATTGGTTGCTTGGACTTGGGTTGGGACTACTGGTAGGGCTAGGGCCTTTTTATTGGGCGTAGAGATCAGGTTTTTGAACTGATTGGGTGCTTGGACTAGGGATAAGATTGGCTGTAAGGTCCTGGTCTCTTATTGGTTCTAGATTGTAGGGCTAGTGTTGTGATTGGATAGTGTTAGGGATAGTGTTCTTATTGGCTGAAGGGATCACCTGATTACTAGGGCTATAAAAGGCCAGGGTTAGGGCGTCTCAGCCTGGTCATCGAGGTTAATGGCAGAGAGGACAAGGGCAGTTGCTTGTTTGAGCCTGTTTGAGACTGGTCAGGGCCAGAACCAGGAATGCTGCCCAATATACTTACCTCCTTTATGAAGCTATATACGTTTAATGTTCTTATGGATCTATATATTAATCACTTTCTTCTAATTTAGCATTTCCAATGCACTACCCTATTTCTCTGCCTATACTTCACTCAATACATCTTCTAGCCCAACCTTCTGACTCATCTTAAACTTCTTTCTACTACTCTTTCCAATGCACTACCCTATCTCTCATCCTAAACATCTATCAATGTATCCTCTACACCCACTCTTTCATTTATCCCAAACCCCATACCACTACTATGATCCCCAAAATAACCCTTTCTAGATTCTCTACTACTCTACCCCTCCTTGCATCACCTGAAACCTCTTTTACTGTATTGATCCCCTAAAACAAACCTTTCTAAACTCTTCTCTCTTTTCTACCCCTCCCCAACCCTTCTCAATCCAAATAACTGATATATATCCACCAATAAAATTACTTTAATGTTTCACCTTACTAATTCAATACTAATCCTGATGGGTTCCAGAGTAGCGTGCTACTTGCGCTTCAAAACCCCATCAGGGGTAGTAGGCGCTATACAAGTACAAACCTCTTTCCCTCTTCTATCCCGCAACCTACCCTTCTCTACCCAAATAACTGAATAACATATCCACTACTCAAATTACTTCATATTTTACTATACTAATTTTCAACACTAATTCTTTATGGGTTCCGGAGTGGCGTGCTACTCGCCAGAAAAGCGCTTCAACACCCATCAGTGGTAACAAGTGCTATATGAATGCAAACCTTTCTTCCCCTTTTATCCCTCTGCTTTCCTTCTCACTTCAAATAACTGACTAATATCCAGCACTGAAATTACTTTATATTTCACCATATTAATTCACCACTAATCCTTTATGGGCTTCTTGAATAGCCTGCGTCAACACCCCATCAGGGGTAACAAGCGCTATATAAATACAAACTTTTTTCCTCTTCTATCCTTCTGCTATCATTCCAAATCCAAATAACTGACTAACCTATCCACCACTTAACCCCTCCCATGCTCATGACGAGCTCAGCTCCTCATGAGCCATGGTTCCCGTGTGCTCATGACGAGCTCAGCTCGTCATGACCGTTAGAACGTTCACATGTGGGGCTAATTCCACTGCTGTGCGGAGCGTTCTACACAAACGGGTGTGGCAGTGACGAGCTCAGCTCGTCATGAGCACACGTGCACCGTGGCTCATGGCGAGCTAAGCTCGTCATGAGCTCCGGGGCGCTGTGCGAGCTTCCCCGCCCCCCAGCACAGCGGGGGAATCAGCCCCGCAGTGAAGGGGTTAAAATGTACTTGCATGTTTCACTATACTAATTCAACACTAATCCTCTATGGGTCCCGGATGTAGCGTGCTACTCGCCGAAAAAGAGCTTCAACGCCTCGTCAGGGGTAGTAAGTGCTATATAAATGCAATTACAATACACTACAATACACACACTTTAATGAAGTTGGAATCAGCTATTTTACCATCTGTATTTTTTAGGAAATTTCCTGAGATTGCACCTAACTCATGTTTTATGTGATGTAATTTCCGGTAATATCATTATCATGGCACATATCATATGATGTCATTTCCTTTGATACCAGAATTATGCTAGATATTTTTAACGATACCGAACAACTCCTACTTGATTTTTGTCACAGAATAATGGCAAGTGTGTTATAGTACTGCACATTGGACACAGTGGACTATTGTGAGTAATATTTCTGTTGTGTTCAATAGATAAATCGGTTGAACTCGAAATAGCCAAACTTGTCTGCATTAAATGTCATGCTTGCGCATGTAAACTGAAGTTCTATAAGGAAATGTTGAATATTGCTCAACGCTTGACCACTTTCAGAGAAGGGAAAGTGAATACAGTGTACAAATAATGCCACAACGGTGCTTAGAATTGGTAATGGTGCACTCTCATGTAGTGTTGTAATAGAGTGTGATCCAAATGGATCCCAGAACCAGGCAGCTATTAGTTATCCAGATCTTAAATCTGGACCAGCCCCAGTGTTTCTTTTTGTCAGTGTTAGGGTGCAGTGTGCTGATATGGGATGCAGCACTGTCATCTACTGTGCATGTCACCAAAGCCTCCAAGGTGAGAGGGGGGAGCAAATGGCTCATCAACATTATTATGTCTGATTTTAGTCCTGGCTGGAAGACGTTGAGCACAACTGGAGCCTAACACTGTGCCCATTTAGTGGAATTAAGATGTTTCTTCATATGTTGCAAGTTGTGGACTTTCCTTAGCTCAGTATGTATGTGTTAGACCTGGCATTTCTTGGCGTGGTTAACCCTGACTTTTTGCCTATACCTCCTCTATTTTTGATGCTGTGATGAATTTTGTGTTCCTAGCTTAGATGCTTTGGGCATTTTGCCACTGCTGATCAGTGTCGAAGTGCAAGTGCACCCTGTATAAAGTGTTATCGTAATTAGTTGTCCATAATTGGTATGTTTGTTTTTCTAGTAAAGTGCACTATGTGTGCCAGGGCTGGCAATGCAAATGATTCTAATAGGCCTGCAGCACTAATCGTGCCACACACACAAGTAGCCCTAAAAAAAAATCTCAGGCCTGCTACTGCAGTGCCTGTTCACAGTATGTAAACTGCCTTGTTGTTCTTACAACTGCACCCACTTGCCAAGCCTTACCCTTCCCTTTTTATGCACATCAGACACCACTATTGTAGGCCCAAGGTACCCCCCTGGGCAGGTTGCAGTGTACATGAAAGGTAGGACATGTACTGGGGTGTGTACCATGTCCTGACAGTGAAATACTGCCAAATTCGTTTTTCACTGTTGCAAGGCCATCATGCCCTTAGGACAGAATCGGGAATGCTGTGTCACATGTTTCCAGCATATCTTCCGATAGGCATAAGATGGAGGGATGGAGTTTTGTGTGCCTGAACTCAGAATTTATTAACACATCTTTTTGTAAAGGTGTTTTTTAAATTGTGTGTTTAGAAACCACACTTTTAGAATTGGCTGGTTTCTTGTCCTAACCATCCTGCGTGCCTCAGCCTGGTTGTGTATTGACTGCCTGGGTTTGGATGCGACAGGGTCTGGGGAGTGTCCTAACACCAGAGAGGAGTAGGTGAGACAGCAACAGACTGGCCTGCATTTTGTGTGGTGGGAGGAGTAGCCCCCTGGATGTGAAGAGGGCTGTGTTGCTGCCACAAAAGGATGGCTCCACCTCCTGCGGAGCGTCTGGGCCCCAGAACCTCACTATCAAAGGAAGAGGGTGTGAACTGGCAGGAAGACACCAGGGTTTGGTTTGGACCGGGCTCACAGCCCCCTGAACACAAAGATTTCAAAGGCATTTGCGGGGTATAAAAGTGAGAGCTGAAACCCTTGAACTCAAGACTGAACTCAAGACCGAAAAAGGATTGAAACTACTTTGTGATCAAGAGGAACCTCTGCCAAATAAGAACAGTTGAAGAGACTGAAGAGAAGGATTGCCCTTGCTGTGTGTTCTGGAGCTGGCCAGCAGTTTGCTGATTTGACTAAGGAGAGGACAAGGGACTTTGCTGTGTGCTGTGTCCACCTGCTTGAAAGGAATTTGCTGTGTGCTGTGTTCTGAAGTAACTTGTCTCCAAGGGCCAGAGAGGAGCTGGCTCCCTGTTGTGGAAACTCAGGAACAAAAAAGTTTCCAAGTGTGTCTCAGCGACCCTGTGTGCGTGTGCTTTTTGCAGCCTGAGACTGTCATGAGAATTGCCCCATGACCGTGTCGCCCGGAGCAGTCTTGCACTCTGCTTAGATTGACAGTGTGACCGGAAGGGCTGTGATCGTTATCCCTATTGGCCCAAACCATCGTCCCAAGGCCCAAGCCTGCCTTTGCCAAGTAGAGAGACCTGTAAATCTTCACCATTGTGGGTCCGAGATCAACGGAGTTGCGCCGGGAGCTGATCAGCTGCATGGCTGTCACCTGGTAGCCCAACTCTCACTGCGAAGAGCAGCCACCGCCAACCCGAAGCTGCACAGTGTGACGCCCAAGCAGCAAGGAGAGGAGAGAGAGACTGCAACTCCCCCAGGTAACGCTCAGCGAGAGTGCATGTGACTCCACCTGGGGCGGAGTGCGTGCTACGAGAGGTCGCTCTCGGCCTTTCCCATCTTTGCATTGCGAGCCTCCGCTCAAGTCAGTATCTAGGCCCGTACTCGCTAAGGAGTGGCAGTACCAGGGTCGGATTGTGGAGCTGCACTTTGTTACCTTCGTAACATGATTGGGGGCATATTTTGGTAGTCGCTGACCGCGAGTCATGGGTATTTCTTTCAAGTGGCGACCTTTTATCCAGTATGCTAACCACAGTAATTGGCCTGCATAACAATAAGCCCTCATGTCAGGGACTCCCATACCTCCCTGTTTTGTGGGTAATTGTAACTTAGCAAGCCCTATCCTCCTACTCCCCGATCACCATATTATTTCAATTAGCAATGTGTCTAATAATTTAAAGGTGGATGATGGTATCAGAATGGGCAAATTAATAAAGTAATATAACAGTCTAGGTAGCATTACCATTTTAGCTGTGGGTATTCGGCCAGCGACTTTATTTAAAGGTGACTGGCGCAGTCTGAAACTTCCAGTGGGCAAATTGAACTGATGCAGTTCTAGTTACGTCATTAAAAAAGTAAGCATATGATTTGTTTTCATTGATCGCAAGTCCGGAATGGCGGTGGAACGATGAAACAAATCTCTGGTATAGGGTCATAGGCCTCGTCTAAATTACTAATAAATAAAATGAGATCATCTGAGTATGCCGAGATCACATCACTTCCCTATTAATGTGTATCCCCCTGTGTCTCACCTTTGTATGTAGCTTTTGCAAGAGAGGCTCAAGCACTAAAACAAACAACAGGGGCGAGAGTGGGTAACCCTGCCTAGTGCCCCTCTCCACCCGGTATTGACTCAAAATGTGAAATCCCGTGTGGGCCCTTGCCGTTGGAGTCGTGTATAACAATCGTACCGATTTTATATATTCCAGTGGTATCTTAAAATCAGGACAATGCAAATATCATGAAGTCCCAGTGGAGCGACTCAAATGCTTGCCCCAGGTCCAAAGAGATGCAGCCTCGCAGAGCAGCATCCATGGGTATTTGTGACATTACCATGTGGAGCCTCCGGATGTTGAGTGCCGTGCTCCTATGCGGTATAAATCCACACTGATCATTGTGAATCAGGCTGGGAGTATATTGTAATAGTCTAGTTGCCAGTATCTTACTTAAAATCCTGTAGTCCGTATTAAGGATTGATAGGGGCCTATAGCTCGCCATGTCTCTTCTGTCCCTACCTGGTTTCAACAAGGAGATCACCGTCGCCTGTACAATAGTGTGAGGGAGGAATCCATCTTCCAATGCCGACTGATACAGCTCCAACAGACGGGGAATCAAAAGTTCAGAGTACAGCGCATAAAATTCAACGGGCAGTCCGTCATTACTGGGCGCTTTATTATGTGGGAGAGCATTTATCGCTGTTTTAATTTCCATATGCATGATTAAACTCTTTAAGTCTGCTATTTGGCCATCGTCTAATTGGCGATCTTTAATCCCTCAAAAAACTCTTCATATTCCCTAACCGTTACTCTGTCCTTAGCCGCATAGAGTTCATAGCACTGCCGAAATCAGCTTATCTGTAATGACTTCAATATATAAATCCATAGCCATTCTTTAAAACAAAACCCTACATACCATGAAAGGTATACTTGCTAGTTGATAACAGTATATTAATGGGAAGTCCAATAACCCAGTTATGTGTCATTTGTTGGAAGGTGGACTATTAGTAGGGCACCTACCTCTAGCAATAAGGCCAGCAAAGCAATATAAAATCCAGGCAAGGTCTTAATAAATTAATCCCTTCCTCAACCCTTGGTCGCCGGAAATGAGCAGGCAGGCTTAACACAGGAGACAGGAATGTAAAGCATTTAAAAACACCAATACATTAAATGAGTAAAACACAACACATAATAAAAATCACACACCAATTTATTAAAAATAGGAAATATTTTTATCTTTACAATGACACTAAAACAACAAAAATCCAATAAAGGGAACCGAAGATATGAATTTTAAAAAATGAAAAACTTTATAGCGCTTAAAAACATAAGGCTACAACATGGGAAACCGGGTGGTACTTGAATGGAACAAAGTCAAAGTTTTAAGCCAACCGCAATAGAGCCCTGTGCAGATACACTAAGCAGGAGGACCCAGTACAAAAGTTTACCTTGGACTTAGAAATGTTTCTGGAGGATTTTCTCTCGACATTTTGCGATCCCCTCCAACATGCCAATTTCGATGCAACGTCATTGTATTGCTACTCTTCGAGGCCCTGGTCAAATCCTGAAAATCTGGAGCTCCACTGCTTTCAGCAGGATGAACCTGAGATCCTGGCTGGGTCGCGGGGAAGGTAGTCAGCTTGGCTCTTGACGTTGGGCCGGTCCCCTTATGGAGCTTTTTCCACAAGATTCTCCAAACTTCTGGAACTTCTTCCTGAAGTTTTCCCTTGAGAGTTCATAGTGTCCAACACGAATCTATGACATAATATCGACAGACAGAATATCTACATACAAAAATATCGACACAAAAATATCGAAATCAAAAATATCGGAGTCATATCTTCATAAAGGTAAGTACAAAAATATCGACACAAAAATATCGAAATCAAAAATATCGGAGTCATATCTTCATAAAGGTAAGTACAAAAATATCGAAAAATTAATATCGTAGTACAAAAATATCGAAATTAAAAATATCGTTTTTTTAAATGTATAAATAATAATGTAAAAATAATTTTAAAATACATATAATTTTACAAATATTAAATAAAAACATTAAAACATAATTAAAAAATTAAAACTAATACATATACATTTAAAATAAATTAAAAATGTAATAATTTAATGTAATTTTATTTTTTTAATTTCATTTAATTGATTTAATTTAAATATAAATTTATTTTATTTTTACCCTGTACGCCTGTACCCCAAAAACCCAAAACTGACCCTGAACCCTAAAAATACCCCTTTACCCAAAAACCCAAAACTGACCCTGAACCCTAAAAATACCCTTTTACCCAAAAACCCAAAACTGACCCTGAACCCTAAAAATACCCCTTTACCCAAAAACCCCAAACTGACCCTGAACCCTAAAAATACCCCTTTACCCAAAAACCCCAAACTGACCCTCAACCCTAAAAATACCCCTTTACCCAAAAACCCAAAACTGACCCTGAACCCTAAAAATACCCCTTTACCCAAAAACCCAAAACTGACCCTGAACCCTAAAAATACCCCTTTACCCAAAAACTGAAAACTGACCCTGAACCCTAAAAATACCCCTTTACCCAAAAACTGAAAACTGACCCTGAACCCAAAAAATACCCCTTTACCCAAAAACTGAAAACTGACCCTGAACCCTAAAAATACCCCTTTACCCAAAAACTGAAAACTGACCCTGAACCCAAAAAATACACCTTTACCCAAGAACTGAAAACTGACCCTGAACCCTAAAAATACTCCTTTACCCAAAAACTGAAAACTGACCCTGAACCCTAAAAATACCCTTTTACCCAAAAACTGAAAACTGACCCTGAACCCTAAAAATACCCCTTAAAAAAAACTAAAACATATAAAATTTAAAATATTATTATATACTTACCTATACTTACGTTGTAATGATATGCGTTGTAAAGGTACCTGCGTTGTAAAAACATGCGTTGTAAACACATGCGTTGTAATGGTTTTTGCGTTGTAAAAATTTTGTTGTAATGGTAGTGCGTAGTAAAAGTTGCGTTGTAAAGGTTGTTTCCCCGGTGGATAGCGTAGGGGTAAAAATTTACTATTCACACTCCAGAGGGTGCAACAGTAGGGAAAGCGTTGGATAGCATGGGGGTAAAAATTAATTCCCACACTACTCCCACTTTAACACACAACACACTACACATATAAAAAAGACAATTAATATAAATTTCAATTAATCAATTAATAACAATTAATATTACTAAATTGATGTAATTATAAATGAACTAAATAACACATATTAATTACTAATTAATTAACAATAAATACCAAAGAAAATTACAATCTATTTAATTAATTACATTTAATTATATCACACCCTATCCCCCTATAAACACACAACCCACTACACAGAAATAAATCATATCATTTATTCACTTAATAAATATTAATTACCAATTAATTATCATTTAACAATAACAAAAAATTAAATATATTAGCACATTAACTCTAAATAATTTAATTACATAATTAATATTATTTCATTACCAATTAATTATTAATTAACAATAACAACACATTAAATATATTAGCACATGAACTCTAAATATTTTAATTACATAATTAATATTATTTAATTATCAATTAATTATTAATTAACAATAACAATAAAGTAAATATATAAGCACATTAGCTGTAAATAATTTAATTTACTAATTAATATTATTGTTTCCCAATTAATTAATTAACAATAACAAAAAATTAAATATATAAAAAAATTACTCTAATTAATGTAATTAACTAATTAATATTAATTAATTACCAATTAATTATTAATTAAAAATATGTACAAAATTATATTAATTAATTAACTAATTAATATTAATTACTTACCAATTAAGTATTAATTAAAAATATTTACAAACTTATATTAATTAATTAATTATTATTAAATTACTTCCCACCCTATTCCCCTATAAACCCACAACCCGCTCTGATACTAAAACGCAAGATGTAAACAAATTTACAAAATTTCAAACATACATTACAAAACATGTTTAACAAACATATAAACAACACATTAAAATACATAACACTAAACAAAATTTCGATATTAGTAAAATTCGATATTAGTAACATACATACCTTAAAAAAACGATATTCTGTCTGTCGATATTTTGGACATCGATATTCTTTACTATCGAAATTAAAACATCGATATTATTGTATATCGATATTTTAATTTCGATATTTTGTCTCACTACCGTCCAACACACAAATCTAAGTGTCTATAAACTCTGAGATGGTCTTTGGAAGTTTGGGACTGCAATTCCCACAATGCACCTGGCCAAACCCCTAAAAGTCCTCTGGACGCACTCCAGGCTGGGGCCTCCTTAAATGAGATAGTGCAAGGAAGCTCTGTTAACTTGATGCTGTCAGGAAGTCCACTCCTTAAACCTTTTTGAAGCAAGGCAAATTCCTCAGGGCTGTAGTTCAAAGAGTGCAACAGGAGCAGTCCTTCAGGGAGCACTCCTGTATCGTTTAGACCAGGGTTCGAGCAGGTCAGTCTGTCTTCTTGTAGTTTGACAGCAAATCTGATTTGCTATGCAGCTCTCACCTATTAATTCAATGATCTAGGGTGACAAGCGGGGGTGGCACCCCAGTATAATGAGGTTCAGGGTGCCACCCAAAAGCATGACAGCTTTGTGCAAAGTGTGGCATATTCTTGTCCCACAAAGCACTTCATTTTAATATTCAAGATGGAGATTTTCTCTCCTTTGGAGTAGGAGCTGGTTAAACCAACCCCCTGGTATGGCTCGTTTCCCTTAACATTCTCCCTCCAACTCCTGCAAATTCCACTCCTGGGCCTGACATCTGGCTGGGGGTACAGGAATAGGGGGTAGGCCTAGCTGGAATTCCTTACTGTCCTACTCTTTTTGAAGCCCTGTATGATATACCCAACCTCTGACCTGGCCTGTTCTCTCCAGCTGCAGAGCTCCCCACATCAGATAACCTCTCCACTATGAAGGCCATTTATCACCTCATCCAAGCAGCTTGGCCAAACCTGTTAAGGCTGACTAGTCAGGAAAGGCTGCTATAAGGCTGGATTTTGGCTCACAGAAAAGAAAGTCCTATAACTTTATTTTTGTACTAGTTAAGACAAATTCAGCAGTGGCAAGTCGTTGGATTTATTATTGCCAATCTTTTAAGCCCTTGAATGCTATTTTCAGGTTCTTCCTAGCAATATTTTTACTTAAACAACATATTCCAATGTTAGCTTACAGAGCTAATAATCTACCAATGGGTGGGAGGATGAAATAGACAGTCTTTCCCCCACCAGGGCATATAAAACATACTTTATAATGTCGCTGCTCATAGTTACATGGCAATCCACCCCTGAGGGAACCTAGTTGAGACCGTGAGGGTGACCTATATGTAAAAATGAGATAGATTACCACTTTGGAAGTACCTTTGTTGCAGGGTTTCTGCTCAGGAACAGAACTATGCTTGGAACCATAGAACATCAGTATGTAGGGACTGTGGCACCATACCACATAAGTATCTTTGAGCATGAGTCCGACTAGCTATAGTGCTTCTCTTGCCCTCCTATCCTTTCCAGAGAGACAAGTTATTTGGCACCCCAGAACATAACACCCCGACTGTAGGACTTGGCCTTTTTTGCTAAAGCTTCCTAAACATTTTGCTTTCACCCTAGACCATTTTCCTGACATAGAGTTACCAATTTAGATGCTTTGGGTACTTTGCCACTGCTGATCAGTGTCAAAGTACCAGTGTGCCCTGTGTAAAGTGTAATGGTAAATGGTTGGCCATGATTGGTATGTTTGCCTTACCAGTGAATTCCCTAATGATGTGCACTGTGTGTACCTCTTGCAAAGGTGCACAGAGAAGGGAACTCAGGCCTGCAGTGTAGGGCCTGCACATAGTTTGCTAAGTTAGCATATTGTCCTGACAAGTGCAACCACTTGTCAGGCCTTAGTTTCCCTTTTGCGTACACAGTGGGCACCCCTGTGGTAGGTACTGGGTAACCCCTGAGCGGGGTGCAGTGTAAGGAAAAGACAGAAAATATAATGAGGTGTGTGTTATGTCCTGACAGTGAAAAACACTCCATTTCGTTTTCCCTGCTGAAAGGCTATCCTGCCCTTAGGGCAGAATGGGGGAGGCTGGGTGTTGGGCTTGCTAGCCTAGTTTCCTACAAGTTTAAAATGGAGAAGTGAAGTTTAGTATGTATGAACTCACAGTGTCATACCACATCTTTCTATGAAAGTGGTTTTGTCACTGTGTGTTCAGAAACCACTCTTTTAGAAAGTGGCTGAGTTTTGTGCTTTAAGCATTTCTGTGTGTCTCTGCTGAATGTGGATTGGCTGTCTGGATCTGAGAGGTGAGAGGAGCTGGGAGAGGGCGCCTGACTCAGCAAGGGGTTGAGATGGTACCAGGCTGTTCTGCATCTGGAGAGTAGGGGGAGGAAAAGCCCGGGAGGTGAAAAGCCCTGGCCTGCTGCTATAAACCAATTGACCCATCTCCTGCTGAGTGATTAGGTATCCAGACCCCCAGTATCAAAGGGAGAAAAGTGACACTGGGAGGGAGACACCCAGAAGTGAATTAGGCAGGGGTCAGGGACCCCTGAGCACAACGAACTTCAAAGACATTTAGGGGTATAACTATGAGAGCTGATGCCCCTCAACGTGGCAATAGAAATGGATTGAGACTGAAAAGGCTTAGACCCATTTTGTGGTCAAGAGGAACCTCTGCTAAGGAAGAAACAACTGAAGAGACTGCTGGGAAGGACCATACCTTGCTTTGTGAGTTTGAGCTGGTCTGCAGTTTGCTGTTTTAACCAAGAAAGAGGCTGGTGGGACTGTGCTGTGTACGCTGGGTGCCCCTTCTTGAAGAAGACTGTGCTTTGTGCTGTGTCATGTAACCCCAAGTGCCGGAGATGAGCTGGCTCCCTGTTTGGAAACACAGGAAAATAAAAGTTTCCGAAGAAGTTTCAAGTGACGCAGTGGGCATGTGTTGTGGCAGCTTGAGACCCTCTGAAGGTGTGCCTGTGATCTTGGACACACGGTGGAGAAGTGAGACTTGGATGCGCTGGGAGCGTGTCGTGGTGCACAGGAGACGTTGGTGAAGAGCGCCTGGTCTGTGGTATCGGGTTTCGTCAGGTCTACATACTCTGTAAAAACTCTCGAACACCATAGAATAGAAGTTGGCACGGAAACTGGAAATGCAAAAGACAAGTTTATTAAGACCCCATGGGGTGGTGGTACATTCCTACAGCACCCTTCGGTAATGCAAGAAGTATCAACCCGAACATCGGTGTGCGACCTCTTTTATACAATTTTAACAGTAATAAAAGATAGGCGGTACACTCTTTTCAAAGTTTAGGTACATATAAGGGCATTTTTGGAACACATCCAACAAGTGGGAGGAGTTTAGTACCACTGGTCAGTTGCAGAGAACATTCCTAAGAAGTGACCACTCATTAACCCGAATATTCAAGTACGCATGCGTGAGCTTGACCAGTGCTAAAAATAGCCTGTTGCCGGGCAAGGTAAATGGTCATTGGTACAGAGGAAGGACAAAAGGGCATGCTGACCACGAGGCCGCACGTTCACACAAAATGGAAGCCAGGAAATACAAAATGGCCCCTGCTCGTTTGTTCAAGTTACTGGTGAAAGTTCGTGTAGCTGAGCTAAATGCTAACTCAGGTGCTGCCAAATTACGACAGACGGCCCTTTTAGCATTAAGCTGAAGCTACCTCATAATGGAAGTAATCAGGATACTCGTCATCAATATTAATCATCATTATCTTCATCATTTCTGCGTTAATCATTTGCTCATTTTTGGCAATAGCTCTTTTGGATGGAATACAGGCTGTAATACATACAGAGCATAAGGTAGGGCCACATTGAATACATAACAAAGGAGAAAGAATATTCCAATAATCATACATAGGATCATTAGTAATTTCCAACCACAGGTACTAAGCAAAGTCCAGAACCAATTAGAGAATGTCCATGTACCATTTCCGGGGTGAATTTCAGCAGCAATTTTATGTAATTCGGAAATGGCATCATACACAGAAGGCGAATTATCTGGGACGTAAATACAACAACTACTTCCGATAATGCGACATGCACCCCCACGATCCGCTAGTACTACATCCAGAACCATTCGGTTGTGGAGCGTTACAATTCTGGTAATTTGGAGTTCCTCAGTTAAGTTCCCTAAAGCAGAAGCAGTTTCATTAGCAACAGCTTCCACAACACGTGTTAGCCGTCATATTTTTCTGCTGTTTAAAGCAGCACCAACGAAGGAAAACAGGCCTAAATTAAAATCTACATATTGTTGTAAGGAAGTGTCCGTTTGGTCTACATTTTCAATCTCTAATGTTCTCTTAACCCTATTTAATATAAAATCATGATATAGTACAAAATCATTATGGTACATAGGCGGGGCAATAAATACAGGGGGTAGTACAAAAGATATATAGCAAGTTCCTAACCACCCAATGGGAAGACGATGATATCCTTTATTTCCACAAATAAAATAGGTGTTTCGTGAGGCTATAAAAGCAATACCACTTGGTGTGTCAAATGTGAGAGTAGTATTACATTCACTTCTCTCTACCAGAATTGTACCTTTATTACGCACACACAATTCAGCCTTGGTATCAATAACGGTAATCATATGTAAACTAGACATATTTGCAATTAGTTGATTAGTGAAAATACGAGGCGTAGATACATTGTCCGGTCGATATTCTTCCCACTCAAATTTAGTTCCTTCTGCCTGTGGGTAACAATCTCTATCATTATGACATATCTTATTTAATCGAAAAAGTAGTCCACCTTTTGTTGGCCATCTCAGGGTAAAAAGAAGAGTGTACCAAGCATTGCAAGAACCATTATGAGAAAAAGGAAGAGGAATAAGTGGAGTTCCTCCTTTCTTCTGATGTCCAGGCAACATTCCACATACCCAACAGTTCGAAGTGTTCGTCATATTATGGGTATGATGCAGAATTTGAATGAAGCTGTTATTTAAGTAAGTCTGTCTATGTCTCTCTTCATGATAAGGCAGAGTAAAATGGAAATGTTCAGATGGGATTGGAGTGGTAGGCAGTAAATATTCTCGTGCAGGAAGCAATCGTTCTACAGTCCAAGCTATTACTGCTATTACCACTATAGTTGTAACAAAAAGAACTGCACCCAGTATTCTTCTGTTTCTCATCGTAGTAGGTGCCATAGTACAAAGAACAAAATTTCAAAAAATTAACTAAAAAATAAACATTGAGTGCTGAGATCCGAGGTAGCCGCTGGTTTCTTCTCCGAGATTCAAGACGGGTGTCGCTACACTGGCCAGAACTGATCCCCCCCCCTTGATATTCTCGGCTTCCGTTTTCGCAAACCTCAGAACGGTAACTCAACCAGTCTCCAGAAAAAAAAGAAAAAGAAACTATTTTCTTGGCCGTAGGTTATACTTCGCTCCTCCAGAAACAGTTTGGTCCGGGAAGGCTCCCTCCGACTCGTGAGGCGTAACAGCTGGACTCTTCTCTGCATCCAGGATATCTCGATAATCAGACAGCACCACAGGATTCACCAGGTCCGGAGAGACACAACGGCAGTGAGTGGAATGTATCCACCGCTTCTTATTCGTGACTCGCACAGCCATCCGAGTTGTCAGCAATACTTGTTCCGGCCACGCCACCTTGGCTCCAAACTGCTGGCTCTCTCAAACACGCGGACCATAACGTGGTCCCCAGGACGGAGATCGTGAGCCTCTCCAATGGAGTTGTCGGGGAGCGCTTCTCGAACCTCTTGATGAATAGAAAGTAAATCATTTGTTAATCGTGCCAAATAATCGTTCATCATTATACAAGGCACATCATGTATTAAGCGAGGCTTAGGAACTCCCCAAATATTCATAGGCCTTCCAAACACTACTTCATAAGGTGTGAGGCCAGACCGGGAATGTGGCACTGATCTAATAGACAGTAATACCAAAGGCAAAGCGTCCGGCCATTTCAAAGACGTGGATGCCATGATCTTTGCTAGCTTCAGCTTCAGAGTCGCATTATACCTTTCTACTAGACCTGCTGACTGTGGGTGGAATACAGCGTGGAACTTTTGTTTAATTCCCAATCCTTTCAGAACATGCTCCACTATTTTCCCAACAAAATGAGGACCATTGTCATTCCACAAAAATTTACAAACACCATAGCGTGGGAAGTACTCTTTGAGTAACACCTTAGCTGTTGTCAATGCTGTATTATCCTTCGTGGGGTAGGCCTCAATCCATTTACTGAAAGCACACACCACCACTAGGACATACTTGAGGTTATTACAACGTTCTAGCTGGATGTAATCCATTTGCAGTACTTCGAATGGTGCAGTAGGTGGAACGAACCCTCCTTTAGGAGTATAAGTCCCTTTAGCAGGATTGTACTGTAAGCATATCAGACAGGTCTGCACTACTCTTTTGGCCGTGCTGGCAATCTCAGGATGCTCCCAAACTCGTGTAAGCAATTTAGTAATTGCAAGAGCTCCAACATGTGCCAGCCCATGTGTCATTTGAACCATTGCTTGCAAATAAGCAGCAGGCAGTTTCCATCTCTCCATATCTTTGCTACGCCAACAACCCTCATCATCCAACACTCCCTCTGTTGCCCAGGTTGCAAGTTCTGCTTCAGACGCTGATTTTTGTATGTCTAATATTTCCTCTCTAGCATCATGCCATCGCTCAGCTTGTGATCTCACCGCATACATAGGAGAGACGTTTTGTACCATGGCAGTCTCTCTTGCTATGCAATCTGCAAAAGCGTTTCCTTGTCCTATTTTATCTGTCACCTTCTTATGTGCACTACATTTGATTATCGCTACTTTCTTTGGACATAATAGTGCATTCAGAAGATCACAAACTAATTCTCCATGCATGATATGTACTCCATGCGAGGTCAGGAACCCTCGTTCCTTCCAGAGTAGGCCAAAATCGTGCACTACTCCAAAAGCATAACGGCTATCAGTATAGATATTCACACATAATCCAGCACTTAACTCACATGCTTTCGTTAAGGCTATCAATTCAGCTGCTTGGGCCGATTTTTGCGGTATTCGTGCTGTTTCTACCACTGTCTTAAGTGTCGTGATCACATAACCTGCGGAAGTCATACCATCTGGCAACTTTACACACGATCCATCAACCCACAGTTCCCCATCTACATCTGGAAGTGGTGTATCCTGTAAATCGATACGACCCTTTGTTTTTTCTTCAGTCAGAAAAACACAATCATGATGTTCTTCCTTCTGGATCTCAGCAACAGGATATGGCAATAAAGTAGCAGGGTTCAAAGTGGCACACCTCTTTAGTGTAATATGTGGCGCCAACAGTGTTAGCTCGTATCCTGTTAAACGGGCGCTAGTTAGATGCTGTGTTTTCGTTTGGTTCAATAAAGCATCTACCGCATGGGGAACTAACACCAACAATTTGTGTGACAAAACTATTCCCTCACTCTGTCGTATAGCCACTGCTGTCGCTGCAACTGCTCGAAAACACCCAGGCAATCCTCGAGCTACAGGGTCGAGTACTGCTGAGAAGTATGCACAAGGTCTCTGTTTGTCTCTGTGTGTCTGCACTAGGACTGACAATGCACACCCATCCTTCTCGTGTACATATAATATGAAGATCTTTGTATAATCTGGTGTACCTAAAACAGGCGCAGAACAAAGAGCTTGTCTCAATTGTTCAAAAGCATTCTGACATTCATCTGTCCATTCAAGGGGAATTGGTGCAGTTTTGGACAACAACGCTAACAAGGGTTTTACAATGTGCGAAAATCCTAGTATCCATTGCCTACAAAAGAACGTCAAACCTATAAAGGCACGAACATCTTTCTGAGTACAAGGGACTGGCATATCCAAAATTGCTTGAATTCGGTCTGATGTCAATGCACGGCCCTCCTTAGACAAAAGATGACCGAGATAGGTCACCTTCGGTCTACAATATTGCAACTTCTTCCTTGAGACCTTGTGATTATTCTTGGCAAGAAAAGAAAGTAGGGAGAGAGTACCCTCCTCACATTGTTCCTGTGTGTCTGCTGCAAGTAAAATATCATCAACATATTGAATAAGAGCCACCCCAGGCTGTAAGTTGAAAGAATCAAGCTGCCTTTTTAAAGCCTGACTATAAATGCTAGGGCTTTCTGTGTACCCTTGAGGAACTCGACAAAATCTATTAGATTTATTATTTAATGTGAAGCCGAACAAATATCGGCTATCAGGATGAATAGGAATTGAGAAGAAAGCATTCTTCAAGTCAATAACAGTGAATGTAGTGGCGGTAGGTGGAATCAAAGTAAGTAAGGTGGTAATGTCAGACACCACCGGATACTGGGGTACGACTATCTTATTAATTTCTCTCAAATCAATAATGAAACGATAGATCATAGTATCTGTGTCTTTCTTGAGGATTGGAAGAATCGGACTGTTACAAACATTATAGGGGACTTCCTCCACCACCCCTGCCATAATCAAATCATTCACAATATGTGTCAAAGCAATTTCGCCTTCTCTGGAGATCTTGTACTGTGGTACACGAGGCAAAGACACTCCCTCCTTTACAGTAATACATACGGGAGGGATAATCATTTGACCCACATCGGTATCAGAGGCGGCCCATAAAGTGCTTGGAAGAGAAGCTAACGCATCGGCCTCCTGCATGAGGCACGATCTCTCAACTTCTGGGTAGGTTTCATTCAAAATAACCCGTACCCCTTCAGGGGCACAGCGTATGGTTGCTCGAAAATGTTTTAACATATCGAGTCCCACAATATTATCTGCTGTGTTTGGAGATAACAAACATGGGCATGGGGCAGTAAATTTGTCAATGTAAGTGGTTGAGACAATGGGCTAAGAGAAGGTGTTCCATCGAACCCTATTGACGTAATCGTTTTGCCAGAGAGGGGAGCCCTTGGAACCAGGTGTTTGGACAGAGCGCTTTGAGTAGCTCCTGTATCGACCAGAAACTGATCAGTAGAACCCAAAACATGTGCTGATATGTATGGACCCCTTTGATCGACTGGTACTTCAACCGATTCCACACCCCATCCTACGCAATCCTATGCATAATTATTATCCTGAGACTCAATAAACTCTCCTTCAGCTATCTGATACTGATTCCGTCGATCAAAAGTATTATAATCAGCCTGACCACGACCCCTTGCTTCAAACCTATCGCGATCATTCGCTCCACCCCTCAACCCTGAATAACTATTCCGTGACCTTCCACTCCCTCGACCACGCTGATTACGCTGTTCTCGAAGCACCGGACAATCTGAAGCCCAATGTCCAAACTGTTTACAGTATGCACGCTGATCCTCAGAAATGTCAGAACGGGTGGAAGACGTACCATACGATCCTCGTCTACCCCTATTATTCCCACTCGATTGCGTAGCATAAACCTGAGCCAACCTCACCTTCGTCTTTAAATCCTTCGC
Organism: Lissotriton helveticus; assembly: GCF_964261635.1. Taxonomy (NCBI): domain Eukaryota; kingdom Metazoa; phylum Chordata; class Amphibia; order Caudata; family Salamandridae; genus Lissotriton; species Lissotriton helveticus. The sequence goes on from NC_136072.1 coordinate 1,118,294,572, forward strand.
TTTCTTATCACTACTTTCTTTAGCCTCCAATTCCTGTCGTTCATAATACTGAGCCATTGTCAATAAAGAAGCAGGGGTTGCCGTGGTCCATGAACTTTCACTAGACTTTAATCGTCGTGCAATCTCCGGTAGGAACAAATGCCTGCCCGTGTCCTCTGTTAATAATTGCCCACTGTAATCATGAAACGCTTCCTCGAAACGGGAAAAGAAGTCAGAGACCGATTCATCCGGCTTCTGTTTGCAAGAAGCCAACATCGTCCAATCCATTTTCTTAGGGGGAACAAGCGTTTTTAATTTATTCAAAATAGCCGCCGGGAGATCTAAAATTAATTGGCATGGCTTACATGCGGGTTCCCTATCCAAATCAGCTTGAGCTAAGTCCTTCCAATCTGCACCCAAAATTGTTCGATCATCAAAGTTACGAATAGCTCTCCACATATCAGGAGGCAGTATCAACCCAAAGAAAAGATCAATATCAACTAATGTCATAACACACGAAGAAATAGCACCTTCCACACCTTCATAGAAAGCTGCTGGATTTTTACGGGGGTCAGGCAAAGCATTCTTGAGCGCCATAACATCTGTTCTATTCCATGGCGTATAAACCCAATTATACACAAAATAACCCTTCGCATATTTAGACCTTTTATCCTCATCTGTGCCTTCCCCTTTAGGAGGGACATACAAAGGCGCAGCCTCTCGCATAGGCATAATATTAACTGCAGCGCTCTTATCTGTTTCAAAGATAGGGCACTCTTTGGATACTTCCGTTGATCCAGGCGCAGACGAATCCGATGCCTTTTTCGCCGCTCGTAGCCGTGTCGCCTCATCCCGTAGCTTAATCAAGCGCTGGAAAAACTCGTCCGCATCTGCAAGAACAAAAATACCTTTACGAAAGTTCTCACGACCAACTGATATATCTTTAGGTTCCAATTCAGGTGAATGCCGTCTAAATCGTTCGACAACTTCATCTCCAAAATGATCTAGAAAATACAATCGTTCTCGATCAGTCCATTTACTCATAAGGCCATCAATCTCCGGAACAGTTATAGAATTTCCATTAAGTTTACGAGCAAACGCGCGCAAGTCCGTAGCCCGATCAGCAGTTAACCTAGTACGCTGATTGTCCTGATCGTCCTCACTCACGTCCTCATCCGGGGCCGTAGGAGGAACATACGGAGGCGGGCAACGATCTAGTAATGAAAAATCATCTGACTCATTAGTAAGGACAGGATAAAGAGGACGTTGAATAGGAAACTGACCATTAACTTGCAAATTACGTTCTCGAATCTCCCTCTCTTTCTGTTCCTGCAATTCTTTCTCCTGCAACTGTAAAGCTTTATCACGAGCAGCCTTTCGCTGTTCTTTGTCCGCCAAGGCTTGTTCACGCTTCATTCGTTCACGCACTGCTTTCTCCCACATACGCACACAATCAAACATTTCCTGTCTAGACCTGCACTGAAACAAACACTGCTCCACATATTGAACCTTTCGCAGATCAAACGACCCATGTAGTGGCCATTGCAATTCACGATCAGTTTTCGTATATTTATGCCATAATGTACTATACATAATGGGGGAAGGCCAAATTTTATGTACATTTCGCGATTAGGTGTCCCCTCTGGGGGAGCCTGCTGAAATTCATTTAATCGATAACTGGTACCATTTCCAAGACAGCACATTCCTCAGAGTGTGCTTAGAACAGGCATGTCAAAATATCACGAAACCGCGATATTACATAAAATGGCACTTAAATATGTTTTAGACACGGTGTGCCGTTCAAACAAATACAAAGTCAGAGAAATATCCCTACATGCCTGTCTATGTGAGGTGCACTCCACATATGACTCAAATCATAGGTCCAAATGTTAGCTAACTCAAACAAATCCAAAAAGCCACAGTAAGTGTCAGTAGACTACCTTACCAATCACAAGCTTACCAAATATTCTCAAACGTCCAGGTTCCAACTGCCAAGTTCCTTAATCGAATCAGCCAAACGGGCACTGCACGACAACCCAACCGATCAGGATCTCAGTCGAGGACCGGCGCCACCTGGAAGGTCGGGTCAGAAGGGAAGGAAGAAACACCGTGGGTGCCAAGACTCGGGTCACTCAGTGGCAGCGTACGCGTCCATGGCGAGTTTCCAATCCTTCGTCGCGACCTCTCCTTCGGGCATCCGAGTCGCCGATGAGTCCCTTCGTGGTCGCCAATTTGTGGTATCGGGTTTCGTCAGGTCTACATACTCTGCAAAAACTCTCGAACACCATAGAATAGAAGTTGGCATGGAAACTGGAAATGCAAAAGACAAGTTTATTAAGACCCCGTGGGGTGGTGGTACATTCCTACAGCACCCTTCGGTAATGCAAGAAGTATCACCACGAACATCGGTGTGCGACCTCTTTTATACAATTTAAACAGTAATAAAAGATAGGTGGTACACTCTTTTCGCAGTTTAGGTACAAATAAGGGCATTTTTGGAACACAGCCAACAAGTGGGAGGAGTTTAGTACCACTGGTCAGTTGCAGAGAGCATTCCTAAGAAGTGACCACTCATTAACCCGAATATTCAAGTACGCATGCGTGAGCTTGACCAGTGCTAAAAATAGCCTGTTGCCGGGCAAGGTAAATGGTCATTGGTACAGAGGAAGGACAAAAGGGCATGCTGACCACGAGGCCGCACGTTCACACAAAATGGAAGCCAGGAAATACAAAATGGCCCCTGCGCGTTTGGTCAAGTTACTGGTGAAAGTTCGTCTAGCTGAGCTAAATGCTAACTCAGGTGCTGCCAAATTACGACAGGTCAACGTGTGCATCGAAGGTGAAGTGAGTATCGGACGCGCTAGGAGAATGCTGTGATGTACCACAGGCATTGGTGAAGAGCACCTGGCCAGCGTGTGCATCGGAGGTGAAGTGAGACTCGGACACACAAGGTGCGTGTCGTGGTGCACCGCAGGCACTGGTGAGGAGAGCCTAGTAGGCGTGTGCATCGGCGGTGAAGGGGGTCTCGGATGCGCAAGGTGCCTGCCATGGTGCACAGGAGGCGTTGGTGAGGAGCGCCTGGTCAATAAGTGATACAAAAGCGGATGATGGACGGACCGTTTGAGCACATGGGAACAGTCCAGCCCGAACTGCCAAGCCATGTCTTCCCTGGACCGGAAACAAGCATCCTGGGACCGGTTTCGGATTCATAATCCTCATCAGCCAGGCTATCTTGAATCCAGTGGCAAAGTGAGCAAGGGACTCACGTCTGAGCATACCCTGCCAACTTAGGGCAAAAACCCAGATCTGTTGACTGGGTGTGAGTGTTTGATTGGTTCAGATGCTCCGTCCATCACCACCCCCTTTTGTACCACTTTGTTCGCCATAAGTTGGCAGGGTATGCTCAGACATGAGTCACTTGCTCACTTTGCCACTGGATTCAAGGAAGCCGGGCTGAAGACGGCTGAAATGCCAGAAACCGGTCCTTGGAAGCTTGTTTCCGGTCCAGGGAAGGCATGGCTTGGCAGTTCGGGCTGGACTGTTCACATGAGGCACAGGGTCAGATTGATTTGCACATGGCCATGTCTGAACTGGGGTGGCAGAGTGGGCTAAAGAACGGTGATGGATTAAACCCAGATCTGTTAACTGGGTGTGAGTGTTTGATTGGTTCAGATGCTCCGTCCATCACCACCCCCTTTTGTACCACTTTGTTCGCCATAAGTTGGCAGGGTATGCTCAGACGTGAGTCCCTTGCTCACTTTGCCACTGGATTCAAGCAAGCCGGGCTGAAGAAGGCTGAAATGCCAGAAACCGGTCCTCGGAAGCTTGTTTCCGGTCCAGGAAAGGCATGGCTTGGCAGTTCGGGCTGGACTGTTCCCATGAGGCACAGGGTCAGACTGATTTGCATATGACCATGTCTTAACTGGGGTGGCAGAGTGGGCTAAAGAACGGTGATGGATTAAACCCAGATCTGTTGACTGGGTGTGAGTGCTTGATTGGTTCAGATGCTCCGTCCATCACCACCCCCTTTTGTACCACTTTGTTCGCCATAAGTTGGCAGGGTATGCTCAGACGTGAGTCCCTTGCTCACTTTGCCACTGGATTCAAGCAAGCCGGGCTGAAGAAGGCTGAAATGCCAGAAACCGGTCCTCGGAAGCTTGTTTCCGGTCCAGGAAAGGCATGGCTTGGCAGTTCGGGCTGGACTGTTCCCATGAGGCACAGGGTCAGACTGATTTGCATATGACCATGTCTTAACTGGGGTGGCAGAGTGGGCTAAAGAACGGTGATGGATTAAACCCAGATCTGTTGACTGGGTGTGAGTGCTTGATTGGTTCAGATGCTCCGTCCATCACCACCCCCTTTTGTACCACTTTGTTCGCCATAAGTTGGCAGGGTATGCTCAGACGTGAGTCCCTTGCTCACTTTGCCACTGGATTCAAGCAAGCCGGGCTGAAGACGGCTGAAATGCCAGAAACCGGTCCTCGGAAGCTTGTTTCCAGTCCAGGGAAGGAATGGCTTGGCAGTTCGGGGGGGACTGTTCCCATGAGGCACAGGGTCAGACTGATTTGCATATGGACATGTCTGAACTGGGGTGGCAGAGTGTGCTAAAGAATGGTGATGGATTAAACCCAGGACTGTTGACTGGGTGTGAGTGTTTGGGTCAGATGCTCCGTCCATCACCACCCCCTTTTGTACCACTTTGGTCAATAAGTGAATCAGAAGTGGAGTGAGTCTCAGACACGCAGGATGCATGATGGGGTGCACCGGAGGCGCTGGTGAAGAGCGCCTGGTCATCGAGTGCACCGGAGGAGAAATGAGGCTCAGACACGGTGAGCATGTTTGTGGTGCAGCCGAAAGTGTTGGTGAAGAGCGCCTGGATACAGGGGCACCAGAATTGGAGTAAGTCTCAGTGAAGCAGTGTGCGTGCTTTAGTTCAACCTGGGACTGTGGAGGTGATCGGCAGATCATCGTGCGGACTGGAAGAAAGTGAGTCTCTACAGCGCGGTGTGCATGTCTCGGTGGCAACTGAGACCGCTGGCTGGAGGAGGACGTTACTAGATAGATACAACTACCACTCTCATGGTTAGGACGTGTTTCATTGAAGATCATCGTTCTTCCTAGGCTGTTATTTCTGTTTCAGAGTATACCCATGGTGCTCCCACAACACCTATTCACTAAACTAAGGTCCCTCATGATAAAATTAGCCTGGGCAGGCAAACAACCTCGAGTAAAATGGGAGCTACTCATTTGGCCATACACTTTTGGTGACCTTAATGCCCCGAACTTAGAGTTATATTATAGAGCAGCACAGTGTTCACATGCCTCTACTTGGCTACACTGCCTCGAGCCTCTCCCTCACATATATAGAGAGAAAATAGCTGCCATCACAGATTCGCTTCCTCAGGCACTTTTTAGAAAACCAACAAGAAGACATAGTATTCTAGATTCTATTAATGCCACTACTCATGCTTGGCATAACCTATTGGACAGACAAGCAGGTGCTATTTTGTATTCTCTATTGATCCCTTTTAGAGTGGTGCACTTGGCCTCCTTCCAGTATAGACAGGGGGGTAACAAATGCCATGAGCAAAGTTAATGTGACTGTTATTGGAGGCCTGTTTGAGGGGGTAGAATTTCGGGGCTGAGAGCAATTGACAGCTGATGGCTCTACACCTACGTTACTGGTTAATTTCCAGTACTTTAGATTATGGCAAGTTCTGAAGACTCTTCTGGGGGATTACCTCCAGGAGCCGACCGAGGTCCTGGCCCTCTCCTATGTCCTTAAAACCCCATTGTCTTTTAACCACATGGATGCTGGAGTAATTCCTCTGCTGTGCTGGACAGCAATAAAAGCGGGTGTGGTCATGACGAGCTCAGCTCGTCATGAGCACCTGAGAGGTGTATGCCATGACGAGCTGAGCTCGTCATGAGCACCGAAGGGGTTAAATTAATCTCTAGAATTTATAACATCACGCAAGCAAATAGGCACTGCTATTTTCAAAATCTAGGTAAGAAGGGCTATTAGAAACAAACAATGCCAGTATTGCTGTGAAACTATGCAAAAGTTATTCATGAATGACAGGCACCACCTCATATACTTTAAAATCATTAACAGAACATACTACACTCCAGTGCGTCTGCATAGGTATGGATTGCAAGAGACTGCCACATGCTCCCTCTGCGCAGAGCCTGAGGCCGATTCATACATCTAGCTTGGAACTGCCCTAATGTGTAAGAGTATTGGGGGGAAATATTTCAGAAGAAAAATGTTATTAATAGCCTTGCACTGGTCCTGCACCCAAATTTAGCCCTTCTAGGTTACACCGAAGCTATAGATAAAGATTCTAGTGGCTGGTGGCGATGGCTCTGCTGATGGCCAAGAGACATGTTGCATTGAGGTGGGGCAGGGGTCCAGTCCCCACAATTGAGGACTGGAAAAAAAAAAGATTTATTGCAACATGCAGTTGAATGCATATTGTGAACTTCTTCCACTGCAATCTAGGCAACAGACTTACTGGGGGGTATTCCAGCAGTATCTGATTGGTAAAGAAAGCTGCGAACCTGAGGGTGTGGTAGATAGTGATGTATACCAATGTCATGATGTGAACACGAATGGCTGATAACCACTACTTGGCCCAGAATGAACAGGATTGTTACCCTGATGAGCAGGGTGGAGCTTACCATTGATGTATGCATTACAGTGTCTTGTCTTCTATCCCTTAAAGTGCTCTTATGTAAGTTTGAAAGGCCTCTCTCGACATCTATTTGCCTTACATCCATTGTTTGATGATGTGTCATGTAAATGTATTTTGTTATTAAAATAAATAATTTTTTTTTTAAATGGCTGGCTCAGCTAATATATGCCTTTCCATCTGTTCCTCTGATTCCCAAGTTGTTTCTCAGGCTCTTGGTTGAACACAGGGTGATGCTGGTCCCGTTTTGGCCCAAACACTCACCGTATCCCAGGCTCAAGACCTTAGCAGCCCAGAGCCTGTGGATGATTCACCGTTCTCCCTTCCCTCTCAGAACCTCTCCCTTCCTGCCTCTGCAGAGGCTGTCCCTCTTGGTTTGGAAATTAAGAGGAGGGGTTGCAGTGGGAGGGTCTGCCATGACATTTAGCTAAAGCAATTCGGCAGTCTCAGAAACCGTTCACTTTGAAATCTTACGTGAGGCATTGGAGTAGTTGGAGGATCTACATAACCTCTGAAAACAACCCCAATGCCTCTCGTAAGATTGCAAAGTAGACGGTTACTCAAAGTAAATGGGCCTCTACAGCTTTCACCTCTTGCTTGTGATCTGAATAATGCTATGCAGGTCTTCTTGGAAAGTTTTGAAAAACGTCTGACAGTCTCTACCTTAGATGCCTAGTGGGTGGCTATTCGAGCTTTCAGGTCTCCTTGGAGTAATTTGGCTGATGCAGAAGACTTAGTGGCATGTCTGTTGCACAGTTGTTCTCTGTCCAGACCTTTGGTAAAACTATTATCTCTTTTGTGGGGTTTGCCTCTGGTTCTGAATGCTTTGGTCTCTCATTCTTTTGAGACTTTGAAGATGGTGCATACTAAGTTCTTGACCTATAAAATAGGTGGCTATTACATCCTCAAAGCAGTTGGAAAGTTGGAGGCTACTATGGCAAAGAAGACTGTTGGAAAGTGGGTTATTGGTAGGGGCAAATATAGGTCTGCCACTGGCAATAAGGCCACTAACACATGGTAGGACTTAGCATAGGTCTTAGAAAATTATTCTTATGCTCAACCCTTGGTAACGTGGCTGCGCGCAGCCAGGCTTAACTTCAAAGACAGGTATGTAAAGCTTTTTAAAAAGACATTTCATTAAATAATTAAGACACAACACATACTAAAAATCTAACACCAATTTGTGAAAATAGGAAATATTTCTGTCTTTAAAATTACACCAAAACGACAAAAACCCAATGTAGGGAACCGGAGATATGAATTTTCCAAGATTTAATTAAATATAGAACTTAGAAAATTATAGCATCATATTGTGATACCTGCTCGCGATAGACTGGGCCAAAGTCAAAGTTTCAGGCCGGGCACGATGGAGCCCAGAGCGGCTACAGCTCCCGGCAGGTCCTGCTCTCAGTTTCTACCTTTACACGTAGAAACTTTTCTGGAGCTTTTCTTCCCGAGGGCCCTCAAACCTCCCAGCCAATCCGGATCCGGTGAGTGTTCGCGGGCTTGATTTGTGACGAGGTCTTGGTCAACTTCCCTGGAGCAGACTTAGAACATTTCTCAAGATCACTTCAGTGGGGCAACCCAGGAATCAAGGCCGGCACGCTATGGAAGGCAGGCGGCTTGGCTCTCGTGGTTGCTCCCGGTCACCTTTTCTATGAGCGGACTTAGAAACTTTTCTGGAGCTATTTCTCGCGGGGTCTCTCTATGCTCCTCATGTAGCCGGATCTGGTGAGGGTTCGCCGGCTTCAGATTTCTTCTAGTCCCGGTCAAACTCTGAAAGTTGGACCCATGGAGCTTTTTGCGGGATGAACCGGGTTGGCTTGGCCGGCTCGCGGTTGAAGGCAGGTGTCCTGGCTGGCCAGGTTGAGTCTTTCCCTCTATGGAGCTTTTTTTCAAAGTTGCTCCAAAGTTCTCCAAAGTTATTGAATGTGTTCCTGAAGTTCCTCAAGGTGTCCCAACGTGTCTCAAACTTACTCCAAGGGTCTGGAAGCTCCAAAATGGTCCTTAAAAGTTGAGGACGGCAGTTCCCACAATCCACTAGTACAAAATCCTTACACATCCACTGATGGTTCTCCAAGGCGTAGATTTAGTTGCTGATGTTCGTGATAAGCTCTTTTAAGCTGTAGCTTTCAGGGAGTCCACTCTTTAGTTATTTTTCCGCAAGATAATCCACAGGGCTGTAGTTTCAGATGGTGCAGTCATCAGAGGTCAGGCCTTAGAAATCTTTGCACAGCAACACTTCTCAATAGGGCACTTCTTGCTTCAGTAAGTTTCAAGCAGCAGATCTGAGAGGGTCTGCCCCTCTCAGATACTTATTCCAAGTTCTCTGGGTCATGCAAGAGGTCACTTCACACCAATGGGAGCAGGGTAACACCTCAAAGTTATGACCACATTCTGTAGAGAGTGGCATTATTTTGTCCCAGAGTGCATCAAATCTTCCAAATCCATAATGGCTGATTTTCCAGCAAGGAGGTAAGAGCTGGCTAAACACACCCCTAGGATAGCTAATCTATTCAGACTCTCCCCCATGCATCTGCTCATACCTTCCTTAATCCTACCATCTGCTTAAGGTGGAAGTTCAGAGCTGTAACTGACACTAGTCTCTACTCTCCTCTTCAAAGAACATAGTTTACAACTCCTCCCCCTGGCCTGGCATTCCTATGGAACAGCACACTGCCCTGCCAGCAGAGAGAGTTGGTTAACCCCAGGGGCTTATTGTCACCTCTTTAAGACAGCCTGGCTAATCCACTTAACTCTGACCAATTATGGCAGACCACTGGAAGGCTGAATTTGGACTTACAAACAAGAAAGTCTTATAACTTCATGTATGTACATTTTAGGAGACATTCAACAATATGACATTTTTGGATTTATTAATACCATTCTGGGAAGTCTTTGAATGGCATTTATAGCCCTCTCTTATAAAAGAGTTATTAATCAATAACTCCCTACCATGTTAACCTATGTAACAGGGGATTTGCAATGGGAAAAATGACTTGAGCCATTTTTCCAGCACCAGGACTTACAAAAACATATTTTGTAAGTACTTGTCTTATATCTACAGTAGCCCCTCCCCATGTGCAACTAGGGGAGACTTTAGGTGTTCTGAATCTGTAGAAATATTGCAGATTCCCCCTCCACACTGCTCCTAGCATCAAAGTCGAATTTGAGCAGCACTTTACCACAATGTGGGGAGTGAAATGTGACATATCCCTTTACCCAGGCATATAAAAACTAATTTTATAAGAGAGTACCTTATAAATATCTGACCCCCACCACTGGCATACCTAGGGGAGACCCCAGAGGTCCCTAATATACCAAAACACATGTTTTCCATTTTTAAGTGCCCCAAACACCAACGTCGAGTTTTGGCACAATGTACTTTTTAAAAGCAGTCCTGGCACCCAGGGCTGTTTTCAAACTGACCTCAGGCTTCAGCAGTGCACACATGCAAGTGCAGAAAAGGGCTGCTGGACTCTAAACTGCCATGCCCCAGGGTACTGGGGACTTCTGGTAGTTTCAATCCCCCTGCCCTATTATATACTAGGGGCCTATAGTGGACGTCATGCCAACCACAGGGGTACCCCACCATACCATTGTGTATCCTAGTGTATATAGGTGTTTTAACTGTATTCTAATGTGTCTCTTTCAGCATAGCACAGGCCCTGGGCCTTGTTAGGCAGAGCCCGGACTCAGTCAAAATCAGTTACTACCAGTACCAGTCAGCAAAATGTTGTAAGGTGCTGAGGGCGCAGGATGACTTTGCAACAGAGACATTTTTGTCTTTTTCTAACGATGGTGTGTATCTCTGTCTGGATTCTTCATTTGTTCCCAAGGTAGCTTTCCAGTTTCAAAGCAATCAGGAGGAGATTCTTCCAGCCTTGAGGCCTGAAGGCTGCTATGACTTAAAAGTGCGGTGGTGCTTCCTGGATATTAAAATGGCCTTTTGGTCTATCTGGATAAGACAAAGTATTTTTGTAAGACTAATTCTTTTTTCTCTTTTGGATCTTCTTCTAGAAGTAATAAGGCTCTATCCATTAGTCGTGCATCAAGCAATTGAGGGGGGGTTGCTTCTACCTGGGCATAGTTGAAGGGGATTTCCATTTCAGGAATGTGTCAGGCAATGTGTCAGGCAGCTACATGGATTACCCAAAATAGTTTTGTTAAGCATTATCTTTTGCAGAATCTGTTCTGTGATGATAATAACTTGGTCTGTGGATGTTCCATTCTGTTGTTTCTTGAACTGCCCACTCTGATGTTCTGAATACATCACTATGGGGTGTCACATTCTTATGGTGGTCTCCAAGTTTTAATTTTTCATTACCATAAGAAATCTGGTTGGTACGGCGTGTGTATTTTCTCATTAGTAATGAAGAGGATGAGGACAAAGGAGACCTAGGGGTAAAGTTCACTACTTCCCGGCAATCTTCATTACTCCTTGTCCTGTTGTCCTTATCTGATTCATAACTCCCCTCCCCTACCCTCCTCCCTCCTTAATTGCCAGCATTCACTTGGAGGGCTTGGTAGTTACGGCAAAATGCTGGGTAGGTACTGCTGAACGTGAGTGTTAACACCCCTTAGATGTGAGGCCCATTATCCTTTGCTTTCTCCACAGATTCCACCGGGCTCTGAGGGTCCTCCACCACAGCATAACTCCAGTGGCTATAAGTATATTTTTGGAATATTATTAAGGTCAGAAGATAATGGTTCCTTGATGATACTCATGAACCAAATAAGGATACTATGGAGAATAATGTTACACAAGAAAAGGGTAGTTTACAGAACAACCCTTAAGACACGTTATGACTAGTGGTGGGTGATAAAATCCGTGCCTCTGACAGAGTTTGCAGAGTTTTACACTCCCAACTCCTCTGGGAGCATGGTGTTGTGGAAGAACTTTAAAAACCAGTGCATGCAGAGTTTTTTTCTCATGTGTGCCTCGCCAACGTTAAGTTGATTTGTGAGAGTGAAAAATTTGAGTGCTAGAATACCTCCAGGTGAGATTTCTGAAAGCAGGTGGATGCAGCAGGTTGCTACCGTTTGCGTTGAGAAAGCTGCCAATCAAGTGGAAAATGTACTTGAGTGGCAGAAAGAAGCATCTCCCTCTTGTGTGACATGAGGCCCAGTTCACGCTTTTATAGCTCAGAACATGCTCCAGGCGCTAAAACTCAGCATGAACAGTGCAAAATACGGAATTCCACCTCTCGTGGAACTCTGCAACATCTCACAAAGTATTTATGTGACTCTGTAGAATTCCAGAGTGAAACTCCATGAGTACTGTCCATCCCAATGGTGTCTGTTTTCAGAGGAGGCTAAATACCTAGTTCACTGTTGGAAGGTGGATTGTTGAGAGGGGTAGGTAGGCACCTATCACCAGCAGCATGGCCACCAACATGATACTGGGTCCTTAATAGGGTCTTTATAAATGAGTCTCTTGCTCAAACCTTGGTAGCTGACACCAAGCAATAAGGCATATCTTTGGAAACACGCATATAAATCCTTCAAATTCACCAGTACAGTAAATACTTAAGACACAACACGCAATAAAAATCCCACACCAAATTATAACATTAGAAATATTGTTGTCTTTAAAATTACACTGAAACCATGCAACTGTAGGGAACCAGAAATATTAATTGTTAAAGAATAAACACTTCCTAGTGCCTAATAACCAATTGCTAAAAGTAGAGTGGGAGGTCGCACAGCTATGCTTGAGAAGTTCAAATGAGGAAAAGTTATTCTTTTATAAGGTATGCAGACAGGGTGGCGTCTCTTGTCTCAGACGTCAGGCAATACTATTTAAAGAAGTGCCTGCAATGGTCATTGCAGGCATCCCCTGGCGCTCCACTTTGTGCTCAAATTATGCAATTTTCAATGGATAGTTCATATGATGTTTAATTCAAAATAAGAGTTATACTTGTAATTTCATCAGTTCAATTTCAAAAACAATTCATTCATTGTTCGATTAAAATAACCCAATTGTTGTCCAATGCATTTCGGGCTGGGCGCCCTTCATCCGGGACACAAAAGGTGTTATTCTTTAGAAGTCAGTATACATTCAAAATTAGTTGACGCGTAAGGCGCAGATTCTATGTATCACTGTCGTGTTGTTTCTCGCGTGTGACGATCATTCGCGTCACACGCGAGAAACAACACGACAGTGATACATAGAATCTGCGCCTTACGCGTCAACTAATTTTGAATGTATACTGACTTCTAAAGAATAACACCTTTTGTGTCCCGGATGAAGGGCGCCCAGCCCGAAATGCATTGGACAACAATTGGGTTATTTTAATCGAACAATGAATGAATTGTTTTTGAAATTGAACTGATGAAATTACAAGTATAACTCTTATTTTGAATTAAACATCATATGAACTATCCATTGAAAATTGCATAATTTGAGCACAAAGTGGAGCGCCAGGGGATGCCTGCAATGACCATTGCAGGCACTTCTTTAAATAATAACCAATTGCGCCTCTTCTGGACACCTGGTCTTGCTTGACAGGAACAAAGTCAAAGTGTGAGGCCGACGGCAATGGAGTCCTGCTAGGGTACCCCTTGCAGTAGGCCTTGGTCAAATTTGACCTTTGGACGTTTCTGGAGCTTTTACTGTCAAGGGCCCTTGCTTCTCTCTGCCAGTAAAGAGTTGATGAGTGTTCACCAGCGTGACTTTCAGGGAGGTTCCGGTCATACTTTGGAAGTCAGACCACTGGTGCTTTCTAGCGGGATGAAACTGTAATCCGGGCTAGGTCCCGGATTAAGGTGGCCTGCTTCACTTTTGCTGTCGGCTCGGTCACCTTTTGGAGCTTTTTCCAAAAAGTTTCTCAAACTTCCAGAAGGTCTCCCAGTGGGTTACAGGTGTCCAGTACACACATCCAAGGGTCTGTAATCTCCTCGATGGTCCTTGGCATGCTTGGACTTCACTTATTACAATGCACTTGTTTAACCCCTTAAAACTCTATTGGACACACTCCAGGAGGGGTACTCTGGCTGGATACGGGTCAGTTAAGCTCTGTTAACCTGTAGCTGCAAGGAGTCCACTCCTTACTCCTCTTCAGATCAAGGCAAAGTCCTCAGAGCTGTATTACCAGATAGCGCTTGTGAGAAGTTAGCCTGGCATATGATGTCCACTAGTTCTAGTGGGCACCTTGCACCAGTCTAATCGACCCTTATTGATGGTGGTTGTAAAGTCGACCTTATAGAAAACCTATTCTAGTGGTATTATGGACCAGCAGTCAATAGGCTAAGACTTCAGAGAGCATGTGAAGCCAGTTGTTTTACCAATTATAATCCCTTGAATACCAAATGAAAGGACACCACACAAGGTACATATCAAATATATATGTATTTTTTCTCAACACAACCCCTCTGCACTCTTTATGAGGTCAGAAATAAAAGTACTTCACAATTACTCAATTAGCATACGATAAGTTGCACAATATATAGTAATGCCCTAGGGGCCTCACGAACCATATACTAAGAAATGGGTATAAGAACCACGTCTGAAAGAGAGAGTAGGCCTAGGGCCTAGGGAATCGATGGGGCTATACTAAACAACCAAAGGTTAGGAAGTAGGAGGCCCACAGGAGACACATGCAGTGTCTAAACACAGTCACGAGTTACCATTGACTTATAATAGGAAACAAAGAAGTTACAAAGTTACTGTTTAAGGGCACTTCCGGATGGACTACGACAAAACCCCCTTAGACTAGGACACTTAGAGAGTCAAGACCCAGGGGAGCACAGGAGTACTCGTGTTACCTCACCCAGGGAAGCCGGGTGCATAGGTGCCTTTTGGTGTTGGGTTTCGTTGTCGTTTTCTATGGAGATCTGCAAAGAAGTGCTGCAGGCGACCAGAGGAAAAGTGTCCGGGTGGATCCATGGGTGGATCAAAGATCTGAAGAACCTGAAAGCAGAGGGGACAGAGTCTGGGTCACTAGCCAGTGACCAGGAAGGTACCAGGAAGGAACCAGGCAATGTTGGGATGATCTCAGGTGAAGAAGGTGAGTTTGTCTCTTCAGCCACGAGGTCCAGGAGGCATCGACGATGACCAGGTGCTGGATTTCAGCTGTCCCACAATGGATCTAGTTGACTGCGGTGTTGGTGTCCAGATTGGACCCAACAAGCCTTGGAAAACGCAACCCATGCAGGATGTCAATATTGGCTCTGTTGCAGACCAATAAGGTCTGTGGCACTTCTCCTTTGGAGAAAAGTTGGATCAAGTGTAAAGCAATAAGAAAAGCAAGTTTATTTTAAAGAAAGGTCTTCAGGGGGCTCACAAGTCAATGGGCAAGGAACCAGGAAGATGCATCAAGCTGAAATGCAAGAGCAGGCCCCACTCGGCACTTGTGAAGTGTGGAGGGCTGAGCTTCAGTGCAAATAGTGCTCGGGACTGGGGCTTCTTGTACCCCAATGCACAACTGCAAGGGTACCTCGGAAGTTGAGCAGTTAGCAAAGTGCAGGATGTCCCACGTCTTTCGTTTCCACCATGGGTCTCAGCTTTGCTGTGGATGTGGGTCGGAGTCAGAGAAGTCTTCTTTAGGATCTGGCAGGAACCTTGAAAATGCAGACTAGCAAAGTTGCTGATGGTGCCTGTTTGCACAGGGTGGTCACTCCTTGACCACAAGGGAGATATCTTCCATATTCCAGTCAGTACGGAATGTTGAAGGTCCAGGATATGTCTTGTGAAGATTCGTCCAGGGTAATCTGAAATCCTGGGGACACAGCTCCTATACTTATACTAAGGTTAGGGGCTGGACTACCTGGCTAGGTCCCTCCTATGGGTGGACCTGAGAAGGGGATGGTTACACCCCTTTCCCTTTGTCCAGTTTCATGCGAGAGCAGGGCTGGAGTGCCCCAGCAACTGGTTTGAACCGGGCTATGCATGGAGCACCTTGTGTGCCCCAGGCAGTGTCTAGATGCATTCACTGAAATTTCAGGCAGCAGACCTGAGAGGATCTGTAAATCTCACAATTGTATCCAGTGTTTTCTTTTGACAAGCAGGCAAGCACCCCTGTCTAATGTGGTGCAGGACAAAGCCCCCACAATTGACAACTTCCTCTAAAGCGTGGCCTAGTCTTGTCCCAAAAAGCACTATTCTCTCAAAATCCATCACGATTAACATTTCAGCAGAACAGAAAGAGCTAAGTAAACCAAACTCTTATGGCTTATTTCCATAAACACATATCTGTGAATTTCTTCCCTAAGCCTCCCATCTGGCAAGAAGAGGGGGTGGCCCTGGCTGACAGGCTTACTTAACCTGCTCTTCTTTTGAGGCTGATGCTTTATGGCTCAACCCCTTGCTCTGGCATTCCTGTACCCCACAAAGCTCTCTCCATCAGATAGCCTCTGACCAGCCCGGCCACTTATCACCTAATCAAGGCATCCTGGCTAATCACCTCAAGGCTGACCAATCAGGTAAGTGTGCTAGAGGCTGGATTTTTGCTTACAAATAAGAAAGTCTTATAACCTCCTTTCTGCCCAAAATATGATAACTTCAATAATGACAATTTGTTGGATTTACAATACCATTCTGTTCAGTATTTGAATGATATCTTCACATTTTCCTAACAATAGTTATGCATCCATAACACATTGCCATGTTAGCCTATGAAGCCAACTATCTTAACGGGGAAAAAATGATTTATAACACATCTTTAATAAAGCCTCTGCTCAGTTACAGGGCATCCCGCCCCTGGAACACCTAGGGGAGATCCGAGGGTTCCTAATATGCAAACCAATTTTGGTTATTATCACAGTGCCCACAGCACCAAAGTCGAATTTATAGTGGATTTTCGACACTGGGGAAAAATTAAATGTGCAGCTTTCACTCACCAGGGTTTATAAAACCTCTTTTATAGGGACCCTGCTTATAGTTGCATGAACCCCCACCCCATGAATATCTAGGGGAGGTCTTGGAGGTAACCACTATCTTAAAATAAGGTAGATTATCACTTTTATGGTGCCGATTCCACCAAAGTCGAGTTTGCAGTGAATTTTACTTTTAAAAGCAGTGCTGCAACACAGAGCTGCTTTTAAAATGACCCCAGGCTCTCAGCAGTGCACACATGGCAAGTGAAGCAAAGGCTGCTGGCCTCTAAACTGCCATGGCCTTTTATATGCAAGGAACTTATAGGTAGTTTTCATCCTTGGACCCTATTGTTCCTCTGCTGACAATGAATGTCCTTACATGCTGAAAAATCAGCACACACTGGTCTGACATTCCATGAGGGATGTCCAACTCGAGACCAAGACGGGTTCCTTCACTATCTCCTATCAGGTAATGTGTATGGATTGTCTCTTGGGGGGATTCTGCCCTCTACATTTATACACACTCTAGGTACACTCAGAGTAGGGTCCGCAACGTAGGAGTATGTTAGATTACCATATTGCATATATGCCTGCATATATTCATTGCTTTACTACAACGGTAGAAATTTATCTACTATTCACTCTTTTGGTGCTTGTAATCTCCTTTATTGCTTTATTGCATGTATTTTAAACAACAATAATGTTGTTGGTTCAATAAATATATTGAAAATGTCCCACTGTATATTCTGTATACTTCTCCAAGTGTTGTGATGTTCAGTGGTTGCCAGAAACTGCTCGCTCCCTGGTAGGTTAGGGGGGCTTTTAGTGGCACTGTGAGCTAGCTGGTCTATAGGCCAACATATTCTTCAGGGGTGTCCAGAATCATTCTTGATATCAAGCCCTTGATTTATGTTGTCTGAACAATGTGCAGGTCCTAGGGATTGGTAGGAACTACACAACAGAATAATGTTCAATAAATATTATTTTATTAATTAATGCATACAACATATACAACAATGAATAAAATAAATATGAAAACATTTAAAAATCCTTTTTTTTTGTGAAAAAAATTCTTGGGTTTCAAACCCATTAATTTTGCATCTGTTTTGAAAGCCAGGCTGAAGAATATCAGTTGAGGTTAAGACTGCTTTTGCATAATTTTCACAAGCTCTAACTCAGATTCTTCGTATTAATACATCTCTGCTAATTGTTAATTTTTTTTTCAGAAATTCAGGAATGTCACATTACAAGAAAATTGCAAACAATTGAATTATGCAATTTTGTCGCTTTTTTGGTAACGTGAGAAATATTTGTGGAGAAAATGCCTTGCAAACCTGTTCTCTAAGTCTATTTTGTTTAACGCTTTTACTCGAGTTATGCTATCTCATGAAACTTTTCATGCAAGATACAGCAAAACTCTATTTTGTGCCTTACACGTAATCCCATTAAATGTTCGCCTAAATTGTATAATTATAGTAACAATTTATTACTATCCCTTAATTTTTAACACCTACTCTATAGTACATAAAGCCCAGGAATATTTTACACTCCATAAAGCTGATGGTTAAACCAGCCACAGGAGGGCACTCGAGTCACAGTTAAAAAGATATTCTATACCCTGTTCAGTATATCGTAAAACAATGTCCTGATTCACTAAGCTTATTAAACAACTAACATCAATACATGCGGAATTGCTTGATAACACCGTTCCAGTACAAGTTCGAAATTCATAACATTGAAATCTGTAAGTGTAAATCTATTTATACCTAAAATAACATTACAGAAATTGAGAGATTGGTTTACTGAACACCCAAGCACACGAAACACTACTATTTTAAATGCTATCAAAATTATATTATTATCAGGGGGAAACATAAACAGTATCAAGAGTCAGAGATACCAAGGAATGACCACAATATTCGTGAGGTGTAGGGAAAAGGTTTCCTAAAGGGAAAAGTATGTTCCCAGTCAGGGCCGGACTGGCTACTGGGCAGTTAGGAATGCTGCTGAGCTTGGGGGTGATTTTGTTAATGGGGACCTGCGTGAGCTAAACGAAATTCGTTTTGCTTTCAGTATTTCGCAGCACACGCAGGTCTCCATGGACGAAATCAGCCTCCACTGCAGTAAAATCAGGCAGCAGCTCGGCAGCATTCCTTACTGCCCAGTAGCCAGTCCGGCCCTGTTCCCAGTAAATAAACAAAAGTTAGCTTGTGGAACCAAATTCACATTTAATAAGAATTTAAAGAAGTGCAAATATGCATTCTCTCTCAATAATTACCCAGTGAGAGCCAGTGCTTAATTTGAGCACCAGCACTTCATTGTCATCACCCAGGCTTGCAACAGTCTGCCACAATGTGGTGCTGTTCGGCTAATTTAGAGATGGACACAACAACAATTATTTAACGCTGTCCAAGCCATTCTTATAGCTTTGGGGGCCTGTAATAGTTAGAATTGTCACACTTGTAGGAGTGTGACGTTAGTACTACTAGTTATGTTCTATCATTGGCAAAAACAACAGTTAATGGACAGAATGCAGAACAATGTCATACATTCACCCCAGTACAGAGATCTGGGCCTAAATCCATCGTTTTTTTGCACTCCACACCACCCCAGTTCAGGCATGGCCATATGCAAATCAGCCTTGACCCTGTGCCTCATGGGAACAGTCCAGCCCGAACTGCCAAGCCATGTCTTTCCTGGACCGGAAACAAGCATCCTGGGACCGGTTTCTGGCTATCAGCCGTCTTCAGCCAGGATAGCTTGACTCCAGTGGTGTGGAGAGCATGGGACTCACGTCCTAGCTGAAGACGGCTGATAGCCAGAAATCGGTCCTAGGATGCTTGATTCCGGTCCAGAGAAGACATGTCTTGGCAGTTTGGGCAGGACTGTTCCCATGAGGCACAAGGTCAAGACTGATTTGCATATGGCCATGTCTGAACTGGGGTGGCGTGGTGAGCAAAATAACGTTGGATTAAACCCAGATTTGTGACTGGGGGTGACTGTTTTGTCATTGTGCAACATTCCGTCCATCATCTTGTGTGCTTTGCTGTTCTATCATTGGCAGCATGCCAAGGGCAATGCATGTGCAAGCCACAGTGGCCTCCTGACTAGAGCCCTGGCACTTATGTTTTTTTTCACAAATTAAGCACTGAGTGCTCTTGGGCAGCTCCTTACAATCACTAGAGGGGCACGTGTTATGATGACTCTGGTTGTGGTGCTGGGTCCAGGTATCTGCTGTAAATACTGAAGATGGCAGTGAAGGTGGTGGGTTGGGTGGCTGGAGGCCACAGAGGAGAAGCCACGTTATCTGTAGCTTCTCGTTACTCCACTGCCCCTGCGCAGCATTTGAAAGCAGGGCTACATGATTTTAGGGGGCATTCAATACATACCATTATGAATGGATAAAAAAGTGAAAAAAGTGGCTGATTTTCATGTCAGGATATGGGGATGTCATAAACAACTCCAGCTTCTCTTTCGTTGTCTATTTGATGTCACTCAGAACCCCTCAGTGAAAAACGTCCTCATTATACTCTATTACCCATCCATACTTTATTATGTGCTTCGTGGTGAAGCTTCTATGCAGAGTAGAGAAAAATAACCCATCTGGAAATAAACAGCCAGTCTCAATCCATTGCCCCTTTTCGGCCACATATGAATACAAACCATAGGTCCAGTGAAAGGCGCCTCTGTAATCTAGGGTGGAGTATGGACACAGATTGTTAAATGAGTATGTTTTAATACTTTATTGCTGCTTCTGTGGAGAGTGAAGAATTATGTAAGCTCTGTTAGATCAGTAACTGTTCTCTTCTTACCCTCTACTGCGCTTTCTCCAGATTTTGTTTCAGATATCCTACTTTGACCTGTGTGCATTGCACAGGCACCATCTTGAATGTTCCACCACATACAATGGTCTCACTTCATCATCTCTGCAGTGCACCTAGGACCAGTGCTTAATTTGAGATGGTGTTTGCAGGTTTTGTGGGTACATGGACTTATTTCTCATCGTATGGTGTTTTTTCCTACTGTCTTTTTTTTACATTTGTTACTCTTTCTGATTGTGTTCACCAGCTATGGCTAATGTTTACTCTGTGTTTGATATGTGTTATTGTATTTGTTACTATTTATGTAAATGATTTGTTGTTTCTTGGAAAGGATACTAATACCCTTAGACTACCTTCGCTTTATAGAAATCTGCATGAATAAATACATAAATTGATAAATAAGTAACTAATGACATAAAGACTGAAAATTAACAGTGCGGTAGAACACAGAAACTGAAGGATAATTGTGAGTCCCTGCACTTGTTGATTATTGACTGATTTGCTATTTTACAAGTTAGGCACTGCATAGGACTCTGCCCAGAGGAATGTAGGGAGCAAATAAACGAGAATGCAGTCTAGAACTCCAAACCAACTGTGATTAGATTTGCATGGAGGGCGCTGCCCCAGCCCCGCCAGCGCTTTAAGTAAGCGCCGTCCAGATCTGTTTGCATCAGAGGCCAGAGCTCTGCAGACGCTGCGCCATGTCCTGGTCTCGCCTCCTCCTGGTACTCAGCGTGCTCTGTGCAGGTAAGTGCTGACCTTCCAGCCGAGCCCCCATGCACACTTTACAGCTGTAGAATGGTTTATAGATACATTGTAACACAGAATGTAGGCGAAGACGCTGATCAAACTTTATATTTTGTTTGCAGGTTCTGTGGCACAGTATGTGGTCACTCAGGTGCCCTCAGTGTCGGTGCCCCCGGGGCAGAGTGTGACACTGACGTGCACTAAAAGCAGCGCCGGCTACGCCTTTCACTGGCACCAGCAGAAGCCCGGACGGGGCCCCGCGGTTTGTGTGGTTCGGCTCCGGCACACGGGGCCCCGGGGTCCCGGACAGGTTCAGTGGCTTCACCTCCGGTACCACCGGCACGTTAAGCATCAGCAATGCCCAGCCCGAGGATGACGCCATTTATTACTGCTGTGTGTGGGACAACACTGGGAAACAGTATCACAGTGACGCAACCCAAAGAGGAACTGAGACATAAACCCCTGCCCTTCCTCTCTTGTTCCTCGTTAACTGTAGTTGAAGAAATTCTGCTGATGCACCTTATTAAAAGGTATACAATGAATTAAGGGAGCCCAATATTAACAGACATAAAGGGGCAGATTTACAAGCCCCTTGCGCCGCAGGTACATCACTTTTTGTGACGTGCCAGCAGCACATTTTGCTGCCCCATATTCACAAGGGCAGGAAAAACCACCTTGAGTGACTTTTTTTGCCATTGTAAAAGGAGCCGTTTATATGCAGCACTTTGCTTGAGAGGGGCGTTCCATGGGTGTTGCTGCGGGTGTTCCCGTGCAACACCCATGGAACCTGACATATTTCCAGATTCACAAGAAATCGTAAATCTGGAAATGCGTCTGAATGCTACGCTTCCCAAGGGGAGGCGTAGGAAGGCGCAACAGGAGAAATGTATTAATTTCTCCTAGTTTTTTTCCTCTTTCTATGCATACTTCATTCTGCAGCACGCATAGAAAGAGAAAATCACCTCTGGTGATTGTTTATGTACAGGAAGGTGTCCCTTTCTGCACAGAAACAATCATCCCCGTGACACAGGCATCCTTGCACCATGGTGAAAGGATGCCTGTGTCGACGCATTGTAGCAGTTTGTGCGCCAGCACAGAGATGCAAAACATTGTTGTAAATATGCCGCATCCCTGTGCTTCGAAACTAATGCAGCGCGGCGCAGCAAGATGACTTGATGCACTGTGCTGTATTAGTTTCTTGTAAATCTGCCCTAAAGTTTTCTTGGAAAGATATAAATGTGCAAGTAAATGCTTTTTTAAATCATATTTTGAAACAAGCATTTGCAATGCAATCAGTCATGCATTAGTGAAAGTTATCAATCAATCGATCTGCTTTTGTGTAGCGGCGCAGTCTAGTGTACGCACGTCACGTCCTGACGTGACGTGCAGGCGGCCATGTTTTGGCTGCGCGCGCATAGGCGTGAAAAGGCATTAGCGCGGAAGCCGCGGAGAGACACCAGCGGCTCGGCGCTCCTTAGAGCTGTTAAGTAATAAACCTAGCGTTAAGCCTCCACCTCTGTCAGTGTCATTATTTATGGTAATAGCATCATTACAATGGCGAGGAGGATGGGATAGTGGAACCGCCCACCATGAAGTACAACGCGACCAAGAGCCACCGAGGGAACCAACAACCACACCGGTGGCACAGGAGACACTGATAAAGATCAATTCAAAATGGTCAGGCGATTTCAGTTGATGTTTCCTAAGTTAAATTTGCCCGGCGTAAAAACGCCTCTAATACCATACGAAGTTATTCAATAAAGAGGCAGGCGCTGGAGACAGGAAGACAGGAAACAAGTTTATTCCGACGGAGTAGAACACATCAGATCAGACAACAAGGTATCGTCTCGAGGTGCTCTCTCTGCCTCTTTGAGACCTGGTCTTTTATACACTGGTTTAAGACATGTGAACGTTCTTTATTACAACAAGGGCATTGTGAAGTATGCGAAAGACATACCTGGCACCCCCCAGTTCCGGCCCATTCCAACACATGACAACAGTAGAGGCCCTTTCCCCTCATATGATTGGGAGGGGGCTATCATGCAGCTGAGTGTTCTGCCGATTCCTACGGAATGTGTGCGCCTGATCGAATCTCATGGGGTGGGGAGGTCATGATCAATAGTGGCTCCTTTCAGGAAAGGTGAGTGCATACAGTAGTGGGCAATAAACTGTATCCTCGGGCTAAAGGATGACCAGCGGTTCGTACAGGCAGTCGGGCTCAGAGGAAGGGGTCATCAAAGGAGGGGTATTCATGGACGGAAAGGAGGTGTTGGTCAGGCGCAGGGTGTGATTCCCTGAGACAGAGTCATGGGAGGGGAGGGTTCATGACTTGTGCATGTGAGTGCGGGGGCAGCCAGGGTGCGCGGGGAAGGCTTGCAAGGTTCAGGGAAGTGTGCTGACGGGCGATCGTGAACAGGGAGACCATGGTACCTAAAATGGCTGTCGTGTATGCTCATACGTGAGTCTGCAAGATGGCGTAGATGATGTTCAGTACACAAACTAAAATTCCACAGTCCTCCCTTTAACATGTCTCGCCAGCTTGTCAGTTCAGATCAATCCCCATGAGACCACGCACCTCTATCTCGTATAGGGGACTCATGTGCTCAGTTTTAAAGTTCAAAGTCTTTGGGCACATACAGTTGGGAATGAGTGCACATAAAGGTGGTAAACATTGAATACCTAAGCAACACCCACACAGTTGAGGTTCCGTGACGATTTTACTCGTGTTTGTAACATTGTCGTAAATACATAATTTTAGTATCAGTGGACCGCAAATGATCCATTTAGTATATCCTGGTGTTTTCGCTATGCTACAAGCAAGAGCACTCCTGTTACAAACACATTTCTGTTCTACCCATGGCATCCATCTTAGACATGGAAGCCATTTTGTATTCCTCGCCCTCACATAGTCAATGGACACGCAATGACCCCTTTTCATTTAAGGACACGTAGGCTTTAGCCGGCGATTCACCTTGCTAGTGACACGTGCACCTCAGGCCAGCAACGCTGTAGCAGCATGACTCGGCAAGAACTGCCTCCCCAGCCTGAGGCCAGTCCTGCTATACTGGTTCTTGTGTTCGTTGGCCTGATCATGATTAGGCGGCCGAAGCTGGTAACCGTGCCCATTTACGACCCACAAACATCTCTTATCCTGTCTTTCTATCTTCCACACCTGGCTCTGCTCCTTTCCTTCTGGGCCTTTATTAGGGGGAGGTAACGAAATTTACGATGAGGCGGTCCGGGTCTTGAACGAGAAATTGACATGGGATTATGATGGAATAGTGGGAACCCCTCATTCGTAATGTTTTGACATCAGATACTGTTGACGATTCCTGTGCAACGCCAAATATTTATTGTTTAAGACACGAATGTTTAGAACTGTGGTAACATGTAAAGAATTTGCCCCGAGCAGAATATTTAGTATATAAGGAACAACCCTCTTTGTACAAATTGAACAGGCTCCTAGATACTGCCCATGTGTAGTTTCTGTGACTTCTGTGTCCCTGCAGTAATAAACCTTTGGTCTTTGACGCCACCATCGAGAAGCCCGTGTTTCTGTTTGTTTGTGCACCGAGACAGGTTGAACTCCGGGGTCTTCGGGTGTTTTCCCTGACACCTCTGGACGGAACCAAAAAGTCCAGAACTCCAATTGGCGCCCAACGTGGGGCGACGTCATTCGGTACCGGTCCAAAAGCCTGAAGAGTTCGAGGAGCTTCGTGTGAAGATTTCAGAGGGAGGCGCCCCACTTCATCGATCCCGGCATATCGCAAAAGTGGCCCCGACGTTCTCTTCCGCGAGGGTTCCCGTTCAGACGGCTGCAGTGGTCCGTTGCCTTGACCGTCGCCCTGTCTTGGACCCGAGGTGCAGTCCTTAGTACGGCGAGACGTGACGGGTTTCTCCTTGGTGACGTCTTCAGTACCTCAGTTAAGTATTTTGTGAGGGTTGCTCCTGTTTGGAAAATCCTTTTAGTTCTCAGTTCAGTTCAGTTCTGTAAGATTATCACTGGTTATTCTGGTTACGATAATCATTCTGTTCAGTTCAGGTATCGATACGTTTATCAGTTCTGGTAGGCCTAAGTTCTTGGTTCGAGTGCGCATCTTTTCTGTTTGTGTCTTGTTTGGTTTGTGTTCCGGATTATAAAATGGTAAGTCGGAAAAATTGTATGTTGTCTTGTTTCAGTTGCAACAGTGATTCCCAGTTGGAGGACTCGTGTTTGGTTCCTCCGATTGGAACTCCCCTTTATGATCTATATTGCAAATTTGGTGTGGGCCCTATCTCTTATAACGAGGTATGGATCCGCTTCACAGAGAAAGATGGTGTCCTTAGTTGGCCACTACATGGTAGTTTTGAACCTGAAGTTCTCGATAATCTAGAAAGAAGGTTGTTTAAGAAGAAAGCCCGGCCGGCAATGTTTGATTCTTTCCGTTATTGGCGAAAAGAATCTAAACAGAGAGAAATTAAAAAGTTGAAGAAAGAACAGAAAGAGCAAGAGTTGACTTTAGAACAGTCTGCTAGGCAGCTGCAACTCAACGAGTCTGAGAAAGCGATGGAGGTGGCCAATAGAGAGCGTAATTTAGCGATAGACAAGTGTTATCCTGCTTTACCATCGAGTACAGCTAAGATAGTAGAGGACCCTGAAAAGGATCCCCTGTTGTCTTACTTGTTACGATCACCCCCACCGTATGCACAGGGTGCTACGGCTCCACCTATACCGAATGTTCAATTACCGGTTGCTGGACAACTCGGTGTCCCTGTTCCCGCTCCCCTGAATCAAGTTCCTGTACCTCCTGTGGTCAATATTAATGTTCCTTCGACAACCCCTCTTCTAGGGTTGCCGGCTTCTTTACCTATGCCTGTGTCGCTCACACCTGCTAGTTCACAAGCTATTTTTCCTGCTACTCCTACTGTTCCTAATCTATCTGTTCCAACTGCTACTCTATTTACTGCCTCTGCTAATATTATGACTCCGCTTTCTGTTCGTCGGAGAATCACTGATTCTGTCTCTAATATTCTATCTCCCTTCTATAAAACTCTGATTAAGACTCCTACCTCTGACTCTGTACAGAGGCGTAGCCAGCTTCCCAGTACTGAAGAAAGAGGAATATTAGATTCCACTGCTCTTAGATGGGTTTCAAAAGTTGGAAGATATAATGTACAAGATGTATTAGATACATTTATGCAATGGAATGAACCGACACAACGATATGTGTTCGATGAAATGTGTTTCCTTCTACGTGAGGAATTGGAAGAGGATGACCCTGAATCAAATCTAGGAGAATTAATTAATGTTCAGAAAGAGTTTGCTGCAGGTATGATAGTCGGTCAAAATATAAAAGAAGCGATGGAACTGGTTCTAAGTTATAGGACCGACTCATCCCTTCGTTCACCGAGAGAGTTAGAGAAACGCAGTACAAAACAAAATCGTCAATACCCAATGAGAGAGGTTCCACCAATTTGGCGTGAAGCTGTGCAAGCTAATGTAAACCTTGGTATTGCAGCCGCTCCGGCCCAATTCCAGAGAGTATGGATACATATTCCATGGAAGCGAGCTGAAGTATTAGCAGTGAAACAGGCCTTGCCAGATCCGCGTAAAAATCCTGCAGGGTACTACAAAGAGTTGGCTCAAACAGTTGACGCTTGTGTATTGAATCTTACTGACATAGATCTGCTATTTGGTAATGTAGTACCGCAACCAATTTGGGCTAAAATTCGTAAAGAGAACCATCCAGTTGCCCTAGGTGGTGACTGGGCGGCTATAATTGCAGCGGATGGTCAACAAATAGGTGGTTCCAAACCAGAACCCCTAATTGCTAATTTGCCTGGTAGGATAATCGATTTAATGAAAACCTTGATGCCAGCATTACGCGTTAACTGGGACAAATTGTCCGCGTGCAAACAGAAGAAAGACGAAAGCGTCTCCGACTTTTTCACAAGATTCGAGGAGACTTTCGTGGATCATAGTGGTCAGGATATGAGCACAGAAGGAGGCCAGAGATTATTTGTTGATAAATTTGTGCACAATCTGTTACCAGAACTTAGTGGTAAATTAAAGAATTCTGAAAGTGCGTGGGCTGTCTCTACGACTGCGCAAATACTTGCGACTGCCCAGTACTATGAAAATAGGGATAAAGAAGAGAAGGAAAAATCAGATAAAAAGACGAAAGATTTAAAAACTAAAGTACTTTTACAGCAAGCTTATCCGCCTCGCACGAATCAGACTAATATGCAGCAAGGGTCATATCAAAGAACGGATTATAATTTTCAAAGGCCACAATACCAATGGAATCAATGTGCTTATTGCAAAGTGGAAGGTCATTACAAAAATGAGTGTCCAGTTCGGGCACAAAATAATGCTGCGGCAGCTCAGAGAGGTCGTGGTAGTTCCATGCAAAACTCTAGAGGTCGAGGACGAGGTGCTATGCCTCCGCAGACGAGTGATCGCCCTTCTAATTATTGCGACCAGCGAAATGGACAATCTGCCCAACAGAATAGGTCTCCACAATATCATGTTGAAGACTATTATGAAGCTAGTGAGGAAGTTCAGCAAAGTGAGTACTAGGACAGCCATGGACAAAGAGAGGGAGTAGTATCAGTTCCAGTAGATCAGAGTGGGCCTTATGTCGCAGTAGCAACATCAGGTATAGTCGAACCGTTTCTGTTGGATACTGGTGCAGCAAAAAGTTCTATCATACATGCGAAACTCCCTGGCGCACCTTTGTCTGGCTCAACAAACGTTTCAGTAGGTTTTTCGGGCGCCCCTGTTCATAACCCTGTTTCTGGTCCTTTATCTATTTCTGTTGGACCCTGCCACGTGAAAGCACCCCTGATTTTGACGACAGGTTGTAATGAAAATCTGCTTGGTTTAGACTTGTTAAAACGCCTGTACGCGACATTGTACTGTTCTCCAGCAGGAGTACAGCTTACGTTGGGTAAAAGAATAATCTCTCCGATGTACTTGTCGATGGATGCGCTCCCACCAGAGCTGCGTTCACTCCCTGATACTCTTTGGGCGACTGGTCCTAATGATGTAGGTCTATTGGAAATTCCACCCTATGTAGTAACTTTGAAAGCAAATGTCAAACTTCCACGAATTCCACAATACAGAATCTCTAGTGAAGGTGAGCGTGCGCTCCTACTGATAGTGCATGATCTGATTGAGAAAGACGTTATAGAAGAAACTAGAGGTAATGTCTGTAATAGTCCTGTACTGCCTATTTTGAAACGAACTGACCCTACAAAACCTCCAGTATATAGGTTTGTAATTGATCTCAGAGAGGTTAATAAAATTGTGATTCCACAGTTTCCTGTGGTTCCAGACATTACTGCATTGTTAACGTTGATTCCTGCTACAGCAGCATGGTTTTCGGTTGTCGACTTGAAAAATGCCTTTTTCAGCATTCCGATAGCCGAAGAAAGCAGAGATATCTTCGGTTTCTCTCTAGGAGGACGAAGCTTTAGGTTTAAACGCGCTCCACAAGGCTATTGTGAAAGCCCATCCATTTACAGTCAAGCATTAAAAAGCCAGTTAGATTCCTTCGTACTTCCTCTTGGTTCTGCTTTAGTACAATATGTCGATGATCTTCTAGTGGCTGCTGATGACAAGGAAACTTGCAAAACAGCTACGATTTCTTTATTGCATCACTTGTCAGATTTGAATCACAAGGTGTCACCTTCAAAAATGCAATACTGCTGCCAAGAAGTGACCTACCTAGGTCATCTCTTGTCAAAGGAGGGAAGGAAGTTGACCCCAGAGAGAATAAAAGCAATTACACAGATGAATGTTCCTAGCACGCAGAGAGAAGTACGTGCCTTTTTAGGTATTACCTCATATTGTAGGCAATGGATCCCAAATTTTTCTCTTTTAGCAAAACCATTGGTAGCCTTGACTGGGAAAGGTGTTCCGAGTCCGGTACCATGGTCTGCAGAATGTCAGCAGAGTTTTTCTGAATTGCGAAATGCACTGTGTTCAGCACCTGTATTGGGTACACCCGACTACAGTAAGCCATTCACGCTCTATGTCCACGAGAGAGAAGGTTGTGCATTGAGTGTTTTGACGCAGAAATTTGGTGATAAACAACGCCCTTGTGCGTATTTTTCATCAACGTTAGATCCGGTAGCCAGAGCATTGCTTAGTTGCTTGAGAGCTACAGCCGCAGCTGCAGCTTCCATTCGACAATCTGCTGGTTTAGTAATGAACAACATGCTAGTGGTTATGGTTCCTCATGCGGTGGATACACTCATGAACCGAACCAAGACACAACACCTTACCAGTGCTAGATTATCAGGTTATGAACTGACACTGTTAGCTAGTCATATTCAGATCAAAAGATGCAATGTATTGAATCCAGCAACATTGTTGCCGACTAGCCAAGAGTCGAGTGATTCCGAACCACACGACTGTTGTTTCAAAACTGAGGAAGAAACCAAAGGACGAATTGATCTAAAAAACACTCCGTTATCAGATCCAGATGGCATGCTGTATGTTGATGGGTCTTGCTTCAAATTGGAGAATGGTGATGTGACTGCTGCTTATGCAGTAACGACTTTGAGTACGATTGTGGAGACTGCGAGAGTGAGTCAGAATTCTGCCCAGGCTGCAGAATTGATCGCGCTAACAAGAGCGTGCGTTTTAGCTAAGGGAAAAAGAGTGAATGTGTTCACAGATAGTCAGTACGCGTTCGGCGTGGCCCATAGTTTTGGCCGTTTGTGGAAAGAGAGAGGTTTTATTACGTCCCATGGGACTAAGATTCAACATGGTCAGCTAGTTAATGACTTGTTGGAATCTCTAACCTTGCCGACTGAAGTTGCGATTGTGAAATGCAGTGCTCATAAAGCAATCACGGATGATGTTGGTCGTGGGAATGCTTTTGCCGATGAGACTGCAAAATAGACAGCTAGAAACATGATGAGTAGAATGTATGTTTCAACGTCTGCAAGATGGATTTCTGAGTCTGGAATGTGTGAAGACACAGTGGAAAGCGTGAAGGAAATTCAGAAAGAGGCGACTGAGGAGGAAAAACTCGCATGGAGAGAGAGCACGGGTAAATTGGACTCGAGTGGGTGTTGGATTGACTTGTCGGAACAACAGCGTTGGATGTTGCCTGATGCGTATGTGCTTGCAGTAGTAACGATGGCACATGGAACAGCGCACATCAGTTCAAAAGGGATTTGTAAGATGTTGGCTCCGGTCTGGAAGAATGATGGGATTAGTAAGTGTGCAGAGAGAGTGGTGAGAAATTGTATGGTATGCTTGATGCATAATCCTGGCAAGGGAATCCCCACACCTGCAGGTCACTTCGCTCCTCCTTCCTGCCCCTTTGAAGTGATCCAGCTAGACTTCATTCACATGGATCGTTGTAATAACCTGAAATACGTCCTAGTGGTAGTTTGTGCTTTCTCCAGATGGATCGAAGCATACCCGCTAAAGGACAATACTGCCTTATCCACTGCCAAAATTCTTCTTAAAGAATACTTCCCCAGATACGGAATGCCACGGATTGTATGGTCAGATAACGGAAGTGAGTTCGTAGGGAAAGTTATGCAGAGTGTGTGTGCCGGCCTAGGGATTAGACAGAAGTTTCATAGTGCGAATCATCCCCAGTCCGCGGGTTTAGTCGAGGGTTACAATGGCACCCTTAAACTGAAACTTGCTAAGATACAAGCATCCACGGGTTTGTCCTGGCCAGACGCATTGCCTTTGGCTTTGCTATCAACAAGAGCAACCGTACATTCTAGAGTAGGGCTTAGTCCTTATGAAATAGTTTTTGGTCGTCCTGCAAATGTTTGGGGGGTACCTAGACCAAAAGAATTCAAGCAGCTGGAATACCCAATGTTAATTGATTACCTTTTCGACTTGACTGCTAAATTGAGTCTTATTCACCAACAGGTTTTCGATGCATTGCCAAAGCCACCGGAGAGTCCAGGCCATCAGCTGAAACCGGGTGATCAGGTGGTCATTAGAAATTTTGCAAGAACGAAAAATCTTCAGCCCAGATTCATTGGCCCTTTCCAAGTCCTACTAGCAACGAGAACTGCTATTCGTGTGGCCGGAAGGAAGAACTGGATCCATACGACACATGTCAAACGTGTGCCTTTGCCACTTCCTTACGACAACTGGGTAAAGAAAGGAATCGGTGCCTCTGAAACGGAACAAGTCCCCAGGTTCATACCTTTCACCGATGCAGAACTGATCACTGATTCACCAAATTCTGACTCTCCTCTTGAAACTGCTCTTTTGAACCCTGAACATTTGTCATCCACACCCAACGAACATTTGCCATCTGCACCAAAAGAACATTTGTCATCTGAAAACGTGAACATTGCAACGTCGGCTGAAAATACATTGTTTCCAGACCAGACAGCTCCTGCAAAACTGAGATACAACTTACGTTCTCGCAATATGGACAAATAAAGCAGGAAACTGCCTATTTTCAGATTTGAATTTACTATACATTGCCTCCAGCCAGGAAGTTTGCTAATACTTTGTATTGTTTCTTTTTGTTTTAAAATTGCCTTGCCGTCTGGGTAGCCGTAGGGTCGTGGCTGTGTGCCTAGTTGAATCTGCGGGGGTCAGACACAAGGTCGATCTTTCTGTTAGTTCTGGGAACTCCCAGGGCTGATAGAGGCATTTTCATCTACGTACACATCATCAGTGGTCGCGAACGGTCGTAGAAGATGGAGCTTCCTGAGCTGCAACGAGAAAATGTAATTTATGTTCACAGAAATAGACTGTACAGAATACTTCACAGCAAATGCTTTCTAATGCAATGTGCAGTTACATTTTTAATTGTTTTGATAACGTTGGTGGGTGGAATCGTCTTTGGTGTACATTTGATTTTTATGCCAGTAACTACAGTACCTCCCCTTGATCCTACTACTTCTACGGTTTCTTCTATGCATTCTTTTCACTCATTTCCTGAACACGAACAAGCTCGACGCTCAGAATTTATTAACAATACATTTGTACAGCTCTTGCACCAACACCAACTGGTAGTTAATACTACAGACTGCTGGGTGTGTGGCTTGATACCTCACACTATGGATAAAGGCATTCCCTATCTAGTCTTCCTTTTAGCTACAATGGATCATTTCAGGCCTTTCAGACCATTTTTTCATATGCCCTTGAGACCTATCCTCCGCGTCCACCACGGTCCACTAAATACAACTCAGCCAACAAAGCTTTAGTCCAGGGAATTATTGACATGATTAAAGACGTCAATAATACTCCATCTTACCCTAGAGATTAATTACGGGTGTATTTGAGTTGGAACTCTACAGAGTATCGCCTTAGTTTGGGAGAAAGCAAGCGTAAAAGCTCCACTTCAGTTTGGGTCGTGCCTCACCGAGGTCAGGTCTGTTTGCAAGGAAATAGGAGAAATCTGAGAGCTCAGCTAGGGAGGAGTGAGTGCGTTGAGACTTACGTATTTCCGTCTAACTCCTCCCCTGCCTTTCTGACTGCTAGGGGTACCTACTTCATCTGTCAGGACAGAGCATATATATGGCTGCCTGCTGACTTTTCAGGTTCATGTTATATTGCTCGATTGTTACCTCCGACATACACTGCTTCTTCAGATTATCACAAGACCAGAGTAGCAAGAGGTGTCTTCAGCAAGGAAGATACCGCTGGTCAAGAAGCTGGAGACTTTTTCAAAGGTTTCCTTCCGTTTTGGGGGCCTATGGCCAATAGTAGAAATCTACGTCAACTAACACGAGTAGTTGAATCTACGATTACGGAAACTGCTGGTGCCCTTAGTAACTTAACAGCTGAGCTTCAGGCGGATCGTCTCATGACGTTGCAGAACCGAATGGTTCTAGACGTAATACTTGCAGATCGAGGTGGGGTATGCAGAATGATCCAATCGAGCTGCTGTGTCTTTATTCCAAATAATGCTCCAACAGTCTATGAAGCGATCTCTAAACTACACAAGATTTCCGACTCTATACACGTAGATAAGGGAAACTGGTCCTTCATGGAGTGGTTTTGGACTCTGGTATCAGCGTGGGGATGGAAGGTTCTGATGGTCATTGGTGTCATCCTAGTATTTCTGTTCTCGTGCTGTCTTATTATCCAATGTGGTCCCGCTCTGTGTAGTCTCTGTGTTGCAACCTGTTTCAGAAAACCACCTGCATTAGGAGAAAAGGCACGAGACAGGATGATGATACAACAACATGTCACTGACCTAATGAGCATAGAATTAGACTCTGACTCTGATATAGACTGAGTAATTGCCTATGTAAGGGCAAAAGGAGGGTCTGAGGTTCCGTGACGATTTTACTCGTGTTTGTAA
Source organism: Lissotriton helveticus (assembly GCF_964261635.1). Lineage (NCBI taxonomy): Eukaryota > Metazoa > Chordata > Amphibia > Caudata > Salamandridae > Lissotriton > Lissotriton helveticus. Next base: position 1,118,327,914 of record NC_136072.1, read on the forward strand.
CATTGTCGTAAATACATAATTTTAGTATCAGTGGACCGCAAATGATCCATTTAGTATATCCTGGTGTTTTCGCTATGCTACAAGCAAGAGCACTCCTGTTACAAACACATTTCTGTTCTACCCATGGCATCCATCTTAGACATGGAAGCCATTTTGTATTCCTCGCCCTCACATAGTCAATGGACACGCAATGACCCCTTTTCATTTAAGGACACGTAGGCTTTAGCCGGCGATTCACCTTGCTAGTGACACGTGCACCTCAGGCCAGCAACGCTGTAGCAGCATGACTCGGCAAGAACTGCCTCCCCAGCCTGAGGCCAGTCCTGCTATACTGGTTCTTGTGTTCGTTGGCCTGATCATGATTAGGCGGCCGAAGCTGGTAACCGTGCCCATTTACGACCCACAAACATCTCTTATCCTGTCTTTCTATCTTCCACACCTGGCTCTGCTCCTTTCCTTCTGGGCCTTTATTAGGGGGAGGTAACGAAATTTACGATGAGGCGGTCCGGGTCTTGAACGAGAAATTGACATGGGATTATGATGGAATAGTGGGAACCCCTCATTCGTAATGTTTTGACATCAGATACTGTTGACGATTCCTGTGCAACGCCAAATATTTATTGTTTAAGACACGAATGTTTAGAACTGTGGTAACATGTAAAGAATTTGCCCCGAGCAGAATATTTAGTATATAAGGAACAACCCTCTTTGTACAAATTGAACAGGCTCCTAGATACTGCCCATGTGTAGTTTCTGTGACTTCTGTGTCCCTGCAGTAATAAACCTTTGGTCTTTGACGCCACCATCGAGAAGCCCGTGTTTCTGTTTGTTTGTGCACCGAGACAGGTTGAACTCCGGGGTCTTCGGGTGTTTTCCCTGACACCTCTGGACGGAACCAAAAAGTCCAGAACTCCACAGTATCATGATTGGTATCAATATAAACGTAAACAATCTCCATCCCCAGTCCTTCAAAGTGTCCCAGAACCAGCCTCCAAGCGACCATCCTTCCTGCTCCTGGTGAACCTCCGAGGACAGTCTGTGGAGGTGTTCGATTGCTTTGTAGACTGAAGGTGAGTTATCTGGCACGTAGGTGCAACAGCTGGAGCCGATGATGCGGCATGCACCTCCACGGTCGGCCAGAACCACATCTAGAACAAGGCGGTTTTGAAGAGCCACCAGGCGGACTGCCTGAAGCTCAGCCGTGTTGTTAGCAAGGATGCCAGCGGTGATGTTAATGGTTGTTTCTACTGCCTGAGTCAGGTGTCGGATAGCGCGGCTATTTGCCATTGGTCCCCACAGAGGAACAAGTCCCTTTGCTGCATCCAGGAACTGTGCTCCGGTGGAGTCGGCTTGTTCAACATCTCCGGCGCGCTTTTGCCGGTGGTGGTAGGCTGAAGCCACATACGTGGGGCGAAGAATGAAGGCGATGTAGCACGTACCCCTCCAGCCTTTTGGGAGCCAGGTGTAAGCTTTGGTGCCACAAACAAAGTACATATTCGGGGAAGCAACAAAGGAGGGGGGGTCAGCTGAGACCAATGTTTTGGTGATGCGGCAAGAACTGTGACCCACCAGCTGCGTTCCTTGTCCTTCGAGGCATACGAGTCCTGTGACATTGATGACAGACAGGGCCACGGTCAGGGTGGCAGCTGTTTGTTTCCGCAGGTGGGAGAAGGTGGGTCTGGCTGGATTGTGGAGCACTTGCATTTCGACCCTTTCTTTGGCAGGGATGTTCGTAAGGAAGGTTGAACCTGAAATTGCAGGACAAAAGGGAGCAGACGTCTTTCCTGTTTTGTTCAGCCAGAACCCATAGTAGAAGTGTGACACTGTTTGACCAGAAGCGGCGTTGTCCTTGTGGCTTTCCTGCATGAGGATCAACCAGGCGAGGCAGGAGCCGTGAACTGAGAAAGGAGAAGGGATGAAGGGGATGGAGTGTCCGGTAGCATGTGGGAGCAACCCACATATCCAGCAGTTCGTGGCATTTGCAGCAAGGTTGTGCTGGTGCAACAGTTGTACGAAGGAATTGTTCCAGAACTCCTTACGCCTTTCTCGGAGCTGAGGTGAAAGGGTGATCAGGTGGTGCTCTTTCATGGTGTTTGGCTGGACAGTGGTTGGCAACATCTGGTGAGCGGGTGTGCTTTCCTCCAAGATCCAGAAGGAAGTCATGAGGAGGAGGCAAAAGAGGAAGACAATGAAGAAAGCGATTGTCTTTGATTTGTGCAAATTATCAGTCTTTGGGTTCCTGTAGCGGGTATTTCCTGTTGCTTCCGACGTCTTCTTATCTGGCGCTTCCATCATCTTCTTATCTGGCGCTTCCATCATCTTCATCTTCAAGGTGCTCGGTAGTGGGCAGAATCACAGACTTCGTTTAGCTTCTCTCCGGATAACCCTTGGTTGCTTTGGGTCACCGTTCTGAGATTTTTAACTTAGTCAGTGGCCTACTTAGCCGAAGCTCCCTCCTTTCGACGCAGGAAATACCCTTCTCGGGAAGGCACAGTGGGATCAGAGTGTCTTGCAAGTTCAAGTGCCTCGGTATCAGGATAGCAGTTCAGTGATGGTCGGTCTTTATTCAGGAGCTCTTCTTGGGTGCTGACGTTGTCTGTCGTGGCCAGGGTCGAGGAAACCTTCTTGCAGTGGTGTGCGTGCAGCCAGTTCTTTTTCCCCTCCACTAGAAGAGCCGTCCGAGTGGTGATCAGTACTTGCCAGGGGCCCGTCCACCGGGGTTCCAGACTCTTCGCTCGTTGAAAGTTCCGGATTAGGACGTGGTCTCCCGGTTGGATATCGTGACCGGGACCCCTGGAAGCATCGGGGATGGCCTGCTGCACCTGTTGATGAATGACAGACAACGTTTTAGTTAACTTGTATAAAAAATCTGACAGCAGGACGTCGGGGACGTCGTGAATGGAGGTCGGTTTGGGGGCAGTCCAGAGGTTCATAGGCCGCCCAAACACAACTTCGTAGGGGGTCAAGTGGTGCTTAGTGGGAGTGGAACGCATTGATAGTAATGCCAGTGGAAGGGCATCTGGCCACTTAAGTCCTGTGGTGGCCACTATTTTTGACAGTTTCAGTTTTAGTGTAGCGTTGTGTCGTTCAACCAGGCCAGCGGATTGGGGGTGGAAGACTGCATGGAACCTCTGTTTTACCCCCAACCCCTTCAGGATTAATTGGATAACTTCAGCTATGAAGTGGGGGCCATTGTCGCTCCATAAAATTCGACAAAGGCCGTAGCGAGGGAAAAACTCTTTCAGTAGTACTTTGGCAGTAGTCATGGCAGTGTTATCTCGGGTCGGATAGGCTTCCACCCATTTGCTGAAGGCACACACAATGACTAATACGTACTTCAAGCCTTGGCACCTCTCTAATTGGATGTAATCCATCTGGAGGACCTCAAAGGGGTGGTCGGGGATCCCAAACCCTCCCCGGGGTACTACAGTTCCTTTCCCGGGGTTGTGTTGTAGGCAGATAAGGCACTGCTGGACTAGGCGTTTGGCCGAGTCGGGGATCTTGTTGTTGTGCCAGACTTTGGAAATGAGTTCAATCATGGGGGCAGAGCCTATGTGTGCAGGGGAGTGTGCCATTGTCAGTATGGGGATCAAATATGCATCAAGCAGCAACCATTTGTTCGTGTCTTTTGTCCGCCAGCAGCCTTCATCGTCCCTTAGACCCACCCGCTCCCACTCAGTCAGTTCGTGTGGTGTGCTGGCCGATTGGATGTCCCTGATCGTTTCCCTAGCGTCGGTCCATTTTTCTGCTTGTGACCTGGTCACATACATGCGTGTCGTTGTCCTATTCTCAGCTGTGGTTCGGGCAGTGATGTTGGCTAGTGCGTTTCCCTTGTCCAACTAAATCTGTCACTTTCTTGTGTGCCTGGCATTTGATCACTGCTAATTGTTTGGGTAGAAGAACTGCTTCAATCAGGGCGGAGACTAAATCTCCGTGAAGGATGGGCGTACCGTGGGACGTCAGGAATCCCCTTTCCCTCCACAGGAGTCCAAAATGATGAACCACCCCGAAGGCGTACTGGCTGTCCGTGTAAATGTTTGCCGTGGTTCCTGCCGCTATGATACATGCTCGTGTGAGGGCAATTAGTTCTGCTGCCTGTGCGGATCGTTGTGTGATGCGAGCTGTTTCAACTACTGTTCGACCTGTCGTCACCGCATAGGCAGCAGAAGTGGTGCCGTCTGGGAGTTTGATACAAGAGCCATCTACCCATAGTTCTCCATCAGGATCTGTAAAAGCAATGTCTCGGAGGTCAATTCTACTCCTAGTCTGTTCGTCCGTGAGGGTCACACAGTCGTGTATAGGGGGCACGTCGGGGTCATTTTCGGGCAAGGGTAACAGTGTAGCAGGAATCAATGTCGTGCATCTCTTCAGGGTGATGTGGGGTGCGAGTAGAGTCAATTCGTACCCTGTCAGTCGTGCACTAGTCAGGTGTTGGGTCTTGGTCTGGTTCAAAAGGGTGTCGACTGCATGGGGCACTAATACCGTGAGAGAGTTCGAAAGCACAATTCCCTCACTCTGGCGGATAGAGACAGCAGCAGCGGCTACTGCTCGAAGGCAGGCAGGTAGAGCTCTGGCGACTGGATCAAGAGTGGCAGAGAAGTAGGCACAAGGGCGTTGTTTGGCGCCGATGGGCTGAGTTAGAACAGACAATGCGCATCCCTCCCTTTCGTGAGTGAAGAGGGAGAAGGGCTTGGAGTAATCTGGTGTTCCTAGAACGGGTGCCGAGCAAAGGGCATCCCGCAACTCCTTAAAGGATGCTTGGCATTCGGGAGTCCAAGGGAGTGGGAACGGAACATCTTTGGCCAACAGGGAAAGTAGGGGTTTTATAATGAGACTGAAATTTGGTAACCATTGTCGGCAGAAAGAAGTAAGGCCCACTAATGAACAGACTTGCTTCTGTGTTTTTGGAATGGGGGTGTCTAGGATGGTTTGGATTCGGTCGGGCGTAAGTTTCCTCCCTTCTTTGGACAGGAGATGGCCTAGGTATGTTACTTGGGGCTGGCAGAACTGCAGTTTCTTTTTGGAGACTTTGTGGCCATTCTCCGCAAGAAAGTGCAAGAGTTGGATAGTGGCTGTGATTGCAAGTGGAGTGGTGTCGGCCGCCAAAAGGATATCATCAACATATTGGATCAACACCACTCCATCTGGTAGCTGGACGGCGTCCAGCTGTCTTTTGAGGGCCTGGCTGTAAATGCTGGGACTTTCAGTGTAGCCCTGGGGAGCTCTACAAAATCGGTATGAACGGTTTTTTAAAGTGAAGCCGAAGAGATAACGGCTGTCTGGATGGATGGGGATAGAGAAAAATGCATTTTTGAGATCACTAACTGTGAAGGTGGTGGCAGTGGACCGGATGAGAGTCAGAATGGTGGCGATGTCTGAGACTACGGGGTACTGTGGCACCACCACTTTGTTGACTTCTCGCAGGTCGATGATGAAGCGGTACGCTTTCTCATCTCCCTCACCTTGCTTCTTAACAATGGGTAGGATAGGGCTATTGCAGACATTACTAACCACTTCCTCTACCACTCCTGCATCTACCAAGGACTGAATAATCGCTACCAATGCCTTCTCGCCTTCGGGCGATATCCGGTACTGTGGGAGTTTCGGGAGTATTGCATCTGGTCGAACAGTTATGTGTACAGGATCGATCATCATTCGTCCTACATCCGAGTCGTTTCTGGCCCATAGGTACAGGGGTAGGGTATCGAGCAAGGATAGGTCAGCATCTGCTATGGTGTACATATGTCGTGCGGGGTAGGGTCTGGACATGCTCGGGTTGTCGTACAGGATGACTCGGACTCCATCCGGGGAACACCTAATAGTAGCGCGGAAATGTTTCAGTAAATCAATACCCATAATGGCGTCAGGGGAGTTGGAGGAGAGCAGAAACGTGGTGTCAGTGGGATTGTTTCCTAGGTCAAAGGAGATAGGTACAGACAGGGGATTAGTGGAGGGCGTTCCATCGAAACCTATCGAGGTAATGTGTGAGCCAGACAAGGGTGCCCTTGGAATCAGTCGTTTTGATAATACACTACGTGTCGCTCCAGTGTCTACCAAAAATGGAGACTTTGTACCCAGGACCTTAGCAGTGACGTAAGGACCTTGCTGGTCAACACAGAGCTCGACTGGATCCCTCCCTTGCCCCTGGCAGTCCTATGCAGAGTCGTGAGCATTGTTGCAGTCGGACTGTTGGCACTGATTCTGTCGGGGGCGGTCAAATGTGTTTGGTCTGCCAGGTCGGTCATTGGTGGTGTTGCGGGTCTGCCCTCGTCCCTGCCCTCCAGTTTTGGGGCCATTTGCCATGTCCCTTGTCTCTTTATTTCTAATCAGTTCTCGAAGGGCCGGGCATTGGGACTTCCAATGTCCAAATTCTTTACAAAATGCACACTGGTTCTCATCGAGGTCGGTTCGTGGAGCACCAGGTGTGGGGTTGCGGTCTCTAGGGGGCGAATTCCTAGGGACATTCGACTGGTAGTTTCCCCTATACGTTCCCTTCCTGTAGTCACTTCATGTAATTGAGCAATCATCACTCGTTCCTTTAAGTCCTTTTTCTTTTTCTCATTCGCCCTCTCGTTCTCGTTCTTTTGGTGTTCATAATACTGAGCCATCTGAAGGATAGCTGCAGGATTGGAGGTTCCCCAACTACTCTCACTTGTCTGTAACTTTTGGGAGACCTCTTGCGATAGCCCCTTTACGTAGTTTTGCACGAATAGGTGTTGTCCGGTTGCGGTGGTCATGTCTTGGCCACTGTAGTTGGAGAAAACCGTCTCAAATCGGGAGAAGTATTCTGATACGTCCTCCTGAGGTTTCTGGCGGCAAGCCGTGACTACCGACCAGTCTACCTTCTTTTCTGCACTATTTTGTCGGGGAGTTCCAGTATGTCTTTTACAGGTTTCTTTCCGGGCTCTCGCTGTCCATCTAGTTCAGTGAGTTGTTTCCAGGTGTGTCCGAACAGATCCGAGTGGTCGGCTTTCCGGATTTGCTTCCACACATCAGCCGGTAGACACAACCCGAAAAACAAATCAATGTCCGATAGAGTCATTATGGTTGAGCCCAAGGCTGTGCCTAGTTCGGTATAAAATGCTGTAGGGTTCTTTCTTAAATCGGGCAGGGTTTGCCTGAAAGTTAAAATATCTTGCCGATCCCATGGTTGGTAAACCCAGTTGTACACGACCCTCCCTTTTGCATCTGCGTGGTTGATATCATCGTTTGTTCCCTGACCTCTTGGGGGAACCCAGTAGGGGGCGGCTTCTCTGATAGGCATCATAGTGTTGGCTGCTTCTAATGAGGGCTCAATCGTCTCAGGGACTGTGATCTTGACCTCTGGTTTCTGTTCCACGAGGTGGCGGAAAACCTCAAGCGTTTGCATGAAGAGGTCCGCCACATCGCTTTCAGTCCCATCTCCAACATCGACCCTTCTATATAGAGCCGTTAGTTTAGCAGGACCCTTATTCTGGTACCTATCCTCATAGGCGTTCAGGGTGTGGTAGCTGAACCGTAAAATGAAATGCCGTCTATGACTACCGGCATGTGAATTGTGCATATTCATCGTATACTCTTCGCTCTCCTTCCGTTCTACCAGGGTCTTTGCTATCTGGTCGATTCCATCCCGCTCATCTTTGCTCAACCTATTTGGTCTGGCTGTTAGCTGTTTGCCAGCCTCGAGTTCATCTGGTGTTGTTACCAATGCGGCCGGTGCGAAGGCCGTAAGAGCCGGGGCACTAGCGCTATGGTCACCCACGCCTGCACTTTGAACTGGTGAGTGTTGTGCTAGAGGTTGGCAGGGAGCATATGGAGGAGGCATGTAGATAATTGGAGGACCGAGCAGTAACTCGTCATTTGCCCGCTGTTTGGAGGGCATCTCCGGGTAGAGCGTAGGGGTGGTCCTGACAGGGCATTGGCCTGCCAGTCCTGATTCTTGTGTTTGTTTAACTTCCTCTCTTCTTCTTATTTCTTCATCTAGTTCTTTTGCGGCCAGATGGGCTGCTTTTCGTAATTCTTTCACTGTTTTTGCTTCTTCTCTTTTCCTTCGCTGTTCTGCTTCTTTGCGCCACATGCCAACACTATCGAGCATAGTGGGCGTTACCTTATTTATTTTTACAGCTGCTTCTAGTGTTTTTATTTTATTTTCATCAAAAGAACCTATCAGTGGCCACTGACTTTCAGGATCCTTTTTTGTATATTTATGCCATAACTTACTATAAGCTATAGCGACTAATCCTTGCTTAGTAAACATGTCCTTATTAGGGGTGCCTTCCAGTGGAGCTGGATGGTTCATCTCTAATAAGCGGTCCGGGTTGACCCAACTATTAACCAATGGGGAGAAGATAGGCATGACGGATTACAATGGGGGGCAAAAGCCTGCACTACCTATCTTTTCACTACTTGCAAAGACTGGACAGAATATTCTATTCTACGCTGTTTGCAAATAGAGAATACCTCCAGAAAGAACCAATTCCAAACAGTCAATGTTTGGACAAACAATCAATCAATGAGGAACGAAATAGGCACGACGTGGTAAAGGTTTGCGTTACCTACCCTTCACTATCTGCAAAGGGAGAGAGAATATTCCTATTCTTCCCCGTTTGCAGGCAGAGAAGATCCTTAAGAGAACCAACTTCGAACAATTCAATGCTCGATTCAAACAATCAATCAATGGGGAGAAAAATAGGCACGGCAGATTACAATGGGGGACAAAAGTCCGCGTTACCTATCCTTCACTATCTGCAAAGACTAAACTGAGTATGGCGATTCTGTGCTTGTTTGCAAATAGAGAATCTCTCAGAGACAATCAATAAGTAATACTAGTATTTTCAAACAATCAATCAATCAATTTCGCAATTTGTCGTGTGTCACGACCTTACCCGGACCGCATGGACAGTTTCTCGTCTTCCGCTTCCAGCGCCCGATCGTCCTCTACTCTCTGTTGCTATCGCGGCACTCCTGGTGGTTCCCAGTCAGGACCGTAGATCACTCGGGAGAGGTCTGCTCGGAATCAGTGAAGTTCAGATGATCGGCTGTCAGACGAGGGTCTATTGGACAGGAGCTCTCCTGATCGTTGCAGTCGTTCACTCTGTCGTCGGGACCTCTCCCACTGGATCCACGTGTCGCTGATGGGCCCCGCGTTTGGGACGCCAATTGATAAAGATCAATTCAAAATGGTCAGGCGATTTCAGTTGATGTTTCCTAAGTTAAATTTGCCCGGCGTAAAAACGCCTCTAATACCATATGAAGTTATTCAATAAAGAGGCAGGCGCTGGAGACAGGAAGACAGGAAACAAGTTTATTCCGACGGAGTAGAACACATCAGATCAGACAACAAGGTATCGTCTCGAGGTGCTCTCTCTGCCTCTTTGAGACCTGGTTTTTATACACTGGTTTAAGACATGTGAACGTTCTTTATTACAACAAGGGCATTGTGAAGTATGCGAACGACATCCCTGGCACCCCCCAGTTCCGGCCCATTCCAACACATGACAACAGTAGAGGCCCTTTCCCCTCATATGATTGGGAGGGGGCTATCATGCAGCTGAGTGTTCTGCCGATTCCTACGGAATGTGTGCGCCTGATCGAATCTCATGGGGTGGGGAGGTCATGATCAATAGTGGCTCCTTTCAGGAAAGGCGAGTGCATACAGTAGTGGGCAATAAACTGTATCCTCGGGCTAAAGGATGACCAGCGGTTCGTACAGGCAGTCGGGCTCAGAGGAAGGGGTCATCAAAGGAGGGGTATTCATGGACGGAAAGGAGGTGTTGGTCAGGCGCGGGGTGTGATTCCCTGAGACAGAGTCATGGGAGGGGAGGGTTCATGACTTGTGCATGTGAGTGCGGGGGCAGCCAGGGTGCGCGGGGAAGGCTTGCAAGGTTCAGGGAAGTGTGCTGACGGGCGATCGTGAACAGGGAGACCATGGTACCTAAAATGGCTGTCGTGTATGCTCATACGTGAGTCTGCAAGATGGCGTAGATGATGTTCAGTACACGAACTAAAATTCCACAGTACGTGGCAAGGGAGCAGGACCACAGAGCCAGAAGAGAAAAAGGAGCTGGAGGTCTGGAAAAGCCCAGTCAGGAACAAATACACGGGTACCAGCCCTAAGGAGCGTGGCAGAGCGCAGGGTCACCCAGAAAAGCAGGAAATCCCACCGCAGGGACAGGGCAATACCCAAGGGCCCACGGGATAGCGCGCCCAATCAAGTGAGCACAAGGCAGAGGGCGCCAAATCAAACAGCGACCGGAGAGACAGAGAGACAGCGCTGGATCCTCCACCAAAGAGCGAGGGGGCGGACGCAAGCAGTCCCCAGTCTCTCACAAGTAAGGAAGAGCAGGATAACACACCAGGCAGTCCCAGGAACCAAGGAGCACGCTATCCACAATCAAAAGTGAAAAAATGAGTGCACAAGCGGGATATGTGATGGCGCCAGTACAATTTCTACCCAGGCCAGGAGAGCCACTAATGAAGTGGGAGGACTGGAGGGAGTACATAGACAATTTTATAGGAGTCTTGGAAGACGAAAGTGAGGAAGAGTTCAATCCCAAGAGGAAAAAATGAATCCTGTTACTCAATCTAGGCCCCGAAGGTCTGAGAATATACAAGAGCCTGGTGCCGAAGGAAAGAGGGAGCACGGATGACAATGTGTACGCCCATGCCATCGATGACCTGAATGAACACTACAGACCGGCGGTGTGTGTGTCGGTGGACAGATTCAATTTCCAGCAGAGGAAACAACACCCAGGCGAGACAGTGGAGGAATATGCGGCTGCCCTGAAGAGACTGGCGTCCACGTGCAAATACGATAATTGGGAAGAAGAGTTCATCAAGAACCAGGTGGTGATGCAAACCACGTGCACCGCTGTGCAAGAAAAACTGTGGGCCAGCGGAGACACCACCCTGAATGAAGTGATGGTGATCGTCAAAAGAGCGGAACTAGCGCACAGGTGTGCGGAAGCAACGAGGAAAGAGACGGCGCCCACCACCATGGTGAACAGGGTGGACGATGAGGAACCGCGCCGAGACTACAAGTACGAGGGGTCTGCGGCGAAAGGACCCAACAAGTGGCAAGGCAACCCAGGCCCGCCGGGCAAACAAGCGGGAAGCAACAAGAAGCCATGCTACAGGTGCGGGAGCTAGTCCCACGAGGCGCACAACAGGAAATGCCCAGCATTCCGCGCCAAATGTATGTACTGCGGGATTGTGGGACACTACGAGAAGGTGTGTCGGAAAAAGGCATCGAAGAGCATAGTGAAGTATATCGGACAAGACAGCGAAGAACAAGAAGAGGACGCAGGGGAAGACGTCGTCACAGTCATTTATATCGAGGACCAAGTACTAGAAGTGGACGGTCAAGTAATGAGTGTCGACGGCAAGAGGACAATGAAACCAGTCTTGGAGATTTCGATAGGAGGAATACCGATAAACGTAGTAGCTGATACGGGCTCGCCCTACACCATCATTCAGAGAGCGGTATGGGAGGAGTGTTTTGCACCACACCTAGGCCCACAACTGGAGAAGCTGGACATCCGCCTGGTGACGTACAACGGGGATCGCATACCCATGGCAGGTTTCAGGCCATTGCATTTCAAGTTCAGAGGCCGGTCCGTGTTCTGCAAACTCTACATATCGGAGAGAGGGCCCTCGGTACTAGGATGGCTTGACCAAGGCGACCTGGGCATCAAGCTGGATCCAGGGGGCAAGGAACAGATACTACTCACGGAACCGGAATCCTGGCCTGACCTAGAAAAATGGAAAGGAGAAAACCCCAAGGTATTTGGAGGCACAGTCGGAAGGATGGAGAAATTCGCACACAAGATAATTCTGAAGGAAAACGCCGTACCGGTCGCCCACAAAGTGAGGAATGTACCATTGGCGGTGAGAGACGCAGTACAAGAGGAACTACAAGATCTGGAAAAGAAAGGGATCATCGAACCCATCACATGCGCGGAGTGGCTCGCGCCCTTGGTAGTAGTAATGAAGCCAAGCGGGAAGGTCCGGTTGCGTGTCGACCTGCGTGAACTGAACAAGAGCATCGTGGTGGAAAAATTCCCCTTGCCCAGGATTGAAGAAATGCTAGCTAGAACCAAGGGGGTCAAATGGTATTCCACCATAGACTTGACCTCCGCCTACCACCAGATCGCCCTGCACCCGGAAAGCCGTAAGCTCACCTCGTTCATCACCCCGTTTGGGTGCTACCAGTTCTGCCGCATGCCGTTCGGGCTGGCCTCAGCGGCTGCGGTGTTCCAAAAGCTAATGCACCAACTGTTTAAGAACACAGAAGGCGTCCAATATTTCCAGGACGACATCCTGGTGATGGGACAAGACAAGCAGGATCACGATAACAAACTCGGGAGGGTATTAAAGATCCTTGAGAATAAGGGCCTCACAGCCGAATGGTCCAAATGCAGGATAGGAATGGAGTCTGTGACTTACTTAGGACATGAAATTGGGGTGCGAGGAGTTACCCCGAAAGCAGACAACGTGAGAGCCATTTGCGAAGCTCCACCGCCCTCCAACAAAGAAGAAGTCCGTTCGTTCCTCGGAATGGCGGAATATTATAGTAAATTCGTGCAGCACTTCGCCTCCAAAACCTACCACATGAGGCAGCTGACAAGAGACAACACAGAATTCTGCTGTTCGAAGGAGGCGCAAGGCGAATTCGATGTCATCAAGAGAGAGGTAGCAGGAGCAGTACCGCTGCAAGGATATGACCCCCAAGGAAACACGGTGCTCACCACCGATGCCAGCGACAAGGGGCTGGGTGCCGTCCTGATGCAAGATCGAGGTCAAGGGAGAATGGAAACGATCAGTTTTGCCTCCCGCACGCTGAGTGAAACCGAAAAGAAGTACAGCGTGATTGAAAAAGAAATGCTGGCGGTAGTGTGGGCCATGACCAGATTAGCTACCACATATACACAACCATAGACAAACAAACAAATACAAGGCAGGAAAAAGGTCTGTAAGTTGATCAAAAAATTAGAACAGACAATTATTAAGTGAATACACTTTCTATGATTTCCCAATAGGGGAGTATACAAATCATCAAGTGTAAGGTGTCGACGACGTTTCGATCCTTATTTGATTCGGGACCATCATCAGGACATATCAATACATGCCTTTACTGAATATTTAAAAAGTTGCCATACATAAATAACACCAAAACATACATTGAATGAAAACATCACAGTGCAAACAAAAATGGGAAAAGGAAAAGAAAAAATCACAGATTAATACATTTCAGAATTACCATTAATATCAGTACATTTAAATAAAGACAAAAACAATCAATGTACGCTGAAGTCTATACAACTCAAAGTATGAAATTGCAGGGACTCAAAAACACTATTAAGCTAACACTGTGAACCAGAATCTATGCATCTCAGAATTTACGGCTATATAGGCATCTATAAGTGAAAAGTTTAAATATCAGGGCTCCTGCAGTGTGTTTAAATAATCTAGTATAGAGGGAAGGAAATTAAATTACTGTATTCTGGTTTGGAGTTAACCGCTTGAGTAGGACACAGAGTGGTTGTAGGTTGCATTTGCTTTTTTACCGACGATAGTGCTTCACTACCCTTTTACTAAATCAGAGGAGCCCACGTTTGGTAAGCAATTCGTGGTTATCTATATTTTCAAATAACTAATGGCCACGTATGTATATTTCCCCGGTCTTACAGCCTTGCTCTTCTGCCATTTTAGATGTAAACTGGTCACCCTCGCCTAAAATAACATTAGGAGAGCGAAATACAACTAGAGGTACGTGGCGCCTAATTACTTTATGCTCTAAAGGTGCGACCTAGAACCACTCTGTGTCCTACTCAAGCGGTTAACTCCAAACCAGAATACAGTAATTAAATTTCCTTCCCTCTATACTAGATTATTTAAACACACTGCAGGAGCCCTGATATTTAAACTTTTCACGTATAGATGCCTATGTAGCCGTAAATTCTGAGATGCATAGATTCTGGTTCACAGTGTTAGCTTAATTGTGTTTTTGAGTCCCTGCAATTTCATACTTTGAGTTGTATAGACTTCAGCGTACATTGATTGTTGTTGTCTTTATTTAAATGAACTGATATTAATGGTAATTCTGAAATGTATTAATCTGTGATTTTTTCTTTTCCTTTTCCCATTTTTGTTTGCACTGTGATGTTTTCATTCAATGTATGTTTTGGTGTTATTTATGTATGGCAACTTTTTAAATATTCAGTAAAGGCATGTATTGATATGTCCTGATGATGGTCCCGAATCAAATAAGGATCGAAACGTCGTCGACACCTTACACTTGATGATTTGTATACTCCCCTATTGGGAAATCACAGAAAGTGTATTCAATTAATAATTGTCTGTTCTAATTTTTTGCTCAACTTACAGACCTTTTTCCTGCCTTGTATTTGTTTGTTTGTCTATGGTTGTGTATATGTGAAAGCTGGACACAGGCTTGTGTCCCACTTGGAAATTGTCAGATATTTTGCCACATTTGATTGTATTTATTATTAAAACATGTCCGGCTGGACATTGAACAAAGATTCCAATTTTGATCTATTTGTATCTTGGTTTTAAATTGATATTGAAGTTTGGGACCACTGTCTTTTAAAATATTGCATACCCCCAAGGTCCCAAGCCTATTGCTACTTTGGGTTCCCCTTGTTACATATAGTAGTATGACCAGATTTAGGCAGTTCTTGTGGGGCACACGGTTCCTGTTGAAAACAGATCATAAACCCTTACTAAAGGTACTGACGTTCAGTGGACATGCAAGTGCGACGCCCAGAATTGCAAAGATGACAATCAAATTGCTAGAATTTAGATACAATGTAGAACACATCCCCGGCAGCAGGAACAGGGTGGCTGACTATCTGAGCAGAGCAGAGGCTATGGATTTGAGTGGAGAAGACCAAGCATGGACGGAAGAGATGGTGGCGCTCACGGAAGACCAAGAGAAAACCATAGGACATCAGGAATGGAAGGAGGCATATGGAGAGGACCGGATCATTGAAGAAGTAAAGTCTTGCATCACCAGAGGATGGCCAGACAAGCGACAAACCCAAGGACACCTTAACCCATATTTTGAAGTCAGAGATGAGTTGTCGATGGACGACCTAGGAGTGTTCGTTTACAGAGGAGATAAAGTCATCCCCCCAACAGGAATCATCCCCAAACTATTGGACATGCTCCATGAAGGACACTTGGGGATAGGGAAATTGAAATTGAGAGCCAAGCAAAACTACTGGTGGCCAGGGATGGACGTAAGAGCTGAGAGGCATGTCAGGGAATGCACACAGTGCCAAGGGGCAGATAAGACACTTAAACCACTACGCCCAGCTCTTGGAAAGTTCGATCTCCCGAGGAACCCATGGGAAGAGTTATCGGTGGACATCCTGGGCTCGATACTGGACACACAAGGAGTCCAAAAGTATGTATGTGTTCTAATGGATAGATACTCCAAGTGGCCCAAGCTGAAAATAGATGAGGCGATGGATGCGGAAACCATCATTAAGTTCTTGGCTGACACATTTGTGAGGGAAGGCATCCCCAAGTCCATCCTGAGTGACAATGGGCCCCAATTCAAGTCAGAGAAATGGAAGGATTTCATGCAGAGAAATGGCATACTAGTGAAGCACACGTCAATATATCACCCTGCAGGGAACGGACTGGTGGAGAGATTTAATAGAGTGGTGATGGGGTCCGTTCAAGCAGCCATCTCCAACAACAAGGACTGGGAAAAGGAGATATGGCACTTGGTCTGGGCATACAGGATTACCCCTACAGGGACAGGGTACAGCCCCTTCCAGATACTAAGGGGCCATGAACCGTTCACCCAAGACAATCGAGTATGGAAAGAAAAGACTATAGTGAGTGAATGGTCCCCCGCAGTGGTGCGAGCCAACTTGGAAAAGGCGCAAGCCATTTACTCAAAACACTACAACAACAGGAAGAACGTGAAGGAGCCAAGATTGGAAAAAGGAGAATGGGTGCGGGTAAAGTTGGCCACACTGCAAAGGAAAGGAGACAGCAAGTACAGCAAACCCATGCAGGTCGAGGAAGTGCTGGACAGAGCAGCTCGGCTAAGTGATGGGAACGTGTGGTCAATGGACCGCATGGCAAGATGCAACAAAGTGCTGAGTTGGGAACGGGTTGGAGCAGACCTGCAAGACAAGGAGGAAGGAACTGTCGAGCAAGGACAGTCAGAGACAGATCCAGATGAGAGGAGCCGAGAACAGCAAGAAGAGAGATCTGGCGATGCCAACCAGGCATCGGCGAGTGAAGGTAATATGGACAGGAGAGAGAGTAGTGCGTCCGCACCAGTAAGAGAAAGGTGTGATGATGGGAGTCAGGAAGGAAGGACCCCGCCTACCCCGGTGAGACTGACTGTTAGAAGCGGCTGTCTCTAGTTGGCAGAGGTATACACTTCTGACAAATAGGGACACACCTTTTCTAGTCAGGGCAAGGGGATCACACACTTAGATAACCCCTGCTCACCCCCTTGGTAGCTTGGCAAAGCAGACAGGCTTATCTCAGAGGCAGTGCGTTAAGCATTTATGACCACATACAGTAATACAGTGAATACACTACAAATGGACACGACACAGTAGTATTATAAAAATAAGGATTTTTATATAAGGCTTAGCACAAGACCAAATAACGACAAAAATATACCACAGTCTTAATAAATACTCTTGGAAGGGAAAATAATAGTTCAAGCGTAGTTTTCTTCTTAGCACCAAGTCTTTAGTATCAAAAGCAACTCTTCTTCTTTAAAACACAGTTCTTGGCAACAATGTAACCCACACGGGAGTTTGGAAAAGGGGGGTGGTGATGGACAGAGTTTCTGAATGATGCAGAATACTCTTACCAAGTCAAGAGATCATGGTTTTAATCCATCACCGTTTTTTAGCTCACTGCACCATCCCAGCTAAGAACCTGGCTATATGCAAATTAGTCTTTTCCTGTCCCAGTGCATGATGGGAACAGGGCAAACCAAACTACCAAGCCAATTCTTGTACTGGGAAGGAAACAAGCTTCCGGGGACCGGTTTCTGGCATCACAGCCTTCTTCGGCCCGGCTTGCTTGAAACCTGATGGTGCAATGAGCAAGGGACTCACGTCTGAGTATACCCTCCCACACATAGTGTGGATAAAACCGATTTTGGAAAAGGGGGGTGGTGATGGACCCACACGGGAGTCACACGACGTCGAGGCAAAGTTAATCCAAAGGTTCGGCGTCGACCGCGAGGAGCGCTACGTCGAGCCCGGAGTCGCACAGACCCCCACAACACAGTACCTTGGAAAAGTGAAGCACTCGATGGTCAGCAGCGTCGAGATGTCCGGCGTCGCGTCTTCGGCGTCGATCGGGCCTCCGCGTCGGGGCGATCTGCAGCGGCGTCGACAGATGTCAGGCAGGAGCAGCGATCACGAGGCGAAGCGGGATACGGCGTCGTCGTCGATGTCGATGGCGATGTTGCAAGAGTGAGCAGCGCTCACGGCGTCGAGAGGGCTCGAAGTCGATGCGATCAGCAGTGGTGCAGACACGAGGTCACTGGGAGCTAGAGCTGAACTCACTACTCACTGGCGTTGCTGCTGGCGTCGATCGGGCCCGGCGTCCGGCGTCGAGGAAGCGGGACACTGGAGCTGTTACTCACGATGTCGAGCTGGATTCGGCGGCGTCCGTCGGCGTCGAGATTGCTGGATTCTTTCAGAGGTGCTGGATTCACAAGTTCCAGCAAACAGCACTTTAAGCAGATGAAGTCCTTTAGCCCTGTGACTTCAACAGGAGGCTGGCACTCTTCCAGCCCTTGGAGATTTTCTTAGCAAAGTTTGAGAGTACACACACAGTTCCTCTCTCCTGGTTCCTTGGCAAAAATAAAGAAGCAATGCAGGATTCCCCCCAGCAAACAGCACACTGGCAGAAGGGGTAGGCAAGTCCTTGGATAAGCAGGCTTCTTGTCCTTGGTTTCAGGGTTCCTTGTCAGAAGTGATCTAAATTCTTGGTTCAGGGGTCCTTCTCTTATACCCCTTTTTGGCTTTGATCCCTTTGTCCATGCAGGGGAATTTCCCCCCATCTTGGGTTTGTTGTGGGTGTTGCCAGGCCGAAGCACCTGGCCTATTCACTGTGCAGGGCAGAGTCTTCAGCCGCCCAGCAGGAGCGGAGCCAGCATTGTCACTGGCAGGGGCAGGGCCATCAGTTGCCCGGCAGGAGGTGGGCCAGGAAAGTCCCAGGCAGGCACAGTGTCATCAGTCGCCTGGCAGGGGGGCGGAGCCAGCATTGTATCAGGCAGGGCAGGCTATCAGGAGCTACTCTTCCCCTACTCTCAATGCAAATGCCCCACTCATCCCACACTGAATCATTCAGACCTCTGGAGCCACCCAGCTCCTGTCACACGCACACCAGAACCAGCAGAGACCGGTAGACAGTTAGACAAGAAAGTAGCTACTTTCTAAAAGTGCTATTTTCAAACACAGAGTCCAAAAACCATCCACCCAAACGGATGCGTTATTAAACCCTGAGTTCAGGGATACCAAACTCGACATTGCACCATGCTCCCCGAGCCCGCTAGGATTATAGCATTAATAATCCTGGCAGCCCATTCTAACTGATGGAGAGCAGGTAACCTTACAATAGTGAAAAACGAATATGGCTGTAATTCACTATTAGGACATGCCAACCTTGTCAGGCTTGTCCTACCTTATACTTACAATGCACCCTGCCCTTGGGCCTACCATAGGGGTGACTAACATGAAGTTAAGGAAAGGTTTAGGGACTGGCAAGTAGGTGTACTTGCGCAGCCTGCGTGACAGTACCAGACTGCACGTAGGTCTAGCAATGGCAGACCTGTAGACATACTTTTACTAGGCCGCTCTTGTGGGTGTCACAACACGTGCTGCAAGCCCACTAGCAGAATTTGTATTTACAAGCCCTGGCACTCCTGGTGCACGCTACTAGGGACTGACAGTAAACCAAATAAGCCAAACATGGAATTCAATCAATACAGCAATTTCACATAGGGAGCACTTGCACTGTGACACTGATCAGCAGTGGCACAGTGCCCAAAGCAATATACCAGCAAAAACATCGTAAACAGAGGAGGCAACAGAAAAAAATGGAGGAGAGACTCATGCCAATGATGCCAGGTCTAACACGTGTCCCCTCCAGCTGAAATATGGGGAGAACTACCCTTACCCTAGGGAGTCCTCATCACTAAGGCGGAAAAATCTGGACAGACCATCAGCATTGGCGTGATCTGTGCCAGGGCGGTGTTCCACCGTGAAGTCCATCCCCTGTAGGGAAATGGACCACCTCAACAGCTTTGGATTCTCACCCCTCATCTGCATCAACCATCTGAGGGGCCTGTGGTCTGTCTGAACCCGGAAGTGAGTCCCAAACAGGTAGGGTCTTAGCTTCTTCAGCGCCCAGACCACAGCAAATGCTTCTCTCTCTATCGCACTCCACCTCTGTTCCCTGGGAAGTAACCTCATACTGATGAAGGCTACAGGTAAGTCTCGGCCCTCTTCATTCACCTGAGCTAGAACAGCCCCCACGCCATGCTCTGAAGCGTCCGTCTGGACAACAAATTCTTTAGAAAAGTTGGGTGCCTGGAGTATGGGTGCTGTGCACATTGCAGTTTTCAAGGTGTCAAAGGCCGTCTGACAGGCGTCAGTCCAGATCACAAGTCGTGGCTGCTTCCTGGAAGTCAGCGAAGTCAAGGGGTGCACAATGTTACCATAATCCTTGACGAACCTCCTGTAGTAACCCGTGAGACCCAAGAAGGCTCTCACCTGAGTCTGGGTTTTGGGCGGTGCCCATGCCAGGATGGTATCAATCTTGGGTTGTAGGGGGGCCACCTTGCCGCTCCCTACTTGGTGCCCCAAGTACACCACTGAACCCTGCCCAATCTGGCACTTACTGGCTTTGATTGTGAGGCCTGCTCTGCGCAGGGCCAACAACACTTCCTGGAGGTGGCGCAAGTGTTCCTCCCAGCTGGCGCTGAACACTGCGATGTCGTCCAGGTAGGCAGCACTGAAATCCTCCAGTCCAGCCAAGACCTGGTTGACCAACCTCTGGAAGGTGGCAGGGGCATTCTTCATCCCAAAGGGCATAACCCGGAACTGGTAGTGCCCGTCTGGTGTGGAGAATGCTGACCTCTCTTTTGCCCCATCAGTCAAGGCGATCTGCCAGTACCCAGACGTTAGATCAAACGTACTAAGGTACCGGGCAGCCCCCAACCGATCTATGAGCTCATCAGCTCTGGGGATGGGGTGGGCGTCAGTCTTGGTGACTGAATTGAGTCCTCGGTAATCCACACAGAACCGAAGTTCCGGTGAAGCACCAGGCGCTGCAGCCTTTGGGACCAAGACCACTGGGCTGGCCCAAGGACTGCTAGAGGACTCAACCACCCCTAAGGCAAACATTTTGGAGACCTCCTCCTTGATGTATGCTCTGACCTTGTCAGTCACTCTGTAAGCCTTGTGCTTCACAGGAGTGCTGTCCCCAGTGTCCACATCATGGACACACCACTGAGTGACACCAGGAATCAAGGAGAACAGATCAGGGAATTGTCCCAACAGTTGGCGGCAATCCTGCTGCTGTTCAGGGGTCAGTGTGTCAGAGAGGACAACACCATCCACTGACCCATCTTGCTCTTTTGCATACAGGAGGTCAGGAAGAGGCTCGCTCTCCTCCTCCATTCCAGCATCTGTAGCTAGGAGCATGCCCACTTCGGACCTTTCTAAGTGGGGCTTTAAACGGTTGACATGCAGGACCCTCAAGGGGTTCCTGGGAGATTTCAAGTCCACCAAGTAGGTGACATCGCTCTTCTTCTCCACAACCTTAAACGGTCCAGTCCACCTGTCCTTGAGCGCACAAGGTTCCACAGGGGACATGACCCAAAGTTCTTGACCAGGCTGAAGTTCGACCAGAGTGCCATTCCGGTCGTACCACCGCTTCATCTCTTCCTGGCTGGCCTCCAGATTTGCCTGAGCAAGATCTCTGAAGCGCCTAGTCTGGTTCCTAAAGGCCAGCATGTAACTGTATATATCCTGGGGAGGTTTCCTGGGAGATTGCTCCCAGCCTTCTTTGACCAGACTCAAAGGTCCTCTTACCGGGTGACCATACAAAAGCTCAAAGGGGCTGAACCCTAGAGACTTCTGTGGCACCTCACGGTAAGCAAACAGTAGGCATGGCAAGAGGACGTCCCATTTCCGCCTCATTGGTTCTTCAAGACCCATGATCATGCCTTTAAGGGTCCGGTTGAATCTCTCAACCAGCCCATTTCCTTGAGGGTGGTAAGGAGTGGTGAACTTGTAGGTTACCCCACACTCCTTCCACAGAGACTTCATATAGTTGGAAATGAAGTTGGTGCCCCGGTCTGACACCACGTCTCTGGGGAACCCCATTCGGTAGAAAACACCCATCAGTGCCCGTCCCACCACGGGGGCCGTCACTGTTCTGAGAGGGATGGCTTCCGGGTACCGTGTGGCATGGTCCACCAAGACCAGGATGAACCTGTTGCCCAGGGCTGTCTTGGGGTCCAGTGGCCCAACAATGTCAATCCCCACCCGGTCAAAGGGGGTACTGACCACCGGAAAAGGTTGGAGGGGAGCCTTCTGCTTCCTTCCGCTTTTCCCACTTGCCTGGCAAGTGTGACAAGTTTTACAATGGATGTCTACATCCCTTCTCATCTGAGGCCAATAAAAATGGGTGACAAGCCTGTCATAGGTCTTGTCCTGCCCCAGATGTCCAGCTAAAGGAACGTCATGAGCCAAACCCAGTAGGAAGGCTCTGAAGCGCTGGGGTACCACCAGCACACGGGCTGACCCAGGCTCAGCAGCCTTAGGCTCGCTATACAGGAGGTCGTTCTCCCAGTAAACAAAATGTGATCCTGACTGATCACCTGAGGTTTGGGCTGAGGCCTGCTGCCTCATACCCACAAGAGAAAGGCACACTTTCTGTTCTGCACAGAATTCCTCCCTGGAGGGACCACCATCCTGCTGCCAGTGGGTCAGCTCGGGTAGGTCTCCCAGTTCAGCGACTTGTTCCCCTGTGGGCTCCAGGGCATCCCCCTCAGGGTCTACCTCCTCCTGGACCACGGGAACTATGGGGGCCGGTTTCCCGCGCCTCCTGCCTCTTCTCTTCACAGCTGGGTCCTGGGCCATACTTTCAGGCTCCGAGACCCCATCAACACCCTTACTTGCTGTCATCGAACGAGTGGTTGCACACACCCACTCTGGCACACCCAACATTTTCAAATGTGTCTCCCTCTCCACCTTAGCCCAAGGGGAGTCTTCTAAATCATTGCCCAGGAGACAATCAACAGGCATGGCGGGCCTTACAGCAACTTGAAGAGTACCTGAAACTCCCCCCCATTCAAAGGGAACCTGAGCTACCTCACACTCTTTCTGGGAGTTGTTAGCAGCTATCACAGGGTAGAATGCGTGGGGAACCACCTGCTCTCTGGACACCAATTGACACTTGACAGCTGTCACACTCGCTCCGGTGTCTCTGAGAGCTTCCACTCTATGGCCATTAATGGTCACCCACTGCCTATATTTATTAGTGTTACTAGGCAGCGGGGGTGGAGGGACCATTTCCATGTCTCCTAGCGAGACCAGGGATTTCTCTGCGGGACCCCTCCCACCAGGGGCAACCATCTCCTCCCCTCCCAGGGCTACACTCGCCAACTGACGGGGTGGTGCACGTGGTGGTGCATTAGAATTCTTCATGGGACACTGGGGATCATAATACCGGTGTCCCACCTGCCCACAAACGTAGCAGGTCAGTGGGTCCCTATGAACAGGTTTACCTGTCGGGGCCCCTGGCTTCTTCACAGGGGGAGGCTGGGAACCTTTCTCTTGGTTCCCTTGGGGATTACTTTGGGGCCCTTTCTGGGACTCCTTCTGTTTACCCTTGTCCCCCCCACTCTTCTGCTGGGGACCCTGCCCACCTTTGGCTGAGTCTCCCACTGGACCCTTGTGGACCCTGGTACTGACCCAGCGGTCCGCCTCCTCAGCAAGTTTTCTAGGGTTAGATATCTTGCTATCAATAAGGTGCTGGCTCAGCTCTGGAAAACAGTTATTAGACAAATGCTCCCAAGCAAACAAATCATAAAGAGCTTCATAACTTTCCACTTTGCTGCCCTTTACCCAACCATCCATGGCTCTGCAAAAAATATGACACATATTCAACCCACGTCGTACCAGGCAACTTCTTACAT
The DNA here is from genome assembly GCF_964261635.1 of Lissotriton helveticus. Lineage (NCBI taxonomy): Eukaryota > Metazoa > Chordata > Amphibia > Caudata > Salamandridae > Lissotriton > Lissotriton helveticus. The sequence goes on from NC_136072.1 coordinate 1,118,351,114, forward strand.
TCTCTAAAGGTTTGTCGGTACTTTTCTGGGGTTAGGCCATACCTTAGCATTAAAGCATCTTTCATATGAGCATAAGACATCCTATCCTCAACAGGTATGTCTAACAGGGTATCTCTCCCCTCATTCACAAAGCGACCCCACAACCCCGCTCCCCCATCCTTCTCAGGGACCCGGTGGGCCAACAATGCTAACTCATATGCTTTAAACCATTGACCAATATCTTCATTCTTATGATAATCTTTTATCATATCTTTAGGAAAATAGAACCTACTTTCTGCAGGCACAGATGGGATGCTGCCAACAGAGGGATTCAATTCTAACTCTTTAGCTCTGAGCTCCAACTCCCTCAACCTGGTATCACGCTCCAAAGCTAACTTCTCTCTTTCAAACTCTAACCTTTTGATCTCCAAATCAGCTTCTCTTCTGCCTCTTGCATTTTCTAACTCCAACTGCCCATTTATCTTAAGTTTTGCCATTTCCATGTTGTAAGCTCGCTCTTTCTCCCTTTCTTCTCTTTCTTCAGGAGAAAGACCCTTGGAGGAAACACTGCTGCCAGGAGGGGATGTGGGACCATTCACTGGCACCTCCTCCTCCCCTTCCACAAGCGGTACCACCACCACATTAGAAGGATCTCTGGCCTCTAACCAGGCCTCCAAAGCTTTAAGATAATCTTCTTTCCTTGTGATGCCTGGGGTAGGAACTTTAAACTGCTTGCAAAAGGATTTCAGCTTCTTTACCGGATAGTCGTTTATCTTACTCCTATCAAATTCCTCCACCACAACAGGGGTAGTGCTTCCAGCATCACTCATGGTCAAAACTGGCAGTTTCAAAAATCAAGCTCCAGGAAAGCGGAGAACAAAAATAAAATATCCTACCAAAACAGATTGTGGCTGCGCTATGGTCTGCTTTCACTATGTAGCGCACACTAATCACTGCACATGGGTCATAAATGCAAAGTTCAAATCCTCACCGTTGACCCACCAATGTCAGAAGCGGCTGTCTCTAGTTGGCAGAGGTACACACTTCTGACAAATAGGGACACACCTTTTCTAGTCAGGGCAAGGGGATCACACACTTAGATAACCCCTGCTCACCCCCTTGGTAGCTTGGCAAAGCAGACAGGCTTATCTCAGAGGCAGTGCGTTAAGCATTTTTGACCACATACAGTAATAAAGTGAATACACTACAAATGGACACGACACAGTAGTATTATAAAAATAAGGATTTTTATATAAGGCTTAGCACAAGACCAAATAACGACAAAAATATACCACAATCTTAATAAATACTCTTGGAAGGAAAAATAATAGTTCAAGCGTAGTTTGTTCTTAGCACAAAGTCTTTAGTATCAAAAGCAACTCTTCTTCTTTAAAACACAGTTCTTGGCAACAATGTAACCCACACGGGAGTCACACGACGTCGAGGCAAAGTTAATCCAAAGGTTCGGCGTCGACCGCGAGGAGCGCTACGTCGAGCCCGGAGTCGCACAGACCCCCACAACACAGTACCTTGGAAAAGTGAAGCACTCGATGATCAGCGGCATCGAGATGTCCGGCGTCGCGTCTTTGGCGTCGATCAGGCCTCGGAGTCGGGGCGGTCTGCAGCGGCGTCGACCGAAGTCAGGCAGGAGCAGCGCTCACGAGGCGAAGCAGGATACGGCGTCGTCGTCGATGTCGATGATGATGTTGCAAGAGTGAGCAGCGCTCACGGCGTCGAGAGGGCTCGAGGTCGATGCGATCAGCGGCGGCGACGACACAGGGTCACTTGGAGCTGGAGCCGAACTCGCTACCCACTGGCGTCGCTACTGGCGTCGATCGGGCCCGGCGGCCGGCGTCGAAGGTGCGGGACACTGGAGCCGTTACTCACGATGTCGAGCTGGATTCGGCGGCGTCCGTCGGCGTCGAGATTGCTAGATTCTTCAGAGGTGCTGGATTTCAGGTTCCAGCAACAAGCACTTTTAGCAAATAGATGAAGTCCTTTGGCCCTGTGACTTCAACAGGAGGCTGGCACACTTCCAACCCTTGGAGATTTTCTTTAGCAAGTTTGAGAGTACACACTCAGTTCCTCTCTCCTGGTTCCTTGGCAAAAATAAAGAAGCAACTGCAGGATTCCCCCAACAAACAGCACACTGGCAGAAGGGGTAGGCAGTCCTTGGATCAGCAGGCTTCTTGTCCTTGGTTCAGGTTTCCTTGTTAGAAGTGATCTAAATTCTTGGTTCAGGGGTCCTTCTCTTATACCCCTTTTTGGCTTTGATCCCTTTGTCCATGCAGGGGAATTTCCCCCCATCTTGGGTTTGTTGTGGGTGTTGCCAGGCCGAGGCACCTGGCCTATTCACTGTGCAGGGCAGAGTCTTCAGCCGCCCAGCAGGAGCGGAGCCAGCATTGTCACTGGCAGGGGCAGGGCCATCAGTCGCCCGGCAGGAGGTGGGGCCAGGAAAGTCCCTGGCAGGCACAGAGTCATCAGTCGCCTGGCAGGGGGGCCGAGCCAGCATTGTATCAGGCAGGGCAGGCTATCAGGAGCTACTCTTCCTCTACTCTCAATGCAAATGCCCCACTCATCCCACACTGACTCATTCAGACCTCTGGAGCCACCCAGCTCCTGTCACACGCACACCAGAACCAGCAGAGACCGGTAGACAGTTAGACAAGAAAATAGCTACTTTCTAAAAGTGCTATTTTCAAACACAGAGTCCAAAAACCATCCACCCAAACGGATGCGTTATTAAACCCTGAGTTCAGGGATACCAAACTTGACATTGCACCATGCTCCCCGAGCCCGCTAGGATTATAGCATTAATAATCCTGGCAGCCCATTCTAACTGATGGAGAGCAGGTAACCTTACAATGTTGAAAAACGAATATGGCTGTAATTCACTATTAGGACATGCCAACCTTGTCAGGCTTGTCCTACCTTATGCTTACAATGCACCCTGCCCTTGGGCCTACCATAGGGGTGACTAACATGAAGTTAAGGGATGGTTTAGGGACTGGCAAGTAGGTGTACTTGCACAGTCTGCGTGACAGTACCAGACTGCACGTAGGTCTGGCAATGGCAGACCTTTAGACATACTTTTACTAGGCCGCTCTTGTGGGTGGCACAACACGTGCTGCAAGCCCACTAGCAGCATTTGTATTTACAAACCCTGGCACTCCTGGTGCACGCTACTAGGGACTGACAGTAAACCAAATAAGCCAAACATGGAATTCAATCAATACAGCAATTTCACATAGGGAGCACTTGCACTGTGACACTGATCAGCAGTGGCACAGTGCCCAAAGCAATATACCAGCAAAAACATCGTAAACAGAGGAGGCAAACAGAAAAAAATGGAGGAGAGACTCATGCCAATGATGCCAGATATAACACGTGTCCCCTCCAGCTGAAATGTGGGGAGAACTACCCTTACCCTAGGGAGGCCTCATCACTAAGGTGGAAAAATCTGGACAGACCATCAGCATTGGCGTGATCTGTGCCAGGGCGGTGTTCCACCGTGAAGTCCATCCCCTGTAGGGAAATGCACCACCTCAACAGCTTTGGATTCTTACCCCTCATCTGCATCAACCATCTGAGGGGCCTGTGGTCTGTCTGAACCCAGAAGTGAGTCCCAAACAGGTAGGGTCTTAGCTTCTTCAGCGCCCAGACCACAGCAAATGCTTCTCTCTCTATCGCACTCCACCTCTGTTCCCTGGGAAGTAACCTCCTACTGATGAAGGCTACAGGTAAGTATCGGCCCTCTTCATTCACCTGAGCTAGAACAGCCCCCACGCCATGCTCTGAAGCGTCCGTCTGGACAACAAATTCTTTAGAAAAGTCGGGAGCCTGGAGTATGGGTGCTGTGCACATTGCAGTTTTCAAGGTGTCAAAGGCCGTCTGACAGGCGTCAGTCCAGATCACAAGTCGTGGCTGCTTCCTGGAAGTCAGCAAAGTCAAGGGGTGCACAATGTTACCATAATCCTTAACTAACCTCCTGTAGTAACCCGTGAGACCCAAGAAGGCTCTCACCTGAGTCTGGGTTTTGGGCGGTGCCCATGCCAGGATGGTATCAGTCTTGGGTTGCAGGGGGGCCACCTTGCCACTCCCTACTTGGTGCCCCAAGTACACCACTGCACCCTGCCCAATCTGGCACTTACTGGCTTTGATTGTGAGGCCTGCTCTGCGCAGGGCCAACAACACTTCCTGGAGGTGGCGCAAGTGTTCCTACCAGTTGGCGCTGAACACTGCGATGTCACCAGGTAGGCGGCACTGAAATCCTCCAGTCCAGCCAAGACCTGGTTGACCTACCTCTGGAAGGTGGCAGGGGCATTCTTCATCCCAAAGGGCATAACCCGGAACTGGTAGTGCCCGTCTGGTGTGGAGAATGCTGACCTCTCTTTTGCCCCATCAGTCAAGGCGATCTGCCAGTACCCAGACGTTAGATCAAACGTACTAAGGTACCGGGCAGCCCCCAACCGATCTATGAGCTCATCAGCTCTGGGGATGGGGTGCGCGTCAGTCTTGGTGACTGAATTGAGTCCTCGGTAATCCACACAGAACCGAAGTTCCGGTGAAGCACCAGGCGCTGCAGCCTTTGGGACCAAGACCACTGGGCTGGCCCAAGGACTGCTAGAGGACTCAACCACCCCTAAGGCAAACATTTTGGAGACCTCCTCCTTGATGTATGCTCTGACCTTGTCAGTCACTCTGTAAGCCTTGTGCTTGACAGGAGTGCTGTCCCCGGTGTCCACCTCATGGACACACCACTGAGTGACACCAGGAATCAAGGAGAACAGATCAGGGAACTGTCCCAACAGTTGGCGACAATCCTGCTGCTGCTCAGGGGTCAGTGTGTTAGAGAGGACAACACCATCCACTGACCCATCCTGCTCTTTTGCATACAGGAGGTCAGGAAGAGGCTCACTCTCCTCCTCCATTCCAGCATCTGTAGCCAGGAGCATGCCCACTTCGGACCTTTCTAAGTGGGGCTTTAAACGGTTGACATGCAGGACCCGCAAGGGGTTCCTGGGGGACTTCAAGTCCACCATGTAGGTGACAGCGCTCTTTTTCTCCACAACCTCAAATGGTCCAGTCCACCTGTCCTTGAGCGCACAAGGTTCCACAGGGGACATGACCCAAACTTTCTGACCAGGCTTAAGCTCTACCAGAGTGGCCTTCTGGTCGTACCACCGCTTCATCTCCTCCTGGCTGGCCTCCAGATTTGCCTGAGCAAGATCTCTGAAGCGCCTAGTCTGGTTCCTAAAGGCCAGCATGTAACTGTATACATCCTGGGGAGGTTTCCTGGGAGATTGCTCCCAGCCTTCTTTGACCAGACTCAAAGGTCCTCTTACTGGTTGTCCATACAAAAGCTCAAAGGGGCTGAACCCTAGAGACTGCTGTGGCACCTCACGGTAAGCAAACAGCAGGCATGGCAAGAGGACGTCCCATTTACGCCTCATTGGTTCTTCAAGACCCATAATCATGCCTTTAAGGGTACGGTTGAATCTCTCAACCAACCCATTACCTTGAGGGTGGTAAGGAGTGGTGAACTTGTAGGTTACCCCACACTCCTTCCACAGAGACTTCATATAGTTGGAAATGAAGTTGGTGCCCCGGTCTGACACCACCTCTCTGGGGAACCCCATTCGGGAGAAAACACCTATCAGTGCCCGTCCCACCACGGGGGCCGTCACTGCTCTGAGAGGGATGGCTTCCGGGTACCGTGTGGCATGGTCCACCAAGACCAGGATGAACCTGTTGCCCATGGCTGTCTTGGGGTCCAGGGGCCCAACAATGCCAATCCCCACCCGGTCAAAGGGGGCACTGACCACAGGAAAAGGTTGGAGGGGAACCTTCTGCTTCCGCCCGTTTTTCCCACTTGCCTGGCAAGTTTGACAGGTTTTGCAATGGATATCTGTATCCCTTCTCATCTGAGGCCAATAAAAATGGGTGACAAGCCTGTCATAGGTCTTGTCCTGCCCCAGATGTCCAGCTAACGGAACGTCATGAGCCAAACCCAGTAGGAAGGCTCTGAAGCGCTGGGGTACCACAAGCACACGGGCTGACCCAGGCTCAGCAGCCTTAGGCTTGCTATACAGGAGATCGTTCTCCCAGTAGACCAAATGTGACCCTGACTGATCACCTGTTGTCTGGGCTGAGGCCTGCTGCCTCATACCCACAAGAGAAGGGCACACTTTCTGTTCTGCACAAAATTCTTCCCTGGAGGGACCACCATCCTGCTGCCAGTGGGTCAGCTCGGGCAGGTCTCCCAGTTCAGCAATTTGTTCGCCTGTGGGTTCCAGGGCATCCCCCTCAGGGTTTGCCTCCTCCTGGACCACGGGAACTATGGGGGCCGGTTTCCCGCGCCTCCTGCCACTTCTCTTCACAGCTGGGTCCTGGGCCATACTTTCAGGCTCCGGGACCCCATCAACACCCTTACTCGCTGTCATCGATCGAGTGGTAGCACACACCCACTCTGGTACACCCAACATTTTCAAATGTGTCTCCCTCTCCATCTTAGCCCAAGGGGAGTCTTCCAAATCATTGCCCAGGAGACAATCAACAGGCATGGCGGGCCTTACAGCAACTTGAAGAGTACCTGAAACTCCCCCCCATTCAAAGGAAACCTGTGCTACCTCACACTCTTTCTGGGAGTTGTCAGCAGCTATCACAGTGTAGAATGCGTGGGGAACAACCTGCTCTCTGGACACCAAGTGACACTTGACAGCTGTCACACTCGCTCTGGTGTCTCTGAGAGCTTCCACTCTATGGCCATTAATGGTCACCCACTGCCTATATTTCTTAGTGTTACTAGGCAGAGGGGGTGGAGGGACCATTTCCATGTCTCCTAAAGAGATCAGGGACATCTCTGCGGGACCCTCCCCACCATGGGCAACCATCTCCTCCCCTCCCAGGGCTACACTCGCCAACTGACGGGGGGCTGCATGGGGTGGTGCACTAGAGTTCTTCAAGGGACACTGGGGATCATAAAAACGGTGTCCCACCTGTTTACAAGCGAAGCAGGTCATTGGGCCCCTATAACCAGGTTTACCTGTCGGGGCCTCTGATTTCTACACTGGGGGAGGCTGGGAACCCTTCCCTTGGTTCCCTTGGGGATTACTTTGGGGCCCTTTCTGGAACTCCCTCTGTTTACCCTTGTCCCCCCCACTCTTCTGCTGGGGACCCTGCCCACCTTTGGCTGAGTCTCCCACTGGACCCTTGTGGACCCTGGTACTGACCCAGCGGTCCGCCTCCTCAGCAATTTTTCTAGTCAAGTCAAGTCAAAAAGATTTGTATAGCGCGCTACATACCCGGAGGGTCTCAAGGCGCTTGAGGAAGGGGGGGGAATTACTTGTCAAATATCCAAGTTTTAAGTTGCTTTCTGAATGCAAGGTGGTTCTGAGTGAGACGAAGGTGAGTGGGGAGTGAGTTCCAGGTTTTAGCTGCGAGGTAGGAGAAGGATCTACCTCCCATGGTGGTTTTATTGATGCGAGGTACGGTAGCAAGGGCTTGGTTGGAAGATCGTAACTGGCGAGGGGGGGTGTAGAAGGAAAGTCGTGTGTTGAGGCATTCGGGTCCCAGTTCGTAAAGTGCTTTGTGTGCGTGGGTTAGGAGGCGGAAAGTAATCCTCTTATTGACGGGAAGCCAGTGGAGGTTTTTCAGGTGACTAGAGATGTGGTCTTTACGCGGGATGTCTAGTATGAGTCTGGCTGATGCGTTCTGGATGCGTTTGAGTTTTTTCTGGAGTTTTGCGGTGATACCGGCGTATAGGGTGTTTCCGTAGTCCAGGCGGCTTGTAACCAGTGCATGGGTGACTGTTTTTCTGGTTTCGGTGGGAATCCAGCGAAATGTTTTTTTGAGCATGCGAAGAATGTTGAAGCATGATGATGAAACGGCGTTGACTTGTCTGTTCATAGAGAGTGAGGAGTCCAGGATGACGCCCAGGTTCCGCGCGTGGTCCGTTGGGATGGGTGCTTTTCCAAGGGCCTCTGGCCACCAAGAGTCATCCCAAGCGGAGGGGGAGGTACCTAAGATAAGGACTTCTGTTTTGTCTGAATTCAATTTCAGACGGCTGTGCTTCATCCACTCGGCTACTTCTTTCATTCCTTCATGTAGGTTGGTTTTGGCGGTGTTAGGGTCTTTGGTGAGTGAGAGGATCAGTTGAGTGTCATCCGCGTAGGAGATGATGTTGAGGTTGTGTTGGCGTGCGATGGCCGCGAGGGGGCTCATGTAAACGTTGAAGAGGGTGGGACTGAGTGAGGACCCTTGGGGTACGCCGCAGATGACTTCAGAGGCCTCTGAGTTGAATGGTGGGAGGCGGATTCTCTGGGTTCTTCCGGTGAGGAACGAGGTGATCCATTCCAGTGCTTTTCCTTGGATTCCGATGTTTCTGAGGCGCTGTAGAAGGGTGCTATGGCAGACTGTGTCGAAGGCTGCGGAGAGGTCGAGGAGGATGAGGGCGACTGTGTCTCCATTGTCCAGTAGAGTTCGAATGTCGTCTGTTGCTGCGATAAGTGCGGTCTCCGTGCTGTGTTTGGCTCGGAAGCCGGACTGTGAGGAGTCAAGGGATTTGTTGCTTTCGAGGAAGGCGGCGAGCTGGTTGTTGACGGCTTTCTCGATGACTTTGGCCGGGAATGGAAGGAGCGAGATGGGGCGGTAGTTTTTGAGTTCGGTGGGGTCCGCTGTGGGTTTTTTCAGAAGGGCGCTAAGTTCTGCGTGTTTCCAGCTTTCTGGGAAGGTGGTGGAGCTGAGTGAGCAGTTGATGACGTCTCGGAGGTGTGGTGCTATGATGGAGTCTGTTTTGTTGAAGATGTGGTGAGGGCAGGGGTCTGTGGGGGATCCTGAGTGGATGGAGTTCATCAGGTGGATGGTGTCCTCAGTGGAGATTGGGTTCCAGTCATTAAGGATGTTCAAGGGGGGTGAAGGTCCTGCAGAAGGATGGGTGGGTTGGTCTCCGGGTCGGTTGTCGAAGCTGTTGTGGATGTCTGCGATTTTGTTGTGGAAGAACGAAGCTAGTGAATCGCAGAGGGCTTGAGAGGGGGTGATATCATTGGAGTTGGCTGAGGGGTTGGTAAATTCTTTGACGATGTTGAATAATTCCTTGCTGTTGTGGGCGTTGTTGTCTAGTCGGTCTTTGAATGCGGCTTTCTTGGCAGCTCGGATTAGTTGGTGGTGTATGCGGGTGGCGTTTTTGAAGGCGTCCCTGGTGCTGGTGTTTGGGTCTTTTTTCCAGGTCTTCTCGAGGGAGCGACAGAGTTTCTTCGATTTCTTAAGATCATCGTTGAACCAGGAGGCGTTTTTGCTGCCTAGTTTGATTTGATGTTTTTTCAGCGGTGCTAGGATGTCGGCGCTGTTGGATAGCCATTGGGTGAGGTTAATGGCTGCTTGGTCGGGGTTTGAGGAGTGGGCAGGGGGGTTTAGAAGAAGCGATGAGGAGATCTGGTCGATGGTGATTTTGTTCCAGTTTCTTCGCAGTGTAGATTGAGGATGTTTGTGAGTTATGGTCTTATTGTAGATAAAGTGTACGCAGCTGTGGTCCGTCCAATGGAGAGTAGTGGTGTGACTGAAGGAGACATGTTTGCTGGAGGTGAAGATAGGGTCGAGTGTGTGACCTGCGATGTGGGTGGGCGTGGTGACAAGTTGTTTGAGTCCGAGGTTGGCGAGATTGTCCAGAAGGGAGGTGGCGTTGCTGTCATTGCTCTTTTCCAGGTGAAAGTTGAGGTCTCCCAATAGAATGTATTCCTCGGAGGGGAGGGCGTGTGGGGTGATAAAGTCAGTGATAACGTCGCTGAATTGTGCACGGGGTCCTGGAGGTCGGTAGAGGAGTGTGCCTCTGATTGTGGTCTTGGGGTCGGTGTGGATCTGGAAGTGAAGGTGTTCGGCGCTAGCAAGGTTGACGTCTGAGCTGGTTGAGATGCGGATGGAGTTCTTATGGACGATAGCGATGCCTCCTCCTGTTTGGTCGGTGCGGTCCTTACGGATGATCTTGTATCCTTCCGGGATGGCAATGGTGATGTCTGGGGCTGATGAGGCATTCATCCATGTTTCAGTAAGGAAGGCGACGTCGGGAGAAATGGTGTCTAGCAGGTTCCAGAGGTCGATGGCGTGTCTGTGGACTGAGCGGGTGTTGAGCAGGATGCATTTTAGGTGGTTGGAGTCAGTTATCTGTTGTGTGTTCGTGGATGAGGAGATGTACTTGGTGCCGTCGAACTTGCAGGAGTTGCAGGAGAAGGGTCCATGGGTGTGTCCAGGAGCGGCTTGAGCGCAATTGGAGATTCGGCCGGGGTTTAGGGCTAGGAGGGTGGTGGCATCGTATGTAATGCGGGAGGGGTGGGAGGGACGGGGGCCAGGGGGACAGGCGCTGGGCGCAGTCCAGGCGCGGACGGGCGTAGACGGGCTTACCTTTGGCGCACCTTCGGCGCGGCCGTAGCGCGTGGACGCTGCGCGTGGGACCATCTGACATAAATGGACAGTGGAGGGGGCGGAGCGTGGGAGGGGCAGCAGGGAGGCGGTAGTGTGGATGAGGGGCGGGCCAGGGGATAACAACAACAAAATGGAGGGTCAGAGGGGAAAGGCAGACAGGGGCAGCAGAAACCCTAATGCGTCGAGAGAGAAATGCAATCCTACCAAATGCACAGACCCAAACAAGAATGATCGAGTGAGCAGTAGAGACAAATGCACACACCCAGGCAAATATTATTCCAACAGCCTGAGCGAGGTCGCGCTAAATTATGCAAAAAGTTACAGTGGCGCTATGCGTGTAAAGCGCTATAATACAGGTTACAACAGTGCTGTATAAAACGCGCAGAAAACGATACCAGGGAGCGTCTCAGCAGATGATGAGGAGGAGCGTGGTGGAGCGACCGTACTGGAGCTAGTCCAGGTGGTCACAGTTTGGCCGGGGGAGAGGAAGGCTCGGTAAACGTGGGTGGGAGGGGCAGCAGGGAGGCGGTAGTGTGGATGAGGGGCGGGCCAGGGGATAACAACAACAAAATGGAGGGTCAGAGGGGAAAGGCAGACAGGGGCAGCAGAAACCCTAATGCGTCGAGAGAGAAATGCAATCCTACCAAATGCACAGACCCAAACAAGAATGATCGAGTGAGCAGTAGAGACAAATGCACACACCCAGGCAAATATTATTCCAACAGCCTGAGCGAGGTCGCGCTAAATTATGCAAAAAGTTACAGTGGCGCTATGCGTGTAAAGCGCTATAATACAGGTTACAACAGTGCTGTATAAAACGCGCAGAAAACGATACCAGGGAGCGTCTCAGCAGATGATGAGGAGGAGCGTGGTGGAGCGACCGTACTGGAGCTAGTCCAGGTGGTCACAGTTTGGCCGGGGGAGAGGAAGGCTCGGTAAACGTGGGTGGGAGGGGCAGCAGGGAGGCGGTAGTGTGGATGAGGGGCGGGCCAGGGGATAACAACAACAAAATGGAGGGTCAGAGGGGAAAGGCAGACAGGGGCAGCAGAAACCCTAATGCGTCGAGAGAGAAATGCAATCCTACCAAATGCACAGACCCAAACAAGAATGATCGAGTGAGCAGTAGAGACAAATGCACACACCCAGGAAAATATTATTCCAACAGCCTGAGCGAGGTCGCGCTAAATTATGCAAAAAGTTACAGTGGCGCTATGCGTGTAAAGCGCTATAATACAGGTTACAACAGTGCTGTATAAAACGCGCAGAAAACGATACCAGGGAGCGTCTCAGCAGATGATGAGGAGGAGCGTGGTGGAGCGACCGTACTGGAGCTAGTCCAGGTGGTCACAGTTTGGCCGGGGGAGAGGAAGGCTCGGTAAACGTGGGTGGGAGGGGCAGCAGGGAGGCGGTAGTGTGGATGAGGGGCGGGCCAGGGGATAACAACAACAAAATGGAGGGTCAGAGGGGAAAGGCAGACAGGGGCAGCAGAAACCCTAATGCGTCGAGAGAGAAATGCAATCCTACCAAATGCACAGACCCAAACAAGAATGATCGAGTGAGCAGTAGAGACAAATGCACACACCCAGGCAAATATTATTCCAACAGCCTGAGCGAGGTCGCGCTAAATTATGCAAAAAGTTACAGTGGCGCTATACGTGTAAAGCGCTATAATACAGGTTACAACAGTGCTGTATAAAACGCGCAGAAAACGATACCAGGGAGCGTCTCAGCAGATGATGAGGAGGAGCGTGGTGGAGCGACCGTACTGGAGCTAGTCCAGGTGGTCACACTTTGGCCGGGGGAGAGGAAGGCTCGGTAAACGTGGGTGGGAGGGGCAGCAGGGAGGCGGTAGTGTGGATGAGGGGCGGGCCAGGGGATAACAACAACAAAATGGAGGGTCAGAGGGGAAAGGCAGACAGGGGCAGCAGAAACCCTAATGCGTCGAGAGAGAAATGCAATCCTACCAAATGCACAGACCCAAACAAGAATGATCGAGTGAGCAGTAGAGACAAATGCACACACCCAGGCAAATATTATTCCAACAGCCTGAGCGAGGTCGCGCTAAATTATGCAAAAAGTTACAGTGGCGCTATGCGTGTAAAGCGCCATAATACAGGTTACAACAGTGCTGTATAAAACGCGCAGAAAACGATACCAGGGAGCGTCTCAGCAGATGATGAGGAGCAGCGTGGTGGATTGACCGTACTGGAGCTAGTCCAGGTGGTCACAGTTTGGCCGGGGGAGAGGAAGGCTCGGTAAACGTGGGTGGGAGGGGCAGCAGGGAAAGATTAGGGTTAGATAACTAGGGTTAGATATCTTGCTATCAATAAGGTGCTGGCGCAGCTCTGGAAAACAGTTATTAGACAAGTGCTCCCAAGCAAACAAATCATAAAGAGCATCATAACTTTCCACTTTGCTGCCCTTTACCCAACCAGTCATGGCTCTGCAAAAAAATGAGACATATTCAACCCACGTAGTACCAGGCAATTTCTTGCATTCTCTAAAGGCCTGTCTGTACTTTTCTGAGGTTAGGCCATACCTTAACATTAAAGCGTCTTTCATATGAGTATAAGACATCCTATCCTCAACAGGCATGTCTAACAGGGTATCTCTTCCCTCATTCACAAAGCGACCCCACAACCCGCTCCCCAATCCTTCTCAGGGACACGGTGGGCCAACAATGCTAACTCATATGCTTTAAACCATTGACCAATATCCTCATTCTTCTGAAAATCTTTGATCACATCTTTGGGAAAATAAAACCTACTTTCTGCAGGCACAGATGGGATGCTGCCACCAGAGGGATTCAATTCTAAATTCTTAGCTTTGAGCTCCATGTCCCTCACCATTTTCTCACGCTCAAAAGCTAACTTTTCTCTTTCAAACTCCAACCTTTTGATCTCCATATCAGCTTCTCTCCTGCCTCTTGCATTCTCTATCTCCAACTGCCCATCTATCTTAAGTTTGGCCATTTCCATGTTGTATGCTCGCTCCTTCGCCCTTTCTTCTCTTTCTTCAGGAGAAAGACCTTTGGAGGAAACACTGCTGCCAGGAGGGGATGGGGGCCTATTCACTGGCACCTCCTCCTCCCCTTCCACTGGCAGTACCACCACCGGATCAGAGGAATCTCTGGCCTCTAACCAGGCCTGCAATGCTTTGAGATATTCTGGTTTGTTTTTGCAGCCTGTGGTCGGAACTTTAAATTGCTTGCAAAAGGATTTCAGATCCTGTAATTTGTAATCCTTTATCTTACTCCTATCAAACTCCTCTACAACAACAGGGGTAGTGACTCCGGCATCACTCATGGTCAAAACTGGCAGTGTTAAAAAAATCAAGCTTCAGGAAAGCGGAGAACAAAAATAGAATCCTTCCAAATTAGATTGTGGCTGCGCTATGGTCTGCTTTCACTATGTAGCGCACACTAATCACTGCACATGGGTCATAAATGCAAAGTTCAAATCCTCACCGCTGACCCACCAATGTTAGAAGCGGCTGTCTCTAGTTGGCAGAGGTATACACTTCTGACAAATAGGGACACACCTTTTCTAGTCAGGGCAAGGGGATCACACACTTAGATAACCCCTGCTCACCCCCTTGGTAGCTTGGCAAAGCAGACAGGCTTATCTCAGAGGCAGTGCGTTAAGCATTTATGACCACATACAGTAATAAAGTGAATACACTACAAATGGACACGACACAGTAGTATTATAAAAATAAGGATTTTTATATAAGGCTTAGCACAAGACCAAATAACGACAAAAATATACCACAGTCTTAATAAATACTCTTGGAAGGGAAAATAATAGTTCAAGCGTAGTTTTCTTCTTAGCACAAAGTCTTTAGTATCAAAAGCAACTCTTCTTCTTTAAAACACAGTTCTTGGCAACAATGTAACCCACACGGGAGTCACACGACGTCGAGGCAAAGTTAATCCAAAGGTTCGGCGTCGACCGCGAGGAGCGCTACGTCGAGCCCGGAGTCGCACAGACCCCAACAACACAGTACCTTGGAAAAGTGAAGCACTCGATGATCAGCGGCGTCGAGATGTCCGGCGTCGCGTCTTCGGCATCGATCGGGCCTCGGTGTCGGGGCGATCTGCAGCGGCGTCGACAGATGTCAGGCAGGAGCAGCGCTCACGAGGCGAAGCGGGATACGGCGTCGTCGTCGATGTCGATGGCGATGTTGCAAGAGTGAGCAGCGCTCACGGCGTCGAGAGGGCTCGAAGTCGATGCGATCAGCAGCGGTGCAGACACGAGGTCACTGGGAGCTGGAGCCGAACTCACTACTCACTGGCGTTGCTGCTGGCGTCGATCGGGCCCGGCGGCCGGCGTCGAGGAAGCGGGACACTGGAGTCGTTACTCACGATGTCGAGCTGGATTCGGCGGCGTCCGTCGGCGTCGAGATTGCTGGATTCTTTCAGAGGTGCTGGATTCACAAGTTCCAGCAAACAGCACTTTAAGCAGATGAAGTCCTTTAGCCCTGTGACTTCAACAGGAGGCTGGCACCCTTCCAGCCCTTGGAGATTTTCTTAGCAAAGTTTGAGAGTACACACACAGTTCCTCTTTCCTGGTTCCTTGGCAAAAATAAAGAAGCAATGCAGGATTCCCCCCAGCAAACAGCACACTGGCAGAAGGGGTAGGCAAGTCCTTGGATCAGCAGGCTTCTTGTCCTTGGTTTCAGGGTTCCTTGTCAGAAGTGATCTAAATTCTTGGTTCAGGGGTCCTTCTCTTATACCCCTTTTTTTTTCACAACCGTGACTCTTATACCCCTTTTTGGCTTTGATCCCTTTGTCCATGCAGGGGAATTTCCCCCCATCTTGGGTTTGTTGTGGGTGTTGCCAGGCCGAAGCACCTGGCCTATTCACTGTGCAGGGCAGAGTCTTCAGCCGCCCAGCAGGAGCGGAGCCAGCATTGTCACTGGCAGGGGCAGGGCCATCAGTTGCCCGGCAGGAGGTGGGCCAGGAAAGTCCCAGGCAGGCACAGTGTCATCAGTCGCCTGGCAGGGGGGGGGGAGCCAGCATTGTATCAGGCAGGGCAGGCTATCAGGAGCTACTCTTCCCCTACTCTCAATGCAAATGCCCCACTCATCCCACACTGACTCATTCAGACCTCTGGAGCCACCCAGCTCCTGTCACACGCACACCAGAACCAGCAGAGACCGGTAGACAGTTAGACAAGAAAATAGCTACTTTCTAAAAGTGCTATTTTCAAACACAGAGTCCAAAAACCATCCACCCAAACGGATGCGTTATTAAACCCTGAGTTCAGGGATACCAAACTCGACATTGCACCATGCTCCCCGAGCCCGCTAGGATTATAGCATTAATAATCCTGGCAGCCCATTCTAACTGATGGAGAGCAGGTAACCTTACAATAGTGAAAAAGGAATATGGCTGTAATTCACTATTAGGACATGCCAACCTTGTCAGGCTTGTCCTACCTTATACTTACAATGCACCCTGCCCTTGGGCCTACCATAGGGGTGACTAACATGAAGTTAAGGGAAGGTTTAGGGACTGGCAAGTAGGTGTACTTGCGCAGCCTGCGTGACAGTACCAGACTGCATGTAGGTCTAGCAATGGCAGACCTGTAGACATACTTTTACTAGGCCGCTCTTGTGGGTGGCACAACAAGTGCTGCAAGCCCACTAGCCAATACAACACCAAAAAGGGGATTTTTTACCTATGCCTCTATTAACGAATTGAAGCAATTAATGCATAACAGAGGGTAAACCACTATTTATTAGTTCACCCAGACATTAGATTTATGTCATTTACTTTTTATGAATTGTACAAAAATGCATTTAAAGACAGAGAAAAGCACAATATCAACTCCACATAGAGCCAGTCATAATTATTTCAAAAAGACAAAAAACAATATAATCCATACATGTGACGTTAAACATACAATACAAATGTGCATAAACAAATTAGACAATTGTTCATTAAACAGTTACCGCAAAACAGTATCAAAGAGCTCTGAATAGCCCATGCATGATTTTATGGGAGTTAACCAAATTAACTATCACCCAACATTCCTGTCATGATGTTGCTAAAAAGTTTTTTCACAAGTCTGAAAAATAACTAGATGCCAAAAAGAATAATAGTTTAAAGCCAATAGTTTAAAGCCGACGTGTTTCGAATCCCGATGTGTTAATCATGGGATTCTCTTCAGGGCAGGAAGTCAATCCAAAGGCAAGCCCACTAGCAGCATTTGTATTTACAAGCCCTGGCACTCCTGGTGCACGCTACTAGGGACTGACAGTAAACCAAATAAGCCAAACATGGAATTCAATCAATACAGCAATTTCACATAGGGAGATAGGGAGCACTTGCACTGTGACACTGATCAGCAGTGGCACAGTGCCCAAAGCAATATACCAGCAAAAACATCGTAAACAGAGGAGGCAACAGAAAAAAATGGAGGAGAGACTCATGCCAATGATGCCAGGTCTAGCACTGACCCAGAGGGGGAGAGCGGTGGTCAAGCCAGCCTGGTTCCGAGACTATGACATGAACGGCGGACTGTGAGTTAACAGTTTCTGTATTGGGAAAAAAGGGGAGATATGTAGCGGCGCAGTCTAGTGTACGCACGTCACGTCCTGACGTGACGTGCAGGCGGCCATGTTTTGGCTGCGCGCGCATAGGCGCAAAAAGGCATTAGCGCGGAAGCCGCGGAGAGACACCAGCGGCTCGGCGCTCCTTAGAGCTGTTAAGTAATAAACCTAGGGGCAGATTTATGATGACTGGCGCATCCCCAGGGAAACGCCAGTTATTTTGCGCCGCTGCTCCGCCACCCATGGTGCGCCGCATTTACAATGCGGCGCACCATGGGGCAAAAACGGCACCGATGAGTGACGCATCTGTGCCGTAAAGGTGGCGCATTGCTGGAGTTGCGTCGCAAGCGCGACGCAGCTCCAGCAAGGCTCGGGGGTGCCCCATCTTTACAATGCTGCGTCAAGACCTACGCCTGCTTCAAGCAGGCGCAGGGTTTTGACGCAGCATTGGCCTGAAAGTGACTGAGTGAAATCTTATAGATTTCACTCAGCCACTTTTGCGAGGCGCACCTGCCCCGGAACGCCCACCCTGCGCCGGAACGCCCACAAGTGGCGCAGGGCTTTAGAACGTGACGCATCTGCCTAGATGCGTCACGTTGTAAATGGGTCGTAAGGATGCGCCACGTTTACGCCGCAGTTGCGTGACGCAAACGTGGCGCATTCCCAACATAAATCTGCCCCCTAGTGTTAAGCCTCCACCTCTGGCAGTGTCATTATTTATGGTAATAGCATCATTACAATTTGCTAAGCGCAACACTGTCACCCATAGGGGTGTCTGGGCGCCTTGTCTCCTTCAAAGAGCCAGGTCTTGAGACTCTTTCTGAAGTCAGTCAGCTAGGGGGCTGCACAAGCTTAGAAGGAAGGTCATTCCAGGTCTTGACAGCAATGTAGAAGAAGGAGTGGCCACCGCTGCCGCTGGAATGAAAGTGGGGTGGTGCAAGTGCAAGTGAGCAGGAGCACAGGTGTCTAGCGGGTTGATGGAAGTTCAGTTGATGGTTGAGGTCGGCAGGTCCTAGGTTGTGGAGGGCTTAGTAGGCGTGCATGAAGATCTTGAACTGGCATCTGTTTTGGATGGGCAGCCAGTGGAGGTCTCTCAGGTGGGGGAGGTGGGGGATCATTTGGGGAGGGCCAAGATGAGTCTGGCTGCTGGTATGAAGGTCTGGAGTCTTCTGAGGCACTGGTTGGAGATGTCGGAAGAGAGGGCTTTGTCGTAGTTGAGGTGGCTGGTGCCAAGGGCATGAGGGGCGGTCTTTCTGGTGGTGTTGGTTGGTATCCATCTGAATATTCTGCAGAGTGTGCAAAGTGTGTAGAAGCAGGAGGAGGCATTGACTTATCTGTTGGCTGTCAAGGATGATGCAGAGGTTCTGATCACTGTCAGTCAGTGTGGGAGTTGCAGGCCAACTGCTTTGCTCCCATGCGGAGGCGTTCTTCCCAAAGACCAGTACTTCAGTTTTGTCAGAGTTTCGTTAGAGGCAGTTTTCTCTCATCCATTTGGCTAAGTGGGTCTTTGTATTGCAGAAGTTGGATTTGGTGTTGGAGGGGCCCTCGGTGAGCGAGAGGATCAGTTGAGTGTCATCTGCATAGGAGAATATGTTGAGTCTGTGGGATCTGACGTCTGCAAGGGGGATGTTGAACAGTTAGAGCTATTGGCATTGCAAATGAATATGTTTCTAAATTACGACCTAGTTCTGAGCAGAGCAAGAGCAAATGAGCTGGAGAGCAGTACCTATGAGAAACGCACTTTTTTATGGACAGTAAAGACACATTACGACGTAAAGGGGTGCTGAGAGAGCAGAATTATCCATTCAAAACTGAGTCCAATTTTTTGTAACTCAGAGCTATACTCCCATTGTTCTCGCCAAATAAAAGTAATCTACACATCCATCCAATCCCGGATCATATTTCTAAAGTGCTCTCCCTTGACGGCAGCTGTCGCTTAAGTGGCAGACGGGCCAGGGAAACTCTTTGGAAAGACAACGCAGGATAGGAGTAGGAAGGAAAAAACCTCTTTTCCGGTAATTGAAGTTTTGAAGATGCGGTCAGGAAAAATCCGACAACCTCGAATACAGAAAGCAAAAAGAAGGTTGGCAGTAAAAGGGAAAAAAGAACAAGGGAATAAAAACAATCCAGAAGTGCCAACCGGGAATGAACATTTAGATCAGGCTCATACCCCCACAGTGGAACCTTTCAAATTTGGAGGTGATAAAGTGATGTACAATTTTCAGTTTTTAAAAGAGCGAGGGGGAATAACACTAAATAACAGCAACGGCGCAAAGCCTCAAAAAAGTAAAAAAAAAACAACTTGTCTGACTACATCACGCAAAAAGTGCAAGATGAGTAACGACTCGGAAACATGTACGAGTCCTAATCTCAAAGAGAAATCGACAATAAAAAATTGGCTGATAAAAACATCGGCACAAGTTCACGCACCCTGCAATGAAACAAAGTTAACACCAAACAATACATCAGATGAGGTTAACGAAAATAATCCAGTACACATTATGCAGAGCCATTTGGGATTTCAAATAAATCTGCAGAAAAGCGCACAAAAGACAGAGTGGTCAAAATCATTCTCGATCTTCGAAGCAACAGAATTGCGGAGAATGCTCGAAGAAAACATCCACAAGGAAGCCGATTTAACGCACCTGAGTCTCGAAAACTTGAGTAAACTAGAACATCACGAAAACATGGTACAAGGAAAGTAATTGGACAGAAAATGAAGCCAATATCCTCACCAATAATCCTTACATCAAGCCCTATCAGACAACCAGGGAATAAAAGCCAGGTCTCTGACATAGTAAAAAATCCAATAAAAGACGCACACCCTATAACTATTTCTTCCTCAGAAAGTCTAAACAGGACAACAGGGGTACGGTCAGAACAAACTGAAGGAAAATCTACACTCTGGGGGGATGTGCTCCTAAAAAGTGTACAACAAGCAACTAGTGCACTGAATTTTCAATCTAATAAACTGGACGTGCAGGTAGACATAATGAACCTAATTGCAACCGACATATCGGGAATAAATTTGAAATTGGAAAAAAATTTGTTATACCTCATAAAAGAAAAGGAGGAAGAAAAACAATGGAAATAGAAACTAACAGACCAAAATTGTGTCTGCAAGGAAATAATAGATAAATTAGCAACTTCCCAGACATCTTGAAAGACATACTTGTAGTAACATGTGGGAAAACCAACAAAGGTGATAACCTCAACATAGAGGCAACAGAGGCCAATAAAATCGTAAATCAAAAGAGAACCATCCACATCATAGAAGAAAAAACTCTAAATGACACAGACAAAAACGAACCACTAAAGAGAGGCCTGGAAGAAAACAAAACAATGAGTTCATCGGGCATGTCAGAACCCCTAACCAAAAGACAACGGAAACGGGCAAGGAAGGCGAGAAAAAAAGCTATTAAAAGTAAGCAGGTAAAACAACTCTTTGCCATTTTCGAACAAAAGACAAAAGTTGCCCCAACTAATCAGATCATAGACACCTCTACCATAGAGGATGGAAATAAAGAAAAAAATACAGATGAAGCAGAAGAACAAACAAGATCTCCAGATCAGATTAAAATACCATCAAGTACAGAAGCGAAACCAATAGATGAGGAAAAGTCAATTCTAAACAAAACCAATGACAAAAACGAAACATTAAAACCAAATCATAGAGAGGCCTTAGAACAACAAAAAACACAGGAAAACATTCAAGAAAGGGTTTGTGAAACTCTGGCCCAAAAAGGATCAAGTCGGCACACTGGGGGAAATCCACCATTCAACCAGAAAAAAACGGAATACGAGCAAAGACAAAAAATACAGGCAGACCAAGTGAGGAAACCGAATATTCATCTGACCATCACGGTAGGAAATAAAGGAAGAACTTGCAGAGACATTTTCGAAAATGAGTCAAATGATAAAATAGGGCAAAACGTAAACAATATACAAATAAGTCGAGAAGAAATGCACCTCACAAAAGATGCATCCATGGTAGATTACATTCGACCGGACTCAACAACCACGGTCTGCCAGAACGATAATATATCTCACATTCGATTTGATCCAAGTGAGGGAAAAAGGAGAGTCTATCAAACCCGACATCTTGAATCGGTTAGTATGGCAACAGAATGCACATTATTGTTCAAGCCGGAATATCAAACAAAAGGAAATACAGACACACTGAACAGAGGAAATATTCTGCGATTATTTGAAGTGATACCAAAATTAAGGGGAATAACAACAAGCGACCTAAAAGCCCTAGAATTCATCCAAGGAAACAAAGACACGGACATGGAAATAAGTAGTACCACCTGGGTATCCAAAGAAATAGCAGATCTTATTTTCTCAGCCAGGACTCACGTTTCAGAATGGGGAATAACTTTAGAACGTCACACCCCAATAAAATATCCATTCCCACTATTAAGTAATACATTTCCCCAACCTAACAACACAAAGGAAAAAATGCAATCAATCTTAAAGGGAGCAAGAAACAAATCAATCTCCGAACAAGATCTGAGCAGTATCAAAACAAAGCAGCAATACCAGGGTCAGAAGGAATACAAAGACTGGTCTTGGGTGGCACAGACACTAAATTCTCATTGATCCTGATGTAGGTAAACTAGCACAAAAAACCAAAGACAAAACATCAATTTACTCTCAAAACCAGAAATAAAAATAAGGATTTGCTCATGGAATGTACACGGTTTTAAAGAAATGTCCCAAGATCAAGAGACAATAGACTACCTGAGTAAATTCGAAATAATACTACTTCAGGAAACATGGAATTTAACCCCGAAGCAAATTATGGGATACGAGGAACATCACATACTGGCAGAAAAATTGGCAAAGTTGGGACACCCAAGGGGAGGCCTGTCCATCTTTATTACGAACAATCTGGACTGGAAAACCGAACTGCTCGACGTAGGGGAAAATTGGTTACAATTGATCAAAATAGAGTCAAAAGCAAGTAAAAAAAGTCCAGGATGGAATTTAATAATTATAAACATATATATCCACCCAGATAAGACCACAAAAAAGAATAAAGCTCTAACTTTAATAAATTTGATAAAATCCTTACGCAGAACTTATCAATCACACGAGATATTCATCTCCGGCGATTTTAACAGTAACCTAATAAAAGCTAATAGGACCAAGGATAAAACTCATAATCTTTGGGGCGACCTGGAACCTCTAGGTTTAATAATCCTAAACGGAAATATAGAGGGAGATATACCTGCCAAAACCACTTTCACCAGCGGCAAAAGGAACTCCATAATTGATTTCACCTTAATAAGCAATGAACTAAAAAAGAGCATAGATTATTTTGGAATACAAATTCGACCAGAGAGCGAACATTCCCCACAAGAGATAATAATGAGGAAAAACATCGAAGAGAAAACGCAATTAGAATTTCTTACCGCGATTCCGGAGATATATAAACTGAAGAAAATCAAAAGCAAGGGCCCAATAAAAAAGGAAATAATGGACTCAGTATTGGAACACGTAAATCTCATGAATGCCATAAAAAACCAATCACCCATAACAAATTGGGAGAATTTACATAAATTTGTACTAGGAAAATTCGCGGTAAAAACTCCGGTAATTCATGGACACAAAGTAAATAAAGATCCGTGGTATAACTCCAACCTAAGAGATAAGAAAAAAGAAATTGCGAAAAAATTAAGAACAATGGCCGCAGAAAAAAGGTTAGGAAAAGAAGTAGATAATATCACTATACAAAAAATGAGGAAAGAATACAAAGAAGATTGCAGAAAAGCAAAAAAATCTTATATAGAGGAAATCTGGGAAGAACTGTTAAGAACAAGCAAACTACCAAACAGTGGAGAATTTTGGAAAATAATAAACAAATTATCGAAAGGAGCAGGTGATCAGCCTAACATAGGAATAAATGAAAAAACATGGGCCGCATATATCAACAATTTGTATAACATCCAGAGCTACCCAACTAATACAGTAACATCTAATAACCGAAAAAAAGATCAAGAACAAAAAGAAAAAGTTCTCGGACAGTGGAAAAACAACCAGCCTGAAGGCACGGCCCAAGAGGAACAAATGCCCTTGACAACCACCAAACAACTAACCGGCCTAATAAGGAAATTAAAAGCGGAAGGAGCGGCTGGCCCAAATGGAATGCCAAATGCCTTATTCAGATATGACATCGACTTTTGGGCAAATTACTTGACACCATTGTTTAATTACATTCATAAGGTAAAAAAGATTCCACTGTCTTGGCAAGGAAACATCTTCCACCCTCTCCATAAAAGTGGATGCAGAATGGAACCTGGTAATTATAGACTAATAGCCCTAATCGATGTGGAGGCAAAGCTTTTTTCATCTTGTATACTGTCTCTACTATGACAATGGATAAAGGATCACAAAATTATACCCAACTTCCAAACCGGTTTTAGAGAAGGCATGGGCTGCTTAACCAACCTGTCAGCCCTGTCATTACTAATCGAAGGAGCAAGGAAAAGGAAGACCGGTTTAATAGCCTGCTACATAGACCTGAAATCCGCCTTCGACCGAGTTCCCAGAAAACGCCTATGGGAAAAACTGAACCTCTGGGGTCTCCCGCCTGCACTAACGGAAACAATAATGGCATTATATAGCGGAACATGGGCAAAAGTAAAACTGGGTGATGGAAGAAGAATATCTGCAGAACAAAAAATAACCAATGGCCTTAAACAGGGCTGCGTGCTCTCCCCAAGCCTTTTCAATATATATCTGGCCGATTTGAAAGATCAACTCAAGAATGTTAACGGACACCCGCCTAAATTGGCTAATGAAAGCATCCAGTGCCTCCAATATGCGGACGACATCGTAGTTTTAAGCCAAACACCAATAGGCCTACAAAGAGCAATATCGGAGCTAACAGACTATTTCGAGAGAGAAGGCCTGGAATTAAACATTATAAAAACAAAGGTGGTAAGATTGACGGGCACCAGTGGAAAATCCTTCAAGTGGCACACAAAAGGCAAACCCATTGAGGAAACAACTGCTTACAAATATCTGGGGGTTACAATAAGTAAAAACATGTCCCTCTCAGATCATAAAAGAATTATCGCCGCAAAAGCACAATCACTGAGTTTTGCTTATAGAGTTCTGCAAAAGAAATTGCAATGTCCATCATATGACCACCTGTTAAAAGTAATGGCAGCCCAAGTCCTACCATCCCTCTCATATGGACTGGAAATATGGCATGGGAAAGAAGCAGCTACCCTAAACGCACTCCAGACAAGAATATACAAAGCTGTTTTTCACATACACAAAGGAGCAGCCCCTGCTCAAATAAGGCTAGAATTTGGTCTGCAAAATGAAATATACCAAAGGAAAGCAGCCCTAGTGAAATGGTGCTGGAAATTGAGATCATCGGAAATAGGATCTTTAAACAACTTATGCTGGCAAGAAATTAAAAAACAGTATGACCAACAGGAACCCAACTCATGGGGCTACGATCTGCGAGCATCATTAGACACCCTCAAAATAGTGGAGATCTGGAACAATCCACCGGAAACAACGTCCTTTAAAAAAATTTGCAAGCGAAATGCAAAAGCCTTATCTTTGGTAGAAGATAAAAAGATTTTGGCCAAACGTCGACACGCATGGACCATTCTTAACCCGTACAAACAATTATAACCCCAGCCCTATCTTACTGCGCACTTTCGGCTATCATTAAAAATAAAATTTTTGGCCTTCAGAATGGGCGACCATTTCTCAAAAGACTTGGTCCCGTCATGGAAGGTCACACACCAGGAACAAAGATGTAGATTATGTGATTATCACAGTGAGACCCTGTGCCACCTCCTGTGCACGTGTGAGTCTTCTAAAGAAAAGAGGAACATTTTACTGAAACCAATTTTTAATATGCTACAGACCCGTACCTGCAGGCAAGCTGTGACCAGCTGGTTGGGAGCAGGTTCAAACATTCTAATATGCCGCGGGGTAAAGTTCATGAACTCTGTAGAGACCCAGCTTCAAAAAGCAGAAACAGACCACCGACAATGTCTGGGTTAATTTGTAAATCAAAAAACGAGAAAATACATTTTTAACTAAAGGAACTTTTAAGTGTTTGCTATCTTAAATTGTTTTTGTACATGTATGCTTTATGGTTGTGAAATACCTAATAAAGTAAGTTTTTGACTTGTTTCTAAATTACGTTTTTTGTAAGAAAAAATATACCAGCAG